>NW_011494902.1:2410154-2414427 GCF_000754665.1 Bison bison bison
AAAAAAAAAAAAAAAAAAAAAAAAAAAACAAATCACAAATTTAGCCATAATCATAGGTTTTTCAAATCCCTGCAAATTGCTTTCTAGCCTTCAGGTTGAAAAATATTCTGCAGAAAAGCAGCCATCCTTATAATCTTTGCATAAAGAGTCCAGTTCACCCACAAAAGATAGCAGGTGGGCATTTTCACCCTAATTTTCTCATTCATGGGAGACAGTTTCAAAACCCTCTTTTACCCGAGTGTTCCCTCCTGATATTTATCTGATGTGAATGTCAGGAATAGACTAATTAATGTAGGGAACCTCAAGGAGATCTCAAGGGACAACAGTATCTGAAATATCTGAGGCGCCTACTGGCCGCCCTGCCTGGTGAGGATGCTGAGCGTCCTGTTAGTGTCCTGTTAGTGACAAGCATCATTAGACATTCCCTACTTTGGCATCATTTACGTTCAGGCAGAAGAGCGGAACTTTCAGAAGGACAGACACTGATTCCCTGTAGTTTAAAGGAGTGAGACATTATGCAGCTCTCTCATTTGAATTATGACTCAGAGATAAGCATTTCCTCTCTGCGATAAGAGTGGAGGTCCATAGTAGTCATAGAACTATTTTCCTGAAAAAGCTCTCATTTGCATGCTCAGCAGCTGCTAGGAGAAATGTGAGCAGCTGGCTGGGGTCTAAAATGAGCTGGACTCACAAGCTTCAAGGGAAGACTTGGAGGCATGGCCACTGGGAAGCTAGTCACTGATTAGACACCAACATTAGTCACACTGTTAATCTCCACTGGTTCCAGGATCCTGTTGAGACCCAAATGAAGCTGAGCTGAGGACATAGCTAAGCATGCAATCTGAGAGGGAGAGTAACAAATGTCAGCCATTTAGGGGGACAATTTTTTCCTACTTGAAAAACAGAACAGCCAGTGGGAAGGGAATTATTTTGTAATGAGAACAGCTATGTGCAGGCTTCAGATTTGGAAACAGGAGCAGCTCCCTCACCTGCACGTCCAGCCAGGACATCAGACATCAGAGTGAGTTCTGTGTACTCTGCTACAGAGGGTCCTGAGGGAATGAGTGACCTGAGACACCAGCATCACAGACGAATTGCTACAGTGAGGCCAACTGATCCCATGTTTCATTTCCTTCCTTTTCCTCCAGTCTGCCCTCCAGGGGGAAAAGGGCACGATGGACTCCTGGCAAAATAAAAAGGGCACGTGTGGATGTTCAAGGAACAAGGAGCCTGACAAAATATTGGCTAGGAGGGTACTGGTCAGAGATGGGACCACATGAAATAAACATGAACTGGGCAGGGAGTCAGGGGACCTAGAGAGTGGCTAAGAACCTAGTCCATGGACTGTGTGAATAGCCACAAAGTGGGTAAGCTGATGTCAGTCCTGATGCATCAAGGCCATGAACAAGCAGGAACTTAAGAGCAAAATACAGGGTTTGAACTGGAAAGAACAAAATCTGAAAAGAAAACAATGTGACCAGAAGCAGAGAGAGACATAGGCAATTAGACAGGGCAGGCAGGGCCAAAGGCCTTGTAATTCATGAGTACATCAGAGTGCTCTTTGCATGTTGTTGTTTAGTCACTAAGTTGTGTCCAACTCTTGTGCAACCCCATGGACTGTAGCCACCAGTCTCCTTTGTCTGTGGGATTTCCTAGGCAAGAATAGTGCCCAGATATTTGGTCAAACATTATTTTGATGTCTCTTTCAAAGTAGGGTGATTTTGTCTGAGATGAACATTTAAATCAGTAGACTAAGTAAAGCAGATTGTTCTCCCTAATGTGGGTAGACCTCAGCCAATCAGTTGAAGGCCTGAATAGAAGGAAAATCTTACCCTGAATAAGAGGGCATGCCTCCAGTCTAACTGCTTTCAAAGTGAGACATCAGCTTTTTCCTGCCTCCAGATTTGAACTGAAACATTGGTTCTTCCTGGGTTTGAGCCTGCTGGGCTTCAGAATGAAACTACACCATCAGCTCTCCTGGGTCTCTACCTGGCTCTCAATCTAAAGACCTTGGGACTTGACAGCCTCCATAATTATGTAAGCCAATTCCTTATAATATGACATGTATACAGCCAATAGGAGGTACTGTGTGTATGTGTGTGTGTGTGTGTATATCTATGTGTATCTGTATCTGTATCTGTATCTGTATGGAGGACTTCCCCAGTGGCTCAGTGGTTAAGAATCCCCTGGCAATGAATGAAATGAAGGAGACTCAGGTTCAATCTCTGGGTCAGGAAGATCCCCTGGAGGAAATGGCAACCCACTTTGTTATTCTTGCCAGGAAAATCCCATGGACAGAAAAGCCTGGTGGGTTATAGTACATAGGGTCGCAAAGAGTCAGACATGACTGAGCGACTGAGCAGCAGCAGCGGTTCTATAGATACGTATATATAGTACATTCTATTGGTTCTCTTTCTCTGAAGAACCCTGGTGAATACAATAATATTACTACCATTTATAAATAAATCGACTGAGATCTAGAGAGATCAAATGACCATTACAAGGTCACAGGAGAGTTAATGGCAAAGAAGACTCGAACTCCACAGTCTTCTAACTTGAAGCCATGTCAACTTGTTCTGTCTTATAGCCTGGATAAGATCATGGTTAGATATAGAATCCATTGGTTTAATTTTTAATTGACAGAGCTTATTTTTCAGAACAGTTTTAGATTTACAGAGGAATTGATCGGATAGTACTGAAAGTTCCCATCTACCTCCCACATCCAGTTTCCCCATATTATTAGCATCTTACATTAGGATGTTACACGTGCCACAACTAATGCGCTAAGAATAATACATTGTTATTATTACCTAAAGTCCATACTTTGCTCAAATTCTTCAGCTTTACCTACTGTCCTTTATCTACGCCTGGATCCCATCTAGGACACCACATTACATTTAGTCATCATATCTCCTGAGGCTCCTTTACACTGACAGTTTCTCAGACTTTCCTTGTTTTAGATGACTTTGACAATTTTACTAGAGCTGGTCAGGGATTTTGTGGAATGCCCCTTTATAAGAACCAGTCTGGTGCTTTCTCATGATTAGACTGAGGTAATGGGTTTGGGGGAGAAAGATCACAGACATAAAATGCCATTTTCAGCACACTGTATCAAGTGTGCACACTATCAACATGATTTATACAGTTGACGTTGACCATGATCATCTGGCTGAGGTAGTATTTATCAGTAAAGTTATTCCTTTTCCCTCTCATCTTTCCATACTGTATTCTTTGGAAGGAAATTACTATGCACATTTAAGGTATGGGGAGTTATGCTCCTGTAGGGTGGAATATCTACATAATTTATTTGGAATTCTTGTGCACAGGAAAATGGCTTCTTCTCCCATTTATTAATGCATTGTGATCTGGAGGCTCCTGGATAAGGCTGCCCTGGTGGCTCAGATGGTAAAGGGTCTGCTGCAGTGCTGGAGACTCCAGCCCTGGGTTGGGAAGATCCCCTGGAAAAGGGAACTTTGGGTTATGACCCAAGGTTACTTTAATTTGTCACTCAGATTGTTCCAGCTTTAGCCACTGGGGGTTCTTTCAGTTCACTCCTGTGTCCCTTTGACATACCGGACAAATGATGCCCCACCAATGAGTCATCATTTTGTTTTGTTTTTGTTTATTGACTTCCTTATTTTCTGGCTCTACAAGATGCTTCTGGTTCATTTGCATATCTCCTGCCCCAATCCTAGAATCAGCCATGTCTTCAAGGAGCCCTGGTTACTCTTAGAGAAAGATATTAGAAACCAAAATCTGGACGCTAGTTGTGCTCATTAATTACTGGCCTTCTCAGTGGGTAGAACAAATATATGTGTATATGTGACTTTGTATAAACATTTCTATATGTAACTACCTATGGCTCCTTTAAGTTAACATTAATTCTAACTGATGTCTCTATCTCTAGTCCACATGAATCTTTCTTCTTTTACGATTTTTGTTGAGATATAACTGACAGATAACATTGTCTTAGTTTCAGGTATACTACATTCAGTTCAGTCGCTCAGTCATCCAATTCTTTGCAACCCCATGAACCAGGGCACTCCAGGCCTCCCTATCCATTATCAACTAATAGAGTAGACACAAACTCATGTCCATTAGAGTCAGTGATGCCATCCAGCCATCTCATCCTCTGTTGTCCCCTTCTCCTCCTGCCCTCAATTGTTCCCAGCATCAGGGTCTTTTCCAATGAGTCAGATCTTCACATCAGGTGGCCAAAGTATTGGAGTTTCAGCTTCAACATCAGTCCTTCCAGTGAACACCCAGGACTGAT
>NW_011494902.1:2414726-2414826 GCF_000754665.1 Bison bison bison
CATGAAAAGGCGCTAATCACGTGACTCAGCAGGCACTGATCGCGTGGCTGTTATGCAGTGATCAGGTGACTGAGAGGCGCTGATCATGTGACTCCTCATG
>NW_011494902.1:2414926-2425610 GCF_000754665.1 Bison bison bison
TGATGGGACCGGATGCCATGATCTTCATTTTCTGAATGTTGTGCTTTAAGCCAACTTTTTCACTCTCCTATTTCACTTTCATCAAGAGGCTCTTTAGTTCTTCCTCACTTTTTGCCTTAAAGGTGGTGTCATCTGCATATCTGAGGTTATTGATATTTCTCCCAGCAATCTTGATTCCAGCTTGTGCTTCATCCAGCCCAGAGTTTCTCGTGATGTACTCTTCATATAAGTTAAATAAGCAAGGTGACCATATACAGCCTTGACGGACTCCTTTTCCTATACTACATAATGATTTGTTATTTGTTTATATTGTGGAATGATCATCACAATAAATTTAGTTAACATACATGACCACAACTAGTTACAATTATTTTCTTGTGATGAGAATTTTTGAGATATACTCTATTAACAACTTTCAAATACAAAATACCATAGTGTTAACTACAATTACCACACCATACATTATATCCCCAGAATTTATTTAGTTTATAACTAGAAGTTTGTACCTTTGGACCACCCCACATGGATTCTAACATCCCCTACTCTTGCTTATCTGTAAATTCCCACTTCTACAATGAGAAAACTTGATCCCACCATCCACCATCCATTTGCTTAATTGGTCCACTCCACTATACATATATAGCAGTATCAGAATTGTTAACCTGTACCCTGTGGAAAACCGGCTTTATTAACTAAAATATATCTCTTATGGGCAGTTCCTTTTGCCTTTAGTTTTACAGACTCCATTAATTTCCAAAGTGACTTAGTTCAACACCTTCCCCCTGAAACTCCTTCAGTGGGCTGTTTCATACATTTGTGATACAATTAGATTCTTTTATTATAGGATACATTCTTTCCTGAAATCCTCTAACATTCTGCACTGGTTTTAAATTTGTGTGCATTAAGATTCACTCATTGTTCCATAAATTTCTTTGGGTTTTGACAAATGCACAATGTCATATCCAATATTACAATATCATACAGAGTACTTAAACACCTAAAATAGACAGTCTTTGCCTTCCTGGATTGCCTTGTCTTCTGCTCCAGACTGAGGAGCCAGCAGTAGGGAGCACAGACTTGATAAGAAGTTTACTATTCTCCCTGTAATTTTCCTTACTCACTGCTGCTGCTGCTGCTGCTAAGTCACTTCAGTCGTGTCTGACTCTGTGCAACCCCATAGACGGCAGCCCACCAGGCTCCCCCATCCCTGGGATTCTCCAGGCAAGAACACTGGAGTGGGTTGCCATTTCCTTCTCCAATGCATGAAAGTGAAAAGTGAGAGTGAAGTCGCTCAGTCGTGTCCCATGGACTGAGCTTAGCAACCCCATGGACTGCAGCCCACCAGGCTGCTCCGTCTTGGGATTTTCCAGGCAAGAGTACTGGAGTGGGGTGCCATTGCCTTCTCCACTAGCAGAGCTATTTGGCCACTCTTCGGTTGGCCTGGGCTTGGGAGAAAAGGAGGGAACACAGTCCTCTCTGGCCAGCACACTTGTGGAAGGCCATGAGCCTTCTGGATGTGTGCCATTGCAAAAGTGCCAAATCTCCCATGAGGCACTGGGAGAACCTGTTCCATGCTGGAGGCTGAGGTCCTCCTACCTGCAGCTCCCCTGCCACAAACGACATCTCTCCTAGCTATTCACTTCTGATGCTCCCTCAGCTCCTGGCTCTCTAGGGTTCTTCTTCCTATTGGGAATTATCTTCCCTTCCAGAGAGTCCCCTTGTATAGGATAAGAAAACAGATGCCGGGGCTTCCCTGGTGACTCATTGGTAAAGAATCTGCCTGCCAAACGGGAGATGCAAGTTCAGTCCCTAATCTGGGAGGAATCCCACATGCCACGGGGCAACTAAGCCTGGGAGCTGCAACTACTGAGCCCACGTGCTGAAACTACTGAAGCCCGAGTACCCTAGGGCCTGTGCTGTGCAACAAGAGAAGCCACCCTGGTGAAAATGAGAAGCCCAGGCACCGAAACTAGAGAAAAGCATGCGCAGTAATGAAGACACAGAACAACTAATCAATAAATAAAGAAGACAGATGCCTGATTCTTTTTCAAAGAATTCACATTAGACCCACAGGAAGTACATACCTACAGAGTGCGCTGCACCCCCTAGACTTCAGGGCGTTTCCAAGACCAGCTTGACTTTTACACCACATGATACAACTCTAAGTTTTACTGGGTAGGAGTTAGATGCCTCATACATTATATAAGTTAGATGACCTCACATCCCCTACTTCCAAGAGATGAATAAAAAGCTCTCTAATTATTTTTCTTAAAGTTGGACCTAGGTTGAAGGAAATCTCCACACCCACCCAGCCTGCCCTCCTTCCCTCCCCAGTCAAGATGCAGACAACACACAAGACATATGGCCTGCTCCCTCCTTGTGAAGTCCCAGCTCCCCTTGCAGAGCTTGGAGGTGGGTGATGAACTAGTGGCTGATCCTCATTTCATCATCTCAGTGATGTGGATACCTCTCATCCCCAAATTGCCACTCTCCAAACCTCAGAAGTTGGCCAAAAAAAAAAAAGGAGAGGAGAAACCAGAAAAATACACCATCGAGGAGGGGTGGTTTTCCCCTAAGGAAGTGAATATTCCTACCCTCAAGCTTCCTAGAAAGAAGTCAGCCTTAAAGCAGGAAATGAAGAGTCCTGGATGGGACTTCAATTCAGGGAAGGAGATGTCTTTTCTGTTTCTGGTTTTCAGGGCTACTGAGACCAGAACTACCTACTAGTGTAGGTGGCAGGCCAGCATCCAGGTGGAGAAGGGCTCTGCTCCTTTGTGGGAAAAGAAGTTCACGTTCAGGGACCCTTCGGGTGGTGCTCGTCTGGTAAGAGCTACTATCTCCTGCTGAGGTACGTGACCCACCTCAGTTCAGTTCAGTTCAGTCGCTCAGTTGTATCCGATTGTTTTTGACCCCATGAATTGCAGCATGCCAGGCCTCCCTGTCCATCACCAACTCCCAGAGTTCACCCAGACTCACGTCCATCAAGTCAGTGACGCTATCCAGCCATCTCATCCTCTGTCGTCCCCTTCTCCTCTTGCCCTCAATCCCTCCCAGCATCAGAGTCTTTTTCCAAAGAGTCAACTCTTCGCATGAGGTGGCCAAAGTATTGGAGTTTCAGCTTTAGCATCATTCCTTCCAAAGAAACCCCAGGGCTGATCTCCTTCAGAATGGACTGGTTGGATCTCCTTGCAGTCCAAGGGACTCTCAAGAGTCTTCTCCAACACCACAGTTCAAAAGCATCAATTCTTTGGTGCTCAGCTTTCTTCACAGTCCAACTATCACATCCATACATGACCACTGGAAAAACCACAGCCTTGACTAGACAGATCTTTGTTGGCAAAATAATGTTTCTGCTTTTCAATATGCTATCTAGTAAGGTCATAATGCTTCCAAGGAGTAAGCGTCTTTTAATTTCATGGCTGCAGTCACCATCTGCAGTGATTTTGGAGCCCCCAAAAATAAAGTCTGACACTGTTTCCATTGTTTGCCCATCTATTTCCCATGAAGTGATGGGACCAGATGCCATGATCTTCATTTTCTGGATGTTGAGTTTTAAGCCAACTTTTTCATTCTCCTCCACCTAGTATAACTGAATCTCCAGCTTGTGATCAAAAGGAGCCTGGCGTTGGCTGTGCAGTGGGAAATCCAGAGAAAGATCTTTCCACACTTGGAAAGCCATGGTAACACGGAGGTAATGACTTCTCTCTGCCCACTGCCCCCATCTGAGGCAGGACTGGTGGTGGCAGCAGAGAGCACCAGCAAGGGTCACCAGCAGAGACAGGGCCAGATAGCAGAATGAGGAGGCCGGAGTGGAAGACACAAGCTGGCAGTGATCTAGTAACAAGGTCCCCTGAGACAACACCAGGAAGGGTTTCCAATAATAGGCTGGGGAGAGGCAAGCTGGAGGTCAGTCTCCATCTGAGTATAATGAGTACAAACCTAACCTTGTTTAGAAGCAAGCACTGGGAGTCCCAGACCTACAAAATATAGCAAAAATATCATCAAGAACTTTAGGCCAGAGACTAAAGCTATGTGGACTCTTACTCAGCTTGCAAAAGTGAAATTTCTGTTGCCTTCTGTCTGTCTTTTCTATGAGGATCAGCAGTAAACTCTTTAAGCACAAAGTGTTTCTTAGTTTTTTGGGGGGGCAGTAAAATAAGCTAGAGGGAAAATCAAGGAGACAGAGCTCTCTGTCAATCATTTTATCAGGGAAAAGGACTCAAAAATGTAGGTAAAGAAGGGGCTTCATCACAAAAGAGTGGAAAGTGGCTGTCCTCAAGACAAAAAAGAGAACGTGAAGAAGACGCTGGGCCTGAGAAGGCCCCTATTTCCTTCAAGAGGAAGTGTTTTTTTAAAAAAATATCCTCACTGCGGAGAAAAGGGACCCCTCTTACACAGTTGGTAGGAATGTAAATTGGTACAACCATTATGGAGAAGTGTATGAAGATTCCTTAGAAAACTAAAAATAGAGCCACCGTATGATCCAGCAATCCAACTCATGGGCATATATCCAGAGAAAAACAAAATTTGAAAATACATGTACCCCAGTGTTCATTGCACCACTATTTACAATAGCCAAGACATAGAAGCAACATAAATGTCTATCAAAAGATGAATGGAAAATGTGGTGCACATATACAATGGAATATTGCTCAGCCATAAAGAGAATGAGATAAGGCCATTTGCAGCAACACGAATGGATCTAGAGATTGTCATACTAAGTGAAGGGAGCTAGACAGAGAAAGACAAATATTACATGATATCACTCATATGTGGAATCTAAAATATGACACAAATGAACTTATTTTCAAAACAGAAATAGACCACAGACATAGAAAACAAGCTTATAGTTACCAAAGGGGGGAGGGTTGGGAGGGATAAACTAGGAGTTTGGGTCTAACATATACATACTACTATATATAGAATGGATGAACAACAAGGACCTATCCTATAGCACAGGGAGCTACACTCCATAGTTTGTAACAACCTATCAGGGAAAAGAATCTAACATACATATATATAACTGAATCACTGTGCTGTACACCTGAAACTAACACAACATTATAAATCAACTATGCTGCTGCTGCTAAGTCACTTCAGTCGTGTCTGACTCCCTGCAACCCCATAGATGGCAGCCCACCAGGCTCCACCGTCCCTGGGATTCTCCAGGCAAGAACACTGGAGTGGGTTGCCATTTCCTTCTCCAATGCATGAAAGTGAAAAGTCAAAGTGAAGTCGCTCAGTTGGGTCCGACCCTTCGCGACCCCATGGACTGCAGCCTCCCAGGCTCCTCCGTCCATTGGATTCTCCAGGCAAGAGTACTAAGAACACCATCACTCCCCCACCAAAAAAAAAAAAATCTGGGTTTTACAATCTGGCACTTCAAACTTAGCCACCTACTTCTGAGGCCTATTAACTACGTGTCTTTGGGCAATTTGTCTTTAATCCTCAGCTTTAAAATGCAGCTAACACTATCTATCTACCATCAGAGTATTACAGATATTAACTGATATAAAACATGTAAAACACTTGGAACAGAGGAAGCACTCAGTAAAAGGCAGTTTTTAAAAAGAAAATTATTCTATTCAATATGCCCTAGGGATAATACTTACTTCAGACAGTGCATTAACAAATGCTCTTAATGGAGATCTGAGATATCCAGAAAGAATTTGCAGTTTTGTACATTAAGTCTTCAGCAGGTTTCCAGAAAATTCATCTAATTAGAAGGTTTTTTAAATGACCATGAGCTCTTTGACAGCCTTATCAGCAAAAGTTAGGGTCTACATCCCTCTCTCCTGTGTCTTCCCAGGCTCATAACTGCTTCCACGAATTCAGTATGGCAGAAATGATGCTCCAAGACTTGGGTTGGGTCATCAAAGCTCATGTAACTTTTACCTACTTTTCTTGGAATGTTCACTCCAGGGAAAGTCGGCCACCGTGCAAGAAATACAGCTATCATGAACCGTCATTCCGATATCACATGTAGGGTGTCAATAAACAGCCATGGCTGAATGACTAACCCACAGACAGTATTAAATGCCACCCTGTGACTGAGTCATCCTGAGCATACCGCCCAGTTGAGCCATCAGATGACAGTAACTTCAGGCAACCTTTGTAGACAACCACATAAGAGGTTCTAAGTGAGAGCTTCTAAGCCAGAAATATCTTGAATTTCTGACTCACAGTTTGGTGAGCAAAGTAAAATGGCTGCCAGTTTACATCACTAAGTTTTGAGACCATTTTTAGACATGCAGTGGAACCCTTGAAAACTTTCCTACAAGATTAAGAACCCCACAAACACAATGTTTCCAGATTCTTTCCAAGTTTCCCCAATGCCTATTTGGTCAGTGCCTTCAGAACCCTAAAAATAAAACTAGCCTCATTCTCACCCCTCTTTCTGCTCCAGCTTGATCATTTTGATGTTGATGAACAATAATTCTGTGCTTCCTATGTTCCTCCCAGTACAATGAATGGCTCTCGTCCTTCAAACCAGGACAGAGCGCCTGTGTCCACCGCAGGTGGGACTGTAGTCAGCAGGAGAGTCACAGACTGGCAGTCACAGCCTTCCCTTCACCAAGGCAGCAGCCCCTCTGTCAGCATCTGTCTGAGGGGAAAGTAGACCATTGTTGGAGTTTGTGAGCCACCAATTTGTCAATAGACATGCCTTTGAAGGGAGGAGGGTGAGGCTGGAGAGAAGAAATACAAATCCTATTTTTTAATCCTCTGGGGTTGAATGTCTGTTTCACTGCTGTTAAGATTCTTGAGAGATAGAGCGTGCCTAAGAAAAATACCATGGCAAAGGGAGACAGTGCAAATTGGTTTCCATAGCAACTTCTCCGCTAAGAGTAGTGGTTCTACCCAACGTAGAGGGGAAAGTAGGAAGACTACAATATGCTCCAAACACTTTCATGACTTAATCTTTTCCTTAAGTATTTGACTTTATGTAACTTGTTTGTTGCACATATTATAACTCTTACCAGGAGAAAGTATTTCCCTAGGATCCCATTTCTGAGGAATTCATGAAATATAGAGCTATACTGTGATAACATAGTGACATATTGCACCCTATTAAAAGAAAAGAGTATAAAATGAGTCTTACAGGGTCTAGCTCCAGGATCTAAACTAAGATGTCCAATGTTGTTCTTGATTGAATATTGAAAGTTTACTTTGTACTCATTTTACTTATCTGAAAATGGATCCACTGATGTCTTCCTATTTCACAGGACTATTGTGAAGATTAATTGGACAAAATATACATAATTTTGTGTAAATCTAAAATACAGACACACTAGTAATCATAGCAGCAGCAATAATAGTAGAAGGAAAAGTAATAACATTTTTAATGTTGGCAGAACTGGAACCCAGGTCTTCTGAGCTTACCATTGGGTTTTTTCCTACCATCCCCACAATAGGAACTTTCCAGGTGATGCTAGTGTAAAGAACCCAACTGCCAAAGCAGGAGACATAAGAAATGCAGGTTCAATCGCTGGGTTGGGAAGATCACCTGGAGTATGGGAAGGCAATCCACTCCAGTATTATTGCCTGGAGAATCCCATGGACAGAGGAGGCTGAGAGGCTACAGCCCATAGGGTCACAAAGAGTCAGACATGGCTGAAGCAGCTTAGCATGCAGGCATGCACGCACAATGTAACGAAAGACACAAGAATCAAAGTGTAGTGAGGTATCAACCCCATCTCCTGCCATTTGCCAGAGTCTGTCCTATCGTTAGCAGTACTTATGTCTACTCATAGGGCATTTTAAACAACCCAGCTGTTATGACTCAAGGAATGATATATGGATTGGGACAAAAAAGAAAGAGAAGGTGAATTCCAATGAGGAAGAACAAAAAGTTGAGGAAGCATACTTTTGGCCCACGCTGAAGATCTTCACATTATACTTAATGAAATTTTTAAATAAATATTTTTAAAAATAAATGTTCTTTTGTTTTAGGTCTTTATACTAAAATAAATACAATATGGGCTTCAAAGTAATCACCATGGGAGGCTGTGGTTTTCGTGCTCCTATTTTAAAACTGACTTCAGAACTAGGAACTAAGCTCTTTCACTTTAAAATTTAAAACTGTTAATGACCAAAATTGTGTTCTCTCTCCTGTTTCCCAAATCATTCACCAAACATGGCTATGAATTGCTTTCAGTTGTTTCCAAAAATCACAATCCTCCTCAAAGGATAAAAAGTCGTCACCACTGAAGATAAGTAAAAACATGTGCTCTGAATGCAGTTAATTCCTACAGGAGCTCGAAACTGCCTTGAGCAATAAAGATATTGCAGGAATACATCCAAGATGATTACTTTGAAGTAGAGAAAAATCTAGATGAAAATTCCTAATATATTTGCTTGAAAAAAACTAATTATTCTACTTTGTCGTTGGAACTTGACTCATTCACTTATTCATCAAGTTGTTCATTCAACAAAGGCTGATTTTTCACCCCTCCTCTATAGGTACTGGGATATTAAGCTAAATACAAGACTGTCTTATCTATATGCTGATGATTTTCAAGCTTTTATTTCCACCCCCATCCTGTCCTTGTTTATAGGCTCATATGTGCCTTCTGGAACCTCCACCTTGATATTTCATAGATGTTTCAGATTTTACATTTGAAACTTTATGTCTGGTCACCTCAACCTGGGACCAAAAAAAAAAACTTCTTTTTGTTTTTCCAGTTAATCACTGGTGCACTAAACTGTTCTTACCAATAGGAAGTCCAGATGCTCCTTCTCAAGACCCACATTTACTGTGATTCTTGATATTCTAGACCCTTTTTCAGACCCAGAGTCCATGTGACTTCCAAATGCCAAGTAGAGAGAGAACTGTAAGGTTCAATTTGACCACTGGCACCATCACTCCAAATGTAATCACAGAATCAACACTGGTCCCATTGAGGTCAGTGGTGATATGCTTTGAGAGATGCTTTTGGACGCCTTGACCATGTTCTGAGCACCAAGGTGATCCTCCTGGCTTATGTTAGGATTACAGCTTGCTTTGCTGTATGATCCCCCGATCACCAAGCTTCTAAAGCATGACACCACCCCAGCACAGCCTGCCAAGGTCTACTGGCCTCAGCTACACACTGGTTCCTCTACATGTAAACACTTCGGTGGCCCAGACTCCCCTTCTCCTGTGGCATTTCTCTCTGCTACACTGCCACTGTAACTTTATCTCTATCTCTCTTTTGTGTTAGAAGAGGACCTGAAAAATGCTGGTTTGTCAGTTCTCTGATTGCCACATTTTATCACAACATTCATAGCTAAGGACTTTGAATACTTGGTATATAACAGGCACAGTTACCATAATGAATGAAGTCAAATCCCTGTCATTAAGAAACCTAGAGAATATCTCTTTCTGACTTAACTTTACTCTGTCTGACAGTCTCTAGGTCTAGCCACATCTCTGCAAGTGGCACTGTTCCATTCCTTTTCATGGCTAAGTAATATTCCATTGTATATATGATATATGTACCACATCTTCTTTCTCCATTCCTCTGTTGATGGACATATAGGTTGTTTCCTCGTCCTGGCTATAGTAAATAGTGCTGCAATGAACATTGAGGTGCATGTGCCTCCTTGAATTATGGTTTTCTCCGGGAGTGTGCCCAGGAACGGGATTTCTGGGTCATATGACAGTTTTATTATGAGTTTTTTAAGAAACCTCCATACTGTTCTTCATAGTGGCGACATTCATCTAAAGGACACCACCAACAGTCAAAATAATAAACATACCAGGTGCTTCAGCAAATAAGGTATTGCAAAAATAAGAGGAAGGGTATCTACAAAGATTTCTATGACTGAAGAGTTTTCTGGAGCCCTGACTCTGAACTGTTCCTTTTGGGTTCAAACATTTAGGCTTGTGGTCTTTGAAAAGGGCAATCTTAGGAAAATATTCTGATATATCAGAGTCATTTCCCTAAGCCAGAAAACTTACAGAAATTCCTATAGTCTCTGAGAAAAAAGAGCTACTGTGACCTTGCTCTCCCCTTTTCTGGAGCCTTCAATGTTCCTATTCCTTGTTCTTTTTTCTCCCCTGTGAAATAATTTAATCCTATATGTGCAAAAATCACTTGTCAAAAACCTGGCATATGCAAGGCTCAGCGCTCCTATGGGGGATTATACATAACCAGAGGAGCTATCAGTTATAGACAGTAAGTGGATTAAAATTTCTGTAGCCATAAGCAGCCTCTGAATCAGCAAATTCTGAATTATCAGCTGTCAGATGGCAGAATGCTGGTGAACTAGGAGAGCCCAGACATCTGCAAAATGACTCCGATCTGGGTAGACACCAACATTGATACCACTTTAGAAAGGAAAGCACTCATTTTTTTAAAAAAATTTTGATTTCTGTGTGCTGAACTCACTCCTTTGACCACAATCAGATTTTTATAATATGAGTAGTTTAGGCTTAATACATGTGCTTCCCCAGTGGCTCAGCGGTAAAGAGTTCACCTGCAATGCAGAAGACCCAGGATCAATCTCTGGGTCAGGAAGATCCCCTGGAGGAGGTCATGGCAACCCACTCCAATCCTTGCCTGGAGAATCCCACAGACAGAGGAGCCTGGCAGGCTACAGTCCATCAGGTTCCGAAGAGTCAGACACAACTGAGCACACACGCACTCACAGGCTTAATACACAGGCACAGATACACATGAATCTCTTCCACACCACCTTTAGA
>NW_011494902.1:2425731-2430120 GCF_000754665.1 Bison bison bison
TGGGGAGCTCAGTACAAAATGACCATGTCCCGGGTAGCTGCCATGGCTTGGAAATTATTGCAGGGATAAAAAACAGTGGAGGAAAAGGGAAGATGGACAGTCAGCTTGAGGAGGAGTTAACCCAAGGTTGCACCATAATTAGGCAACACAGGTGGCCGATGGAGACATGTCACTTAGGAGAGAAGTACAAGCACACTTGATCAGGAACACTACAAAATAACCAGATTGCTGAAGAGGGCACATGGGGAAATCATTCTGTATAGATTAAGATGAGAAGACACTTATCTATAACACCAGTGCAGGGAAACACATAACCCATTGTATTCACTATTGCATTGCCATGGTTTGGAAAATCAAATGTCTGAGCCAGTCCAAGGTCCCAGCAGGACCTTGAAAAAACATTGAAACATATATGTGTGTTTTCATAACAGGGAACACACAGGTAAGAACTTGTGGACAGAGAGGGAGGCAATCCCAGGTGGAACAACTCTCATTCAGTCACTTATTCATGCTGCAAACATTTACTGATGTCTTATTATGTTCCAGTCACCAAGTTCAGAAAAATAGAGATGAACAAAGGCCTCAAAGAAGAGTGTGTGTGTGTGTGTGTGTGTGTGTGTGTGTGTGTTGTGGGCGAATGTGTACATGCTCAACTGTGTAAGGGAAGAAGCAGACCCCAGACAACCAATTTTATTCCGAGGTGATAGTGCCCCAACACAAGAATACATGAAAGCAAAGGCATCAAAGATGAAGAAGCAATTAATTCTGCCTCGAGAAGAGGAAAGAACCACAGCCTGAGAATGTCATTGAGAATAAAGTGACTTCATCGCTGTGAAGTTAGAGGCGTCGGACTGAGAGGACCAAACTCACTTTTCAATCATGAGATGATCCCTTGATGTACATCTCCAGCCCCCTCTTCACATACCAAAAAGGCCTTTTTCCTTGACAGATTTTCAGCCAGAAACACATTCGCCAGCCCCTACCTTCATGGTCATAGCTCTTCTTTCTTGGTATAACAGAGCAGAGAACCCCAGACTGCTGTAGGATGGGTAAGCACCAGGGAAAGCAGTGTAATGGCCACTGAAGTTGCCCAGCCATCATCGGAAACAACAAAAGAGAAATGAGAAAAGTGATACAGAAAAGGAGGGGGAAAGGAACCAAGAAAAAGAAGCAAGACTAGAGAAGCAAACACTAATTTGAAAAGATGCATGCACCCCAATGTTCATAGCAGCATTACTTACAAAAACCAAAGTATGGAAACAATCTAAGTGTTCATGGACAGATGAATGGATAAAGATGAGTGTGTGTGTGTGTGTGTGTGTGTGTGTATACATATAATGGAATATTACTCAGCAATTAAGAAGAATGAAATAATGTCATTTTCAGCAACATGGATAGACATACAGGGTATTATGCTTAGTGAAATAAAAGTCAGACAGAGAAAAACAAACCTGTACCTTATCATTCATATGTGGAATTGAAAAAGTAAAACAAACAAATATTATAAATAATATAACAAAACAGAAACAGACTCATAGATCTAGAGAATAAACTTCTATTTGACATTATACTATTCCCCAAAATTACACTCTTCTCAGAAAAATATATTTACATATTCTCATCTAAGGCTAGGTTGTCAGAAACACAGAGAAAATTGCCATAAGAAATCACATTTAAGTTCCATCTAAAATAAGACATAAATGGACTTATCTATGAAGCAGAAAGAGACTCACAAATCCAGAAAATGGATGCCTGTGGGGATTTGGTTGTGGGTGTTGCCAGATTGAAGTAAAAATTGAGACAAAAATTACTACGTATAATGTAAGAAGAAAATAGGATATAGTATGCATCAGAGAGAAATATAGCCAAGATGTTATAACATCTTTCAGTTCAGTTCAGTTGCTCAGTCATGTCTGACTTTTACAACCCCATGGACTGCAGCACACCAGGCTTCCCTGTCCATTACCAACTCCCGGAGCCTGCCTATTCAAACTCAAGTCCATCACGTCAGTGACGCCATCCAACCATCTCATCCTCTGCCACTCCTTACTTCTGCCTTCAATCTTTCCCAGCATCAGGGTCTTTTCCAAGGAGTCAGTTCTTTGCATCAGGTGGCCAAAGTATTGGAGTTTCAGCTTCAGCATCAGTCCTTCCAATAAATATTCAGGACTCATTTCTTTTAGGATTGACTGGTTTGATCTCCTTGCAGTCCAAGGGACTCTCAAGAGTCTTCTCCAATACCGCAGTTCAAAAGCATCAATTCTTTGGTGCTCAGCTTTCTTTATAGTCCAACTATCACATCCATACATGACTACTGGAAAAACCACAGCTTCGACTAGATAGACCTTTGTTGGTAAAATAATGTCTCTGCTTTTTAATATGCTGTCTAGGTTGGTCACAGCTTTTCTTCCAAGGAGCAAGTGTCTTTTAATTTCATGGCTACAGTCACCATCTGCAATGATTTTGGAGCCCCCAAAAATAAAGTCTCTCACTGTTTCCATTGTTTTCCCATCTATTTGCTATGGGACCGGATACCATGATCTTACTTTTCTGAATGTTGAATTTTAAGCCAACTTTTTCACTCTCCTCTTTCACTTTAATCAAGATGCTCTTAGTTCTTCTTCACTTTCAGCCATAAGGGTGGTTTCATCTACATATCTGAGGTTATTGATATTTCTTCTGGCAATCTTGATGCCAGCTTGTGCTTTATCCAAGCTGGCATTTTTCCTGATGTACTTTGCATATAAGTTAAATAAGCAGGGTGACAATATACAGCCTTGACATATAGCTTTAAATGGTAGATATTCCATTAAATGGAGAAGGAAATGGAAACCCACTCCAGTATTCTTGCCTGGAAAATCCCATAGACAGAGGAGCCTGGTGGACTACCACCCATGGGGCTGCAAAGAGTTGGATACAACTGAAACAACTTGGCATTTGCATTCCATTAAAATATTGAATCATTCTGTTGTATCCCAAAGCAAATACAGTAATGTGAATCAACTGTGCCCCAGTTGAAAAGGAGTGATGGATACCTACAAACAAAAGCAATAATCAAGAATGAAGGTTAGCAAAATAAAAATGGGGAAGTTTCAGGAACAGAATTCCCATCAAGAGATTAATTTGAATGGGATTACTAAAAATGTCCATTGTTTCACTCACTAGAAAGAACAACATGGAGGATGGTTAGAAACAAAACATGGAAGTGCCTTAGGAAATAGCATTCACATGCCTGGGCATACAGTCAGGGAAAAGCAACATTTTCAAAGACAAAGGGTAGCCATGCCATCCCTGCCAGACCAGTTTCCATAGCAAGGACATGGCTGCAAATTAAGTGTACAAGGACACAGAAATGAATAAAGAAAATGGGTTCTATACACACAATAGTAGATTAACCAGCCTTAAGGAGCAATGAAACAATGCCAAGCTCAGGCACAGGCAAGAAGACAGAGATGATCATAGCAAGTGGCGTAAGAGACAGGCAGCGACAAATATGACGTCACTTCTAGGTGGAACCTAAAAATGGATACATATGAGTTCTTTAAGCCAAGATTAATAGTTCACAGACTTGGGAAAAACTCTTCTCACTTATTGTTAGCAGAGAAAAAAGGTGTTGGGCACATGAAAATGAGCTACTTGACTAACATGTGCATACTACTATTTAGAAAACAAATCACAAGGACCCACTGGGTAACACTAGGAATGATACTCCAATTTCTGTAATAATCAATACAAGAACAGTGCCTGAAATACAGCATATACACATCTATGTGTAAGTGAATGGAGTGGCTATGAATTGAAAAAAGCAAAAAACAAAACACCCACTGCCTTGTAATTCACCTATATGCTGCTGCTGCTGCTAAGTCGCTTCAGTCATGTCCGACTCTGTGCGACCCCATGGACTGCAGCCCACCAGGCTCCTCCATCCATGGGATTTTCCAGGCAAGAGTACTGGAGTGGGGTGCCATTGCCTTCTCCGTCAATCTCTAGATACAGGCAAAGTAAATTAAGAGATTTGAATTCACGTAGACACACATACATGTATCTAATAGGTGATGGAAAACGACCTACTGAATAGCAGGTAGAAGTTTACTGAACACACTGTAATCACCTAGATGGGAACAAGAACTTGAAAGAGAATAGATAATTGTTCATGCATTAATGAATCAAGTTCATGTACACCTGAAACTCACATAAAATCAGAAATCACCTCTCAGTTCAGTTCAGTTCAGTCACTCAGTCGTGTCCGACTCTGTGTGACCCTATGAATAATTGCAACACGCCAGGCAGATCCTGGTGGGCTGCCATCTATGGGGTCACACAGAGTCAGACACAACTGAAGCGACTTCGCAGCAGCAGCAGCAGCAGCAGGCCTCCCTGTCCATCACC
>NW_011494902.1:2430220-2430671 GCF_000754665.1 Bison bison bison
ACTGCCTTGTAATTCACCTATATGCTGCTGCTGCTGCTAAGTCGCTTCAGTCATGTCCGACTCTGTGCGACCCCATAGACGGCAGCCCACCAGGCTCCCCCGTATATACTCAAGTTCAAATAACTGTATAAACACAATAAGTATAAAACATATGCTGACTCTATTCCCCTCATCCCATGGTTACTTTGACTGGAATCACATCTCTGGAGACCGGGCAGGCCTGGGTCCCCCAAGGCTGGATTGTTGTGGGGCTCAGAGTCCTGGGAGGATGTGGCAGGCAGTGTGACCTCACGATGTTTCTGGAGTGCCTCTTGCCCTCTGCAGGAGCCCTCAATCTCTGCTGCTGCTGCTGCTAAGTCGCTTCAGTCATGCCCGACTCTGCGCGACCCCATAGACGGCAGCCCACCAGGCTCCCCTATCCCTGGGATTCTCCAGGCAAGAACACTGGAGT
>NW_011494902.1:2431033-2433535 GCF_000754665.1 Bison bison bison
GGGTGGGTGGGGGGAGGGGAATGTATCAGGTTAAATAATGCTGCTGCTTTGTGGCCATTTTCTGTAATGACATCTTGAAAAGCTGTGCTGATCCAGTTCAGTTCAGTTCAGTTGCTCAGTGGTGTCCAACTCTTTTCGGCCCCATGGACTGCAGCACACCAGGCTTCCCTGTCCATCAGCAACTCCCAGAGCCTACTCAAACTCATATCCCTCGAGTCGGTGATGCCATCCAACCATCTCATCCTCTGTCACTCCTTACTCCTGCCTTCAATCTTTCCCAGCATCAGGGTCTTTTTCAGTGAGTCAGCTCTTCGCATCAAGTGGCCAAAGTAGCAGCATTCAGCTTCAACATCAGTCCTTCCAATGAATATTCAGGACTGATTTCCTTTAGGATGAACTGGTTGGATCTCTTTGCAGTCCAAAGGACTCTCAAGAGTCTTCTCCAATACCACATTTCAAAAGCATCAGTTCTTTGGTGCTCAGCTTTCTTCACAGTCCAACTCTCACATCCATACATGACCACTGGAAAACCATAGCCTTGACTAGATGGACCTTTGTTGGCAAGGTAATATTTCTGCTTTTTAATATGCTGTCTAGGTTGGTCATAGCTTTTCTTCCAAGGAGCAAGTGTGCTGACGGGCACTGAGTATTCTCAAGGCCAAAGGGTCTGTAAGTCAAAAACAGCTGATCTCAACAAACGTCCTAGGGGTGGTTATCAGAAAAGAATTCAAAACAGGGCTGAGTTATAAGAAGCCTCCTCGAGACGTAACATGAATTCACCCTTGAAAATAAACCACATGAAAAGAGGTCAATTTCGCTAAATATTAGAAGTGCAAATTGAAACCACAGGAAGTTTCAGCAGAAATCACCTCATAGCACTCAGAATGGCCATTGTCAGAAACTTCACAAGCACTAACTGATGGAGAAGGTGTGGAGAAAAGGGAATATTCCTCCCCTGATGCTGGGGATATACATTGGTAAGAGACACTCTGAAGGATCTTGTGAGGGTTATTAAAACAAAGAAAATGAGAATGAGATTAGAACATTCTAACACCATACACAGAATTAACTCCAATTAATAAATTTCTAAAGGTCAGGAGGGGGTCTATGAAAGTCTTAAGGAAAACATAGGTAGGACATGTGATGATATCAACTACAAGGTCTTTTTGAGTTTGGATGACATTATTGCAAGGTCTTTTTGAATCAATCTCATAGAGCAATGGGAAATAAACCCAAAACCAGGAAAACACGACCTACTTCAGTTTCAAAGCAGGTGCCCAAAAGAAGGGCCTTAAGGAATGAAAGAAAGCAACCCAGAAAGCAAAGAAATATTTGCAAACCAAGATACCCACAAGCAATTCATCTCCAAACAGCTCACAACTTGGTAATATTTAAATAAACCCTATGCCATAAAAATATTGAATCACTATGTTGTATTGCAACACAAATACAGACTCTACTGCAATTAAAAAAAAATTGATGTATAGCTACAAACAACAAGAAGAAAAAAGTGACAAAATGAAAATGGGAAATTATATACAATAGAAAAATCAACTGATAAATTACTTTGCATGAAATTATTAAAAACCACATGAACTAGATATACCATTTTAATCTTTGCTTCAGAAAGAACTAATTAGTCAAAAGAAGCCAATGAATCTACCAACAAGATAAATATGGACAAGAAAGCCATGCGAAAGTCACGTTTTACCAAGTCCACGTTCTGATAGTGAGTACCTCTGATACTCGTTCTCATAAGGAGTACTCTGATAATGAGTACCATAAGACATATAAAAATTTTGATGATTTCTTCAAAAACAATTCAAAATGTGTTAACTGTGTAAATGTATTTCCCATATTTTTATCTGTGCCCCAAGTTTCCGGGCTGAAATATGAAGAATTTCCTATTTTAGACAGGAAATTCTGAGCCCCAGTTTTCCAGGAATAAAGAGAATAAACTAGTGTTTACTAGTGTGGAGAGGAAAGTGAGGTGGGGCAGCATGTGGCAGGGGATAAATAGGTACAAACTACTATGTATAAAATAAATAAGCAACAAGGGTATATGGTACAGCACAGGGAATATAGCCAATATTTTATAGTAACTTTAAATGGAGTATCAGTTCAGTTCAGTTCAGTCGCTCAGTCGTGTCCGACTCTTTGTGGCCCCATGAATCACAGCACGCCAGGCCTCCCTGTCCATCACCAACTCCCAGAGTCCACCCAAACCCATATCCATCAAGTCAGTGATGCCATCCAACCATCTCATTCTCTGTCATCCCCTTCTCCTCCTGCCCTCAATCTTTCCCAGCATTAGGGTCTTTTCAAGTGAGTCAGCTCTTTACATCAGGTGGCCAAACTATTGGAGTTTCAGCTTCAACATCAGTCCTTCCAAGAACACTCAGGACTGATCTCCTTTAGGATGGACTGATTGGATCTCCTTGCAGTCCAAGGGACTCTCAAGAGTCTTCTCCAATACCACAGTTCAAAAGCATCAATTCTTTC
>NW_011494902.1:2434299-2434696 GCF_000754665.1 Bison bison bison
GAGTGCAATTGTGTGGTAGTTTGAGCATTCTTTGGCATTGCCTTTCTTTGGGGTTGGAATGAAAACTGACCTTTTCCAGTCCTGTGGCCACTGCTGAGTTTTCCAAATTTGCTGGCATATTGAGTGCAGCACTTTCACAACATCATCGTTCAGGATTTGAAATAGCTCAACTGGAATTCTATCACCCCCACTAGCTTTGTTCAAAGTGATGCTTCCTAAGGCCCACTTGACTTCACATTCCAGGATGTCTGGCTCTAGGTGAGTGATCACATCATCGTGATTTTCTGGGTCGTGAAGATCTTTTCTGTACAGCTCTTCTGTGTATTCTTGCCACCTCTTCTTAATATCTTCTGCTTCTGTTAGGTCTATACCATTTCTGTCCTTTATTGTGCCCATC
>NW_011494902.1:2434796-2473457 GCF_000754665.1 Bison bison bison
AAATCTTTTAAAATATGGAATCACAATGTTGTACAGCTGAAATTAATATAATATTGTAAATTCACAATATTACAATAAAAAATTCTTAAAGAAAAAGAGTCAAGAAGCAAGATAAGAAAGTGGGAAAAAAGCAAGAAAGGGGAAGCTAGAAATAGAAACAAAAAGAGGGAAAAAAAGCAAGGAAAGGGAAGCAGGGCAGTAAATTAATGTGTAAATCACTGGCCAGTTTTAACTGGTTTTGCCTCCTTAGGCTGATTAATCAAACCTTGAATGGTTTTTAGAGACAGCATTGCGCATATGCACGATGGGAACCCATGCTGCCAGGATGACCTGGAACCAAGAACCTTCCATCTGCAGAGCCTAAAGAATAGAAATGCTGCCTCCAGAACCCCTTGCTGCTGCTGCTGCTAAGTCGCTTCAGTCGTGTCCGACTCTGTGCGACCCCAGAAACGGCAGCCCACCAGGCTCCCCCATCCCTGGGATTCTCCAGGCAAGAACACTGGAGTGGGTTGCCATTTCCTTCTCCATAGCAAGCAAGAAGTTCTTCAGTAAGGAAAATTTGACTCCAGCAGCAGGAATAGCTTGTGTGGACTAATTCAAGACCAGCAACCAGCTTCCAAGTTTGAAATTCCCCCCAACTCCTTACATCTCACACTGCACCCTGGATCCAGGAGACAGACTTGAGAGCTTTACCTACTGTCTTCTTTCTGATTGATCTCTGAGTGAAACTCTTTTCTCAAAACGCTATCCTAGTATTGGCCTCTCTGCACAGAGTACTCAAAAAGAGACAAAGGTGTGTCACTTCCTGTGCCCAAGGCAGTGAATGAAATGGGCTTGTCCTGCCTGAGGCCAAAAGGAAATTCAGTTTAAAGAATTTTTTAAAGGAGAACCAGATCTGGCAACGCCATACAGTAAAATCTTTGTTATTCAAAACATGAAAGAATGAAGGAATTTACTGTGTCCATTCATGTTTCTCTAGGCCCTCAAAGCTCTGGAGGCCTGCCCCCGCCTCGGAGGACGCAAGGGGCCCGGCTATGCTTGGCAAGCTTTGAGAGAAAACTGTTTGTTGTTTTCCCCCAAAGCTTTGGTGGCTTGTGAAGAGTTTTAAGATGTTCCTCAAGATGTAAAAGACAAGTTTGGTATTATTTGTGCCCTAATATGAAGCAGCCAGTCACCCTCAACCTCTTACATTCCCAATGAAAAGAAACTAAAAACAGTTTTTGCAGAGTGTGTGCGTGCCAAATTGCTTCAGTCGTGTCCGACTATTTGCGACCCTATGGACTGTAGCCCACCAGGCTCCTCTGTCCAAGGGACTCTCCAGGCAAGAATCCTGGAGTGGGTTGCCATGCCCTTCGCCAGGGGACCTTCCAGACCCAGGGATCGAACCCACATCTTTTAAGTCTCCTGCATTGGTAGATGGATTCTTTACCACTAGCACCATCTGGGAAGCCCATTTGCCCAGTGCTAGCCCCCGAAGTAGGAGAAGGCAATGGCAACCCACTCCAGTACTCTTACCTGGAAAATCCCATGGGCGGAGGAGCCTGGTAGGCTGCAGTCCATGGGGTCGCAAAGAGTCGGACACGACTGAGAGACTTCACTTTCACTTTTCACTTTCACGCATTGGAGAAGGAAATGCAACCCACTCCAGTGCTCTTGCCTGGAGAATCCCAGGGACAGGGGAGCCTGGTGGGCTGACATCTATGGGGTCGCACAGAATCGGACACAACTGAATCAACTTAGCAGCAGCAGCAGCAGCAGCCCCAAAAGTGCTAGCTGAGTTGAGTGGGAATGTTACTCTCTAATGTGAGGTCTGTGTTATCAAAGGATTCCAGAGGTTTCTGGGAGACTCTGGAATGTTCTGTGAATCAGGGGTATGAGTATACCATTTGTACCAAGTGGAGGAAAAGCACACACACTGTCCTCTGTTCACAAAAGAAAGAGAAAAAAGTGCATGAAAAGCCTTATTTCTTCGGTACAGCATGGAGAGTGGGTTTTATTTTTTTAATTCTATCGAAGTTTAGGTGATTTACAAAGTTGTGTTTAATTTCTGCTGTACAGAAAAGTGACTCAATATATATATATATATACTCTTTTCCTGGTTCCTTTTCGTTATGGCTTATCACAGGATATTGAATATAGATCCCTGTGCTATATAATAGGACCTTGTTGTTTATCCATTCTATACACAATAGTTTGCATCTGCTAACCCCAAATCCCCACTTCATCCCTCCCCAACCTTTCCTCCCCCTTAGCAACCACAAGTCTGTTCTCTATGTCTGTGAGTCTGTTTCTGCTTCCTAGATAGGCTCATGTGAATTGTATTCTCTACTTAAAAAAAAAAAAAATTATTGGGGTATAGTTGATTTACAATGTTGTGTTAGTTTCAGGCATAAGCAAAGTGGATCAGTTACAGCATGGAGAATTTTCATGACTTTATCCTGGCAGATAAATAAGTATCCGGTCTTCCTCACCTCACCTGAAACCTGGCACCAAACTGGGGGTTGTGAATGCCTATTCTAAACTGAAGCAGGGTGGAGCATGGGAAAGCACTCAGGACTCATGTGTGTTTTCTCTCTGCTTTGACAATAACCAAAGATGAGTCACCGGGCAAGTCACTGAACCATGGTTGTCAAGTTTCTTCATCTGCAAATGCAATGAATTGATTTCTTTTCAGGGTCTCAAAGTGGCCATCCTGAAGCTGAATCTGGCCGGCAGACATGCCACATTTACCATGTGCCACATCCCACCAGCTCTGCCTGACTTGTGACATCTCCTGGACCAGTCCACTAGAAGGTTTTCCTGAGATCATGCAGTGCTCATTCCCCAAGTGTCTGCTCCATTTTTCTCTTGAGCATCTTTACTTAGATGCTTCTAAAGTATCTCAACCTCACTGAGTCCAAAACAAATCCTTATTTTCTTTCTTCCCCTTTGACCACACCTAGTTGCTCTCACCGGAGAAGGCAATGGCACCCCACTCCAGTACTCTCGCCTGGAAAACCCCATGGATGGAGGAGCCTGGTAGGCTGCAGTCCATGGGGTCGCTAAGAATCGGACACGACTGAACGACTTCACTTTCACTTTTCACTTTCCTGCATTGGAGAAGGAAATGGCAACCCACTCCAGCATTCTTGCCTGGAAAATCCCAGGGACGGGAGAGCCTGGTGGGCTGCCATCTATGGGGTCACACAGAGTCGGACACGACTGAAGCGATTTAGCAGCAGCAGCAGCAGTTGCTCTCACAATTCTTCCAACCTCTGAACTTTGCTGTCCCATTTGTTTAGAACATCCACTTGCACCTCTCTTTTTGCCTAACAAACTCCTTCTCATCCTTCAGATACCAGCTTACTTCCATTTAGCAATCCAAACTTGGTTCTATTTGCTGGCACACAGTAAAGCCAATCTACTGACTCTGGGTTTGATGAAGGAAAGTGCATCCTTTATTGCAAGGAACCAGCTTCCCTGGTGGCTCAGATGGTAAAGAAGCTGCCTGCAATGCAGGAGACCTGGGTTCGATCGCTGGGTCTGGAAAATCCCCTGCAGAAGGGACTGGCTACCCACTCCAGTATTCTTACCTGGAGAATCCTATGGACAGAGAAGCTGGCAGACTATATAGTCCATGGGGTTGCAAAGAGTCGAACACAACTGAGTGACTAACACTTTCAGGGAAGGAGTCAAGACAGTTGTACTTAAAAGACTGATCCTTGATCGCTTTCAGGGAAATGTTTTAAAAACAGGAGGAGGGAGGGGATTGTGGGGTGCGGGATCAGCATGTAAACATTCTTCTGATTGGTTAATGGTGGGGTAACTGGGAGGTGACATCATCAACCTTCTAGTTCCAACCAGTCTGGAGGTCTCCGTGCTTGTGGGGAGCACACGGTTAACTTCTCCCACCTGCTGGGGGTTTCAGCATCTGCACAATAGCTCAAAGGACACGGCTCAGAATATTATTCATAGTCCTTGAACTGAAAGTCCTTGACTTTGTTTAATGGCTGGGCTATTATTTTGTCTTGCTTGTCTGTTTTCCTTTCTTTCTGCATTTTTTCACTTCTCTGATTAAATTTAGTCTATGGAATTCAGAGAAGTGAGAAGTTCTAAGAGGCTGAAGTTTTCTACAGACAAGTGGTAGGTGGAGGACATGGGGGTGGGGAATCTGTTCCAAGAAGGCCCCGTAGGGTTCTTCTAGGTGACACTTCCTCAAAGAAGCTCTCTCTGCCCACCAAGACTGTGCTGCTCTAGGGTCTCACAGCACCCTGGATTTTTACCTCTCTCCCATCACCTGTCAGCTCATCTGCGCAGTCATAACATAATCACCTGTTTACCCTCAGCTTCTGACAACAGGCTCAGCATCTTATGTATTGCTTTTCCTGTATTTAACACTGTACCTGGCCCAGTGAATAACTGTCGAATAAGAAAATCAAATTAAAAAGCACACACTTGATTCTCTCTCCTAAAAGATGTATAATCCATCTCTAAGGATCCTTTCCCTTATTTCTTTCTCCTAAGCTTAGCCCACAAATCAGTGACCTGCTGTGATATAGTTCTTTTCCAGTGATTGCCCAGTGATGTAACTTGAGCATTGATGTGAAAACTCTTGTCTGTATGGGTGTTTCTGCACTTAAGTCATTGCCTCTGTGACAGCAGGATGATGAGTAAAAAACAAACGAAGGCCTAAGAATGGAGTAAAAGTTTACCATTTAATTCAATACTGAGTAAATGAGTAAATGTGTTGCTGTTGTTATTCAGTCACTCAGTCATGTCCAACTCTTTGTGACCCATAGACTGCAGCACGCCAGACTTACCTGTCTTTCAATGTCTCCTAGAGTTTGCTCAAACTCAAGTTCATTGAGTCGATGATGCCATCCAATCATCTTATCCTCTGTCACTCTCTTTTCCTCCTGCCTTCAATCTTTCCCAGCATCAGGGTCTTTTCTAATGAGTCAACTCTTTGCATCAGGTGGCCAAAGTATTGGAGCTTCAGCCTTAGTATAAGTCTTTCCAATGAATATTCAGGGTTGATTTCCTTTAGGATTGACTGGTTTGATCTCCTTGCCATCCAAGGGACTCTCAAGAGTCTTTTCCAGCACCACAATTTGAAAGCATCAATTCTTCAGTGCTGAGCCTTTTTTATGGTGAAGAGGAAAAATGAAAATTTTTATATAACCTCCTTCTCCTTCTGGCTCTGTAACTCAGCTTGCTCCTCGCAAAGTCTAGATCATGTAGGTCTCAGAAAGTGGGGACTCACAATACTAGGAACTGGATCTTATCTCACCCACCCTTGTCCCACTCTTTGCAATCATTCGAGCCCCTACAAACCCACAAACCTGCTCAATCACGCCTGTCCATATATAAAAACTCTGTAACCCCTTTGTTGGGAGGTCAGAGCTTGGAGTGTTAACTCCTCTGGGGCCACCGGCATAATATACCTAAGTTGTCCAACTGTCAAAGTGTGGTGCGTGGTTTCTCAAGTACTGGTTTCTGCAACAATGGTAGAATTTAGGGAAATTAGCCCTCCCTTGCTGAACAGGATTTTTCCATGCCTGGTTAACATACTTATTTCTGGTGTTACTAAAAGTAGAGACACTGTGCACATTTGCAAAAGGTGGGCCTCCATCTCTTTCACCTCCAGCTTCTGACTCCTCAACATTCATTGCCATGTCAAACCAAACTGGCATAGGCGCTGTGTTCCACGTGCAGGGGGACACATTTGCAATCCGCCTGCATCTTTGACCTTGGCACAGGACTAGGTGATTGAGGTGAAGATTAAAGAGACAATTACTTTTACAAGGAATATAAACAGCCTGACTCAGCTATGTGAGCAGCAGCTATGACATCCATCGCTCCTTAGGGTGGAGATTTTGTTCCTTGCATTCTGAGCAGTGGAAAGTCAATGAAAACTGTTCTTTGAGGTAATCAGTTCTAATGGAGAAAAATAAATTAAGATACAGCTTGATATCATGACAACATTAAACAATGAAGTTGTCATTAAAGTCTCTTGAAAAACAGAACAGAGTGGAAAAATAAGGTCTCAGCACCACCACTTACTAGCTCTGGTGCTCATTTAATTATAGACTTGGAGCCTCAGTTTCCTCATCTGCTAAATGGAAAGAATTATTCATGAAAAGGAAAGAAAAATCAATACTTAATATAAGAACCAGCTGTAGTCACTTTGGTATAGCTAGGAATTCAAATCTAATAGCTCTTTATTTAGGAAAATACTTTATCAAAGTATTGAGAATCAAAGGTAAGAACTTCCAGAGTCATGGTCTGAAAAGATAAGGTTAAAAACAAGCTGAAGAAAGGAATTGCTCTGCAAACCAAAGTAAGAGAAAATTTAGGCCCAGAATAAAAGGGTGGAGAGTTGTCGGAAAGGAAGATGGAGACCTTGTTGGCAGTGAGAAGGCTGGACAAAATGGCAGCAGGTGAATAAGAAGTTCCCTGCGGTGAAAAGTGCTTAGTAGATTTCTATGAACAAGAACATCTGAATGGCAGTTAAGGTAGTTTTCTACCTGCAGTGTAATTATCTTCCATTTTCCCCCAAACTTCAAAAAAGTCTGCAATACAGAGCAATCTGATATGAATAGTGAATTGTCAGGATGAAGAAAGGCTGTCCATAGGGTGACAGTCAGGCGGGGTACAGCACTCATGAGGATCAGACAGCATCCTGCCAGCAGATGGCAGCAGGATAGGCTGACACTGACCAGGGGGCTGCAAACTTCCCTCATAAGGGCCCCTCTGAAGCAGAACAGAACTCATCTCTCCATTCTCCACCCCAAGCTTGTCTCCCCCGGAAATACACAGAACCATTGAATGCTCCCTTCTGAACCACACAGAAGGGAGACGTGAGTCTTCATATCTGCATGTTCAAGTGAAATGTGACCCCAGAGGGTGGCAGACCCAGATGCATCAGGGTTTCAAAGCTGTCATAACTGCCTCAGAGACGCAGTGAGAACTGTATGTAATAAAATATATAAAAGTGATTGGAAAACTTTACAGTATTAATAACATACAAAGTCGGGTCCTATTAGATCTGAATTATTAGATCTCAAGTCTGTAACCCTTTTCTTCCAAGTAAATGCAAAGCCACCAGATTTGTAGTTCAGTAGGGTTCATTAGGAGAAGGCGATGGCACCCCACTCCAGTACTCTTGCCTGGAAAATCCCGTGGACGGAGGAGCCTGGTAGGCTACAGTCCATGGGGTCGTGAAGAGTCGGATACGACTGAGCGACTTCACTTTCACTTTTCACTTAGAGAAGGACATGGCAACCCACTCCAGTGTTCTTGCCTGGAGAATCCCAGGGACAGGGGAGCCTGGTGGGCTGCTGTCTATGGGATCGCACAGAGTCGGACACGACTGAAGCAACTTAGCAGCAGCAGCAGCAGGGTTCATTAGAAAGGGTTATAGTAAGTTATATCTGACAATTGTTGATTTTCAGATAACCAAATATGTAGCTTCCAAGCTTACTTTACTAACCAAATAATCAGTTGAGTGTATATTGAGAGATACCATGGAGAGATGGATACAAAAGCAATACTAGTCCATAGCCACCAAGCACAGAGATTATAATGAAGGATTAAATTAACAAAAACTTGAAGATCGAGAAAAGAATCTATCAAATCTGGGTTCCAAGTCCAACCCTAGCACAAACTAACCACAACCTTGAACAAATTATTCAGCCTCTTTGGGCTTCTTGTCCTCAACCAGAAAACAAAAATAAATAAATGAGTTCTGTCCTACCTACCTCCCTGCACTGTTAAAAGGTTAGAGTGAGTTAATACATATAAAGACCCTTTCAAAACTATGAGATACTTGGAAAAATAGGTCATCGCTGCTACAAAGTCTCTTTTGAGTGGTTTTTTTTTTTTTTTTTTGTCTGTGTTTATCTGCTTGGTGTTAGGCAAACTCTACATCAGCCTGATCATGCTGCATAAAATGTCTGATCTCTTTCAAAACACTCAGAGATAAATCGTTCACCCTGCATCCTCCTGAAGGGGGTTCGGTTCTGCTCCCTTCCCATGGGCTGGAGAACAGAAGGGCAGAGAGCAGCCTGGAGGGAGTGGTGATTCAGCTCAGGATCGTATCTGATTGTTTTTGTGGGGATAAGGATGGGAAGAGAATACAAAATACCGGAAAATAGCAATTGCGGGGATTAGCATAGCTAGACTGTGGACTTTTTTTCTTTTAATTGGAAGATAAGTGCTTTACAATGCTGTGTTGGTTTCTGCCCAACAACACTGTGAATCAGCCAAAAGTAAACATATCCCCCCTCCCTCTTGAACCTCACTCCCACTCCCCACCCCATCCCACCCCTCTGGGTTGTCACAGAGCACCCAGTTGAGCTCCCGGTGTTATACAGCAACTTCCCAATACTATCTATTTTACATTTGGTAATATATCTGTCTCAAGGGTACTCTGTCAATTAGTCCCACAATCTCCCCTCCCCTGCTGAGTCAGCACGTCTGTTCTCTGTGTCTGTGTCTCTCTACTTCCCCTGCAAATAGGTTCATCAGTACCATTTCTCTAGATTTCATACATATGCTTTAATACACAATATTCAGACCCCTTTTTATGTCTTCAATGTTTCCTTTTTGCAGATGTGTAGAATGGGTGAGTCAGAGGGAGGTCTAAGAGGGAGAGAATATATGTATACATAGAGCAAATTCACTTCATTGGGCAGAAGAAACTAGCAAAGCATTATAAAGTAATTACAGTCTGATATAAAATTTTTTAATTTAAAATTAGAAAAAATATACTCTTTTTTTAAATTTAAATTTATTTATTTTAATTAGAGGCTAATTACTTTACAATATTGTATTGGTTTTGCCATACATCAACATGAATCCACCACGGGTATACACGTGTTCCCAATCCTGAACCCCCCTCCCACCTCCCTCCGCATACCATCCCTCTGGGTCATCCCAGTATGCCAGCCCCAAGCATCCCGTATCCTGCATCAAACCTGGACTGGCGATTCGTTTCTTATATGATATTATACATGTTTCAATGCCATTCTCCCAAATTATGCCCCCCCTCCCTCTCCCACAGAGTCCAAAAGACTGTTCTATACATCTGTGACTCTTTTGCTGTCTCACATACAGGGTTATCGTTACCATCTTTCTAAATTCCATATACATGCATTAGTATACTATATTGGTGTTTTTCTTCTAGCTTACTTCACTCTGTATAATCAGCACTTTTCAGTGCACAGAGCATTCTCACTACTGCTCTGTGAAGCTTAGAGGATGCTATTAATGATCCCATTTTACAGCTGAGGAATCAGAGGCTTGGAGAGACAACAAAGGCTGCAGAATCAATATACTGTTTCCATTACTGGGCTCTCCCTCCCAGAATAAAAGGAAATGCTGCTCAAGAGAGGAACTAAGAGGAGAGGCAGAATCAAGCAAAGGGTTCATCTGAAGACTCTTCTAGAAAGAACCAAGATGAGGCTATGACCGCAGACAAGACTGCTTCAGCTTCTGAAAGCAGTGGTTAATATGACCAGAGACTTGTAAGATGGTGTCATTTGTACCTCTGAGAAGCAGTCTTTGTATATTCATGAATGCAAAAAAGAGAAACCCTTTGTGTACCCTCAAGAGGAAAAACCAAGCCTCAAAGCAAACAGGGATATACGTAGGGGTGGCTGGAGTACTGGGCTTTCCCAGGTACACACTCCTGGAAGTCACAAGTTTTAACTGTGATTTTTGTAACCAAGCAAGACCCTTTGGGGCCTTGTTGGAAAAGACCTCTCTCCCCCTCCTTGTCCTCTGCCTACCTTTTGTCTGTAGAAAAAGTGTGGCTTCCTGGGCCTTCCCTGAGTTCCAAAGAGTAAATATAATCAGAGAAGTGAAAAAATGCAGAGAGAAAGGAAAACAAAATAATAATAGCTTAGCCATTAAACAAAGTCAAAGCCATTTTTAGTTCTTCTTCAAGGACAATGGATACTATTCTGAGCCATGTCCTTTGAGTTGTTTTAGATACTGAAACCCCCCCATCAGGTAGAAGTTAATTGTATGCTGCTGCCTATGTAGATTCCAGATGGGTTGGAACCAGAAGGTTGATGATGTTGACTCCCAATTACCTCACCACCAACCAATCAGAAGAATATTTGTGAGTGGATCCCACAGCCCACAACTCCCTTCCCTCACTATGTCTTTATAAACATTTCCCCGAAAGCTTTCAGGGAGTTCAGGCCTTTTAAGCACTAACTGCTCTAGGCTCCAGCTTGGTGCCCGCCGTAAATGCTGCACTTGCCCTTACCACAACCTGGTGTCAGTAGAGTGACCTTACTGCTTGTGGGCAAGCAGATCCAAGTTGTGTTTAGTAACAATCTGATGACCTTAAAAGCAGTCAAGACTTTATAGAAGAGAGCATTATTCTGAAAAAGTTATTTCAAGCCAATAAAATTAAGCAGCATCTTGGGGAAACCAGGCCTGCATGAGAGCAAGCACCCTGTGTCCAGTCTGGTAGCGGGTCCTGGCCCAAGGACACGAAAATGCTGGGACATTACTGAGAAGTGAGACACTAAGGTAAGCCAGAGGTGCCAACTGTAATTTACTGCAGTTAAACACTGCCTGTCACACTGAAGATTCATAATCCAAGATATTTAAGAAATGCATGATTGAATCAAGTCTGCCTCTCAGTGGTCGTAGTACACTACTGTGCACACATTGGTACAGCCTTGTGCATGCGTGCGTGCTCAGTTTTGTCTGACTCTTTCTTTGTGACCCCATGGACTATAGCCCGTCAGGCTCCTCTGTCCATGGGGATTCTCCAGGCAAGAATACTGGAGTGGGTTGTCATTTCCTTCTCGAGGGGATCTTCCCAACCCAGGGATTGAACCCACGTCTCCTGCATTGCTGGTGGATTCTTTACCACTGAACCACCTGGGAACATCCTCAGAAAACAGCAAGTTGTTCATAGCTAGCAAATCCACTAAAGAACATAGACTTGCCCCATCGATCCTACTTCTTGGAATTTATCTTATAGACACACCTGCAAGATGGGTACAAGATGACATGTATATAAGTTTATTCAGTGCAGTTTTGCTTATATCAAAGATTGGAAATAATTCAGTGTTTCTTAAGAGAAGACTAGTTAAATAGTTTACAGTTAAATCATTTAAATAGCTAATGACTAGTTAAATGGTTTAAACAACCAAAGAATGGAATACTGAGCAAACACTTTTTTTTTTCTGTGTTGGGTCTTCATTGTGGCACCCAGGGACTTCTCTAGTTGTGATGGAGGAAACAGAACAGGCTCCATCTTGAAATCAGGACTCCATCTTGGGCCTGACTGTGGACTTTCAGCTGTATATCCGGTATCTATGGAAACAACAAACCAACTGGAAAACCAGACCCCACCCCACCCCCCAGCCCATCTCCCCACCCCATCACCTCACTCCCATCCCCCACCTCACTCCCATCCCCCACCTCACCCCCACACACACCCCACCCCCCCCCACCCCGCCATGGAAGAGCCCCAGGGCTCATACCTAGACTCTCCCTTGCCTAAAAGAATACCCTAATTGTCTGAGTAACCAAATAGAATCATAAATTCTGTTATGCTTATTGGGGTATGACCACAGGCCGATTGATAATTGTCCACTGTTTACTACCTAGGCCTAAGGCATATGAATCACAGGTTAACTTTGACCGTATCTTTCTTTTCCTTTGTTCAGACTAGTTTCAGGGAATTTGGGGAGGTGGGTTTGGGCACATGCACTTAGGGTATATAAGGTTTTCACAAAAACTGGTTGGGGTCCTTGGCTAAGAGGAGACTCTGCCTTGGGCCCACCGGTGCAATAAACTGCACTCCACTATCTGCATTGTACTTCTTACTGAGTTTGTTTTCTGGAATGCGTGGCTGCAATGGTGACTCTGGAGCTCCTGAGCACAAGGACTCAGTATGTGAGTCATGCAGGTTTAGTTGCCCCAGGGCACGTGGGATCTTGGTTTCTGGACCAGGGGTTGAATCTGTGTCCCCTGCGTTAGAAGGCAGATTCTTAAGCACTGAACTGCCAGGGAAGTCCCTGGGCAACTTTTATTTTTTTTTTTTTCAGTCAAGCTTTTAATGAAAAGATCATAAAATAATAGTTTCTCATCACTGTACGTTAAGACTGCATACTCTGAAAGGATTTCTTTTAAAAAGAAGCAAAACGTGGTGCTTTCTATATACTAACATGGAAATTTTTCTCAAAAAATGAAAGTAAAAAAAAGCAGTGTACGGAACAGTCAGTATAGTATATTACCTTTTCAATGTGAAAGTAAGGAAGACAGAAATCTGTATTTGTATTTTCTTCTTTTGCTTTTCAAATCCTCCCACCCCCACCCCACTCCTCCCTCTCACCCTACCACACCCCCACACTACAAAACAATAAAAATGGTTACCTATTTGGGGTAGGGTGGGACGATGAGGGATGGAGGCCGGGTGAAATTTGTGGAGCAGTGTCCAACTCTTTGCAACCCTTTGGCCTGTAGCCCACCAGACTTCTCTGTTCATGGGATTTCTGAAGCAAGAATACTGGAGTGGGTTGCCATTTCCTTCTCCAGATCTTCTCAACCCAGGGATGGAAATTGCATCTCTTATGTCTCCTGCACTGCAGGCAGATTCTTTACCTGCTGAGCCATCAGGAAAGCCCCATGGTTAGATGCCATGAAGTAGGTGGCAATGCCTTGACCATATGCATGCTGTCAGGCTCCTGAGTTTCTTCCATCCTTGTCAAGGGGAGTGCTAACCTTCTCTCTTTTCATACAACACATGGTACCATTTAAGACACAACCTTTTTTTTTTTTTTTAATGTCAGATCTAGAGGTGGAAGCATCAGTGGGTCTGGGCATGAGAACAGCATCAGTAAAGGCAGGGGAGCCCTGAAGGCTGACAGTATGAGATGCTGTGTTCTCCTGAGACCTCACGTTCTCACACATCAGAACCTTGAAAGATGCCTGCCTACCATGGCCCCAGTTTACTTCAAGGAGGCTGACAGACAGTGAGGGCTAAAAGCAAATGTAACAAATTCCTTTGTTGGGTCAGGAAGACCCCCTGGAGAAGGAAATGGCAACCCACTCCAGTATTCTTGCCTGGGGAAATCCCATGGACAGAGGAATCTGGCGGGCTACAGTCTATGGGATGTCGAAGAGTCAGACATGACTGGAACAAATTCGTTTAGGCCACCCCATTGCTAGGGATTTGGAATATTATACTTCCAGAACATGACATTGTTTTCTGTTTTAATTGAAGTGTAGCTAACTTACAAAATTATATTACTTTCAGGTATATAACATAACAATTCTATATTTTTATAGACTTAACCCCACACCGTTATTATAAACTATTGACTATATTCCCTGTATTGTACACGAAAACCTTGTCACTTACTGATTTTATCCTAACAGTTTGTACCTCTTAATCCCCTTTCCCTATTTTGTCCCTCCCCCACCCTGCTTTCTTCTATAACCATGAGTTTTTGCTCTGCATCTGTGAGTCTATTTCTGTTTTGTTATAATGACTCTTTTCTTTTTAAATTTTCTAGATTCCACATTATGTGAAAGGATTTGTCTTTCTCTGTCTGACTTGTTTCACTAAGCATTACACCCCCCAGTCCATCCATGGATATAAATGACATTCTTGAATTATTAACTATATTAATATTAAACATAACTAAAATACCACTAATCATTGATATATACTGACAGTGATTAATATTTACATAAATAATTCCATTGAATTTGAGAGAAGCAAAAGATAGAGCATCAACGGTACCTCTGTGTTTGTGCATAAACATATACTGCAGGTATGTGAAGTTTTTAAGGCATTTTCAGAGATATTTCTCACTCTGTGACCCTCTTTGTCCCTGGGGCTTTCAGACCGTGGGTCTCAATCGGTGTTTCAGGGTGGGAATAGCTCCCAAGCAGAGCAAAGTCACAATGGATGTTGTTTTGACAAGTAGTTGGAAAACCCAGCATTATTTAGAAAGAAAGTCACATCTAAGATGCTTTCAACCTATCAGGCAGGAAGATGGGAAGACCCAGACAACAGAATTTCTTCAGGAGTTGTGGGAAGGAAGAGGGGTAGAGACAAGGATTGTGAAGTCTTCATTTTTGGTACATTTCTGGAAAGCACAGGTAGTCTAGAAGCATCCAGATGAGTACGGAGGAGGCAGGGAACAAGACCTGACAGCCAGTGGCAGCTCCCACAGGTACAGTGGAAGAAGCATCCAGAAGATGTCCCCTGAATGGTCTAACATGTGTCCTCCCCATAAATACATATGTTAAGCCCTAACCTCCATGGGACACTCTTTAGAATTAGGAACTTTAAGGATGTGATTAAAGTTATTCCCAGTGTCCTTAAAGAAGAGGAAGAGACCTTAGGGAGGTACACACACAGAAAAGATGTCATATGTGGATGCAGTGAGAAGGTGGCCATCTGCAAGCCAAGAAGAAAGGTCTCACCAGAAACCAACCCTACCAGCTCCTTCATCTTGGACTTCCAGCCTCCAGAAATAAATTCCTGATATTTAAGCCACTCAGTATGAGGAATCCTGTTATGGAAGCCCAAGGTAATCAAGACACCTCCAAGCAGCCCCTCGGACCATTGTTGGATGGGCTGTCCCAGCACTAGCAGCAGGAGTTGGCTTTGTATGTCCCCCTGGTGTGACACGTAGGGTCTGAAAGGCCCTAATTGGGGTCTTGGAAATGCTTAAAGGCCATATGGCCCAGCAGAAGGCTAGGGACCTTCAAGATAGTTTGGAACTTTGAAATTGGATGTGAAATGTGGAAGCTAATGTCTACAGCATAAATACCAGCCCATCAGACCATCTGGACAATTTCATCAGTGCCAGGTCAGTGGTACCAGTCCCACACGTGCCAGTCCTGCCTCATTGTACAAGAACTCAGGGAGCGCCCAGAAGATGCCCTGTGTACACAAGAGTCCCCATTTTCCCTCCACTGCTCAGGTCACCTAAGCCACACCCCTCTCCCCATCTGTCCAAGGAAGGGAAAGAAAGAAGGTGGGGAGGGGCAGAAAAGGAAAGGCAAAATTTACCCCCAAAGAAACAAAATTACCTGGAGAGTCTATTCAAACTATAGGCTCAGACTAAGACTGCCAGATTAGACTAAATTAAGTACCTTCTGGGCTACTCCCTCCCGTAGGAAGGGACCTCATAGGAAAATCATGTCAGTAACAGGCAGATTAAGGAAAACACATTTTTCTGCACAGCTGAGTGTGATGAGTTGTCCATGTCTCCACTAGAGCTCTTTATGAGTACATGCATCTATGTGTGTGTCTGTGTATGCATATATTTTATATAAAACTATCTAATGCCTTACAAGATGGGCATCTCACTCGACAGAGGGATTAAATGCTGCCTAAATTTTAGAAAAATTTTCTCCTGATTAAAAATTGCCCTGGGAAGCGTATGATAGCACTTTTCCATTTATGTCCAAAGCATTTACCATCTGGTCACATGTCTAACAAACTACAGCCCGAGGATACACTCACCCTTCCAACCAGGCAACACTGCCCCTCTCATCTCTGTGAAATCCTCCCCACCCCTTCTCATTCCTTTGGGGCTATCCTGCTCGTACACTGAAGATACATGAATGGGACCCTTATCCTACTTGCGGCTTACCTTTCCCACAACACCCCACAGTACTGCTGGAAACAGACACATGATGGCTTATGAACCCGCTGCAGGTCAGTAATAACAAAGAGGAGAAATCAAACTGGGTGGTTAGATCCCCCCTTATGGCCCCCATTTTGGTTTTGCTTTTTGAAAGCAATTGCATATATTTTACCACTGAGAAGCAATTCAAAACAAAACAGAAATGTTTTTTTAAAAAAAGACTTTTGTTTTTTTAAGTTCTCAACAAGTATTTTTAGGCCCCTATGCCTAATGAATGGGGAAACAATGGAAACAGTGACAGACTTTATTTTCTTGGATTCCAAAATCACTGCAGATGGTGGTGACGGGAGTCATGAAATTTAAAGATGCTTACTCCTTGGAAGAAAAGCTATGACAAACCTAGACAGCATATTAAAAAGCAGAGATGTTATTTTGCTAGCAAAGGTCTGTCTAGTCAAAGCTATGGTTTTTCCAGTAGTCATGTATGGATGTGAGAGTTGGACATAAAGATGGCTGAACGATGAAGAACTGATGCTTTTAAACTATGCTGTTGGACACTCAGAGTCCCTTGGATTGCAAGGAGATCAAACCAATCAATTATTAAGGAAATCAACTCTGAATATTCATTGGAAGGACTGATGCTGAAGCTGAAATTCCAATACTTTGGCCACCTGATGCAAAGAGCTAACTCATTAGAAAAGATACTGATTCTGGGAAAGATTGAAGGCAGGAGGAGAAGGGGACAATAGAGGACCAGATGGTTGGATGGCGTCACTGACTCAATGGATATGAGTTTGAGCAAACTCTGGGAGATGGTGAAAGATAGGGAAGCCTGGTGTGCTGCAGTCCATGGGGTCACAAAGAGTTGGACATGACTGAGCGACTGAACAACAGCATACCTAATGGAAGGGGCTTCCCAGGTGGTGCTAGTGGTTAAGAATCCACAAGCCAATGCAAAAGACAGGAGACATAAAAGAGATGTGGTTCGATCCCTGGATCAGGAAGATCCTCCAGAGAAGGAAATGGCAACCCACTCCAGTATTCTTGCCTGGAGAATTCCATGGACAGAGGAGCCTGGCAAGCTACAGTCAATAGGGTTACAAAGAGTCAGACAGACTTAGCGACTAAGCATTAGCGTGATAACTAAAGAAGGAGGCAGACAACCCCAGAACCCCAGGCACCTTTGGCAGGATCTGCCCTGGCTCTAATCTCAGGAGGACACCTGTGTTCATCCAAAGAGGTCAGGTACCAGGAAACACAGTGGAAAATTCACAAGGTGCTGGAAACTAGAGAGAGGTGCTAGGGTGGGAACCAAGTGGGAAGGTCAAAGACAGAAGACATTAATAGGAGAAAGAGGATGATGGAGAGGGGGAAAAAAAATGAGTTTCTGAAAAGCAAGGGAAAATAAGGGTGGTGTGGGGAGGGGGAGGTTGCAAAGCAGGTCAAGGTGAGTTCGGGATGAATTTCACAAGCCCTGGCCTGTGGTCTTACTGCTTAGTTTTTGCCTGGATTAGTTCTTCTCCCTATGCTGGGATAGGACTTTGAGTGCTCTTACAGTCTTGGGGGACACAGAGGGTTGACCTACAGGACGAAACCTTGTTACACAAAGTAGCCTCACAGAGGACCAAGAGAGGGGCAGAGATGGTGATTTACAAGGTACCAAAAGGAGGAGCATCTTGTTAGGGCTTTCAGGGGAGACTTGAGTGGGGCTGGAGAGATGGGAACCAGAGGACACATTGCAATGCTGCCTCTCTTTCCTGACCCAGAGAGGCCATGAGGCTCTTCTCCTTGACCTCAGTCAGGCTCAGAAAACACAGGTCCCCTGACATCCCTCTCAGAATGCTCCGACCCTGCTCTGTCAAATAAAGAAGGGACCAGTCATATATTCTACTGAAATTAAAATTTTAATAATTAAAGTTAAACCAAAAATCACCAGAGAAAGTTCTGTTGGATGCGCTGATCAAAAAAACCAAAAAAACAAAAAACAAACCGCTTAACAGGTGATGGAGACCCCATAACTATCAGTTTGGGCTCAAAGACTATGGGGATTTTGAATTGGGAAATTATGAAAGCAATTTTAATCTGAAAAATCTCAAAGTAAACATTTTAAGTTACTGAATTATTCATCCAAAAGATTTTCCTAAGAAATATCAAGGCAAGAATTCATGTGTTAGCAAATTCAGATAGTACTTAAGATTTCCACAAAATAATAAAAGTTATTTCACTGATTTTCCTTGATTCTTTCCTACTAACATGTATGACAAATATGGGGGAAAATCATGCTCTGAGTGGTTTACAAGAATCACAAAAATAACATCCCACTCACCAGGAAAATTTTGAGAATATATGCTTTTTTGCCTCTACCCACACAGTCGCTTTATGTAGAGACTACAGTTGTTCATTTGTTAATGATTCACAGTGTTTGAGTGGAGTGGTCTGCAGACACCGTCCCCATTAGCAACCCTGAATGTTTTGATAGCTATCTGTGTGGGTTCATGCTTAAAGCAGGCAGGGCCATCCTTTGACCCTAAATAAAGGCCTAAAATATACCTGTCATATTTTGCATACATAAATCAGCCAAAAAGATTTCAAAACTTCCACCTGGGTGTTGGCAAATATGTCATGGAGATTGATGAATGATCACATGATGGTTTGGAAAGCCACCTGCAACTCATCAGAAGCCTCGGAAACCAGCTCTTCAAAGAACAACCCAGTTGATCTCAGATCAAAAAGGAAAAGCAGAGGAAAAAATCCAGACAAATCTTTCACTCCATTGTCTACTGACTTCCTTAAAAAAAAAAAAAATTTACCCAACGACATCGTGGCAATATATTATGTCCTCAGTCTCTTCACAGACTCTCTTTTAGTCCTCCAATCATTCCATCTATGACTCGTGTGTGTTTCTTCCATGAACGGAATGACTTATCTTTTTAAATATGATTCTTTCCCCTTGACACAAAGATACAGAACAATCATTGATTCTGAACTCTGGCGTCTGGGTTGGCCAGTTCTTTTTTTGTTGTTATTGTAGTTCCCCAGAAGAGGAAAAAAATCCAATGGGGAAAAAAACCAAAATGAAGACTTCATTTGGATTTTCTTACAGGATAATGATTCTTATGACTGGTTAACACTTATTAATTGTTTACCATGTGCTAGCACTGGGCTTAGCACATTCTTGTATGTTCCTGCTGCTGCTAAGTCGCTTCAGTCATGTCCAACTCTGTGCTACCCTATAGACCATAGCCCGCCAGGCTCCTCTGTCCATGGGATTCTCCAGGCAAGATTACTGGAGTGGGCTGCTGTGCCCTCCTCCAGGGGAATCTTCCTGACCCAGAGATTGAACGTGGGTCTCTTACATCTCCTGCATTGGCAGGCAGGTTTTTTACCACTAGCGCCACCTGGGAAGCCCTGTGTGTTCCTATCTAATCTTAATAACAACACCATGAGGAGATGCCACTGGAGAAGGGGGAGACTGAGTCTCAGAGGGATGAAATATCCAAAGTCAGACAAGGGGTAGAGCTAAGATTCAAAGCAGGTTTATTGGATGCCAGACCTGGAATGATGTCGGTGAAGTTGAAAATTACTCTTCCAGAGAAGAGGAGAAGGCAGAGGATAAACAGAATGTAAACCAAGCTGGATATTCCCAAGGAGGAGATGAGAGTATGGCTGGCAAGGGGACTGGAGAACTGAGACCAGCAACATTTACACGTCTGCAAGGATAATGCCCATCATAGCTTCGTGAATTTTCCTAACATTACATAATTTATCAAGTAGTTCATCTTTTTATTCACACTTTGCTGTTTCCCTGTGGCATAAAAAAATCAATAGGGACTCTGTACTGTTTGGAAGGCAACAGATGGGAGATAAAGAAAAATGCTGCCCTTCTCTGCTGGGATTTCATAAAGGAGGATAGCCTTGTGCCAGGATCTACAAGAGAAAAGAGGAATGGACCTCCCAGAAAGGCCTGAGGGGACAGGGGAGCTCGTAAATCCTCATGATCCATCTCTGGGCAGAGAGGGTTTGCCATAGTGTCCAGCAGCATCTTTTTCTTTTTTTTTTACTACAAGTATTGTGTAATAGCAAAACATAGAAAATATCTTTTTTTAATTTAAATTTATTTTAATTGGATGCTAATTACTTTACAATATCGTATTGGTTTTGCCATACCTCAACATGAATCTGCCACGGGTGTACACGTGTTCCCCATCCTGAACCCCTCTCCCACCTCCCTCCCCATACCATCCCTCTGGGTCATCCCAGTGCACCAGCCCCAAGCATCCTGTATCCTGCATCGAACCTGGACTGGCGATTCATTTCATATATGATATTATACATGTTTCAATGCCATTCTCCCAAATCATGCCACCCTCTCCCTCTCCCACAGAGTCCAAAAGACTGTTCTATACATCTGTGTCTCTTTTGCTATCTCGCATACAGGGTTATCGTTACCATCTTTCTAAATTCCATATATATGCATTAGTATACTGTATTAGTGTTTTTCTTTCTGGCTCACTTCACTCTGTATAATAGACTCCAGTTTCATCCACCTCATTAGAACTGATTCAAATGTATTCTTAAACATCTAATAAAATATGGTTCTTCCATACAATAGAATACTATAAAATTGTTAAAGCAAGTGAGATAGATTTACATGCATTGATATAAAACATCTCCAAGATGTACTGTTTAGTGAAAAAAACAAGGTATAGATGCTTTTCTGTAATGTGGTATGGTTTGTTAACTAATACAATTATGTAAAGTTTAAAAAGAAAAGAAAAGAAAATAGAAATATGCACATATAATAAAGTGGCTTTCACCCAATTCTCTTGGGGGAAAATCTCAAGCTAGTATGGTCCAGTGTCAGTCAAATCACATACTAGGGTAAAAGTGCCCTTCTACATCACTCTGCCCTGACAGATTCTAGAAACACTCATTCGCTTTCAGCTCTGTGGGTTTACTAGGGTTTTGAGTCTTGAAAGGGGGCTTATCCAAATTTTTTTTTTAAAGTCGCTCAGTAGTGTCTGACTCTTTGTGGCCCCATGGACTATCCAGTCCATGGAATTCTCCAGGCCAGAATACTGGAGTGGGTACCTTTCCCTTCTCCAGGGGATCTTCCCAACCCAGGGATCGAACCCAGGTCTTCTGCATTGCAGGAAGATTCTTTACCAGCTAAGCCACAAGGGAAGACCAAGAATACTATATTGGGTAGTCTATCCCTTCTCCGGAGAAGGCAATGGCACCCCACTCCAGTACTCTTGCCTGGAGAATCCCATGGATGGAGGAGCCTGGTAGACTGCAGTCCATGGGGTCACTAGGAGTCAGACACGACTAAGCAACTTCACTTTCACTTTCACTTTCATGCACTGGAGAAGGAAATGGCAGCCCACTCCAGTGTTTTTGCCTGGAGAGTCCCAGGGATGGGGAAGCCTGGTGGGCTGCCGTCTATGGGGTCGCACAGAGTCGGACACGACTGAAGTGACTTAGCATCCCTTCTCCAGGGGATCTTCCCAACCCAGGAATCGAACTGGGGTCTTCTGCATTGCAGGCAGATTCTTTTCCAACTGAGCTATCAGGGAAGCCCTTATCCAAATTAGATAGGTTAGTGCTGAAGTCTCAGAGTTCAGTCTTTTAGATCAAGTTTACTTTGGTTGGTGGCTTAATTTTGGGTGCCTGGGATGCCATTATGAAGGATTTCCATTTAGTCTAAACTGTACTCCCTATGAGAATGAAAATGTAATAGGTAAAGTCATAAGATTTTAGGCCAGGAATAGTCAAAAGACTCTCTGATAAGCAGTATGTGCATGGATAGAAAAATAGGGAATAGAAGCATCCTAGGAACAAATGTTGGCTCCCTCACGTACCCAGTGTGTGATTTAGGACAAGTTATTTAGACTTTCAGGACTTCAGAGCTCTCTCTCATCTGTAACTGGAAATTCTATCCATACTTCATTTTATAATGACAATCAATGATCTAACATATTGAAAATATCTGGTTCATAGTAGATGCTCTTATTGTTTTGGAAGGAGAAGCAACAGGCAGTAATTGGCACCTACCATGTACCATATCCTCTCACAGAAGTCTTCTTCTTTAATTTTCACAACAGCCCATTTGGCTAGGGAGGATGGAGGATTAGAGGGGCTGAATGATTTGCCTAGGATCATATAGTTAGTCGGTGGTGGATCCAAATTTCAAACTCATACTGGGACTGTCATTCGGGTGGTCCTTCTACTTCAGCACAGGATCTCGCAAAAAGAGAAAAATAAAGGCAGGGGAGAAGTCCTTGCTTTGATCTTGTGTGACATAGGAGACCATCTTTCCTGCCTCTGTGCAGAACCGATTCTGCTGCAAAACACTAGGATAAGTTCTCTCTTCATGCTGCAACCTGGATGGCCTCTCGTGTCTCTGCATCTTGTGGAACCTCTACTCCATGCCAAGTGCGCAGTATTGATTACATCGTTACAGGATAATGAGCAGATCCATGAAGCAAGCACCAGAACGAATTGGGTCTGGTATGCTATAGATTCATGTTTTCTGGGTGAACAACTTGTGAATTGAATTAAAACAAAGGTATGTGACATTTGTGGCTTCTTTGGGTCTTTTTAAATTTTTTATTTATTTTTAATTGAAGGATAATTGCTTTACTTCCTTTGATCTTGGAGACTGATAAGTTCTTTGAAACCTGTTCTGAGTGTTCTGGGTTATAAACCAAAAAGCTGAAGTGCCCAATGCATGTTGCAATGACCTTTCTTACTGACATAAGAGGGTAAAGGGAGGAGGTGGACACTGACAGGAAAGAGAGAGGGAGAAGGAAATTAATACTCATTTTGTGCCAACCATATGCTGGACACTGTATTAGGCACTTTATGTCTTTTATGATACTGTTTGCAGAATTTTTATTATAACCTTTTTACACAGCAAGTTAGAACACTAGTACTTATAATTTAGCCTTCGATTTTCTCAGATGAATCCACTTTTATCAAACATAGAGGGGAATGAGAATGACTTTTAGCTGGGATTCAGATCTGACAGCCTGGCAAGGGATACCTGCTGGAGTCTTTCTGTAATAAGTCTGAGGAGCCTCCTGGTAGAGAAGTCACAATAAGGGAGTTGAGAGAGAACAGACATGTGTTTGCTAAGTAACTAAGATCCATTCTTCACCTTCTTTTAAAGAAACACAAGCATTGGTCAGTTCAGTTCAGTCACTCAGTCATGTCCGATTCTTTGCGATCCCATGGACTGCAGCATGCCAGGCTTCCCTTTCCAACAACTCCCCGAGCTTACTCATGTCCATCGAGATGGTGATGCCATCTAACCATCTCATCCTCTGTCATCCCCTTCTCTTTCTGCCTTCAATCTTCCCCAGCATCAGGGTATTTTCAAATGAGTCAGTTCTTCGCATCAAGTGGCAAAAGTGTTAAGAGTTTCAGTTTCAGCATCAGTCCTTCCAATGAATATTCAGGACTCATTTCATTTAGGATTGACTGGTTGGATCTCCTTGCAGTCCAAAGGACTCTCAAGAGTCTTCTCCAACACCACAGTTTAAAAGCATCAATTCTTCAGCACTCAGCTTTCTTTATAGTCCAACTTTCACAACCATATGTGACTACTGGAAATACCACTAGCTTTGACTAGACAGACCTTTGTTGGCAAAGTAATGTCTCTGCTTTTTAATACGCTGTCTAGGTTGCTCATAGCTTTTCTTCCAAGGAGCAAGTGTCTTTTAATTTCATGGCTACAGTCACCATCTACAGTGATTTAGGAACCCCCAAAAATAAAGTCTCTCACTCTTTCCATTGTTTCTGCAGTCTATTTCCCATGAAGTGTTGGGACTGGATGCCATGATCTTAGTTTTCCGAATGTTGAGTTTTAAGCCAAGATTTTCACTCTCATCTTTCACTTTCATCAGATCAGATCAGATCAGTCACTCAGTCGTGTCCAGGTCAGGAAGCAACAGTTAGAACTGGACATGGAACAACAGACTGGTTCTAAATAGGAAAAGGAGTTCATCAAGGCTGTATATTGTCACCCTGTTTATTTAACTTATATGCAGAGTACATCATGAGAAACACTGGGCTGGAAGAAACACAAGCTGGAATCAAGATTGCTGGGAGAAATATCAATTACCTCAGATATGCAGATGACACCACTCTTATGGCAGAAAGTGAAAAGGAACTAAAAAGCCTCTTGATGAAAGTGAAAGTGGAGAGTGAAAAAGTTGGCTTAAAGCTCAACATTCAGAAAACGAAGATCATGGCATCTGGTCCCATCACTTTATGGGAAATAGATGGGGAAACAGTGGAAACAGTGTCAGACTTTATTTTTTGGGGCTCCAAAATCACTACAGATGGTGACTGCAGCCCTGAAGTTAAGAGACGCTTACTCCTTGGAAGGAAAGTTATGACCAACCTAGATAGCATATTCAAAAGCAGAGACATTACTTTGCCAACAAAGGTTCGTCTAGTCAAGGCTATGGTTTTTCCTGTGGTCGTGTATGAATGTGAGAGTTGGACTGTGAAGAAGGCTGAGCACCAAAGAATTGATGCTTTTGAACTGTGGTGTTGGAGAAGACTCTTGAGAGTCCCTTGGACTGCAAGGAGATCCAGCCAGTCCATTCTGAAGGAGATCAGCCCTGGGATTTCTTTGGAAGGAATGATGCTAAAGCTGAAACTCCAGTACTTTGTCCACCTCATGAGAAGAGTTGACTCATTGGAAAAGACTCTGATGCTGGGAGGGATTGGGGGCAGGAGGAGAAGGGGACGACAGAGGATGAGATGGCTGGATGGCATCATTGACTCGATGGACGTGAGTCTGAGTGAACTCCGGGAGTTGGTGATGGACAGGGAGGCCTGGCATGCTGCGATTCATAGGAGGCTCTTTAGTTCATAACTTTCTGCCATAAGGGTGGTGTCATTTGCATATCTGAGGTTATTGATATTCCTCCTGGCAATCTTGATTCCAGCTTGAGCTTCATCCAGCCTGGCATTTCGCATGATATACTCTGCATATAGGCTAAATAAGCAGGGTGACAATATGAAGCCTTGATGTATTCCTTTCCCAATTTGGAACCAGTCCTTTGTTCCATGTCCAGTTCTAACTGTTGCTTCTTGACCTGCATACAGATTTCTCAAAAGACAGGTCAGGTGGTCTGATATTCCCATCTCTTTGAGAATTTTCCAGTTTGTTGCAATCCACACAGTTAAAGGCTTTAGCGTAGTCAATAAAGCAGAAGTAGGTGTTTTTTTGGAACGGTCTTGCTTTTTTGATGACCCAGTAGATGTTGGCAATTTGAGCTCTGGTTCCTCTGCCTTTTCTAAATCCATTTTGAACATCTGGAAGTTCTCTTTTCACGTACTGTTGAAGCCTGGCTTGAAGAATTTTGAGCATTACTTTGCTAGTGTGTGAGATAAGTGCAATTGTGCAGTAATTTGAACATTCTTTGGCATTGCCTTTCTTTGGGATTGGAATGAAAACTGACATTTTCTAGTCCTGTGGCCACTGCTAAGTTTTCCAAATTTGCTGCCATATTGAATGCTGCATTTTCACAGCATCATCTTTTAGGATTTGAAATAGCTCAACTGGAATTCCATCATCTCCACAAGCTTTGTTTGTAGTGGTGATTTCTAACCCACTCGACTTCACACTCCAGAATGTCTGGCTCTAGGTGAGTGATCACACCATAGTGGTTATCTGGGTCATGAAGATCTTTTTTTGTATAGTTCTTCCATGTATTCTTGTCACTTCTTTTTAGTATCTTCTGCTTCTATTAGGTCCACACCATTTCTGTCCTTTATTGTGCCCATCTTTGCCTGAAATATTCCCTTGGTATCTCTAATTCTCTTGACAAGATCTCTAGTCTTTCCCATTCTATTGTATTCCTCTATTTCTTTGCACTGATCACTGAGGAAGGCTCTCTTATCTCTCCTTGCTATTCTTCGGAACTCTGTAACCAAATGAGTATATCTTTCCTTTTCTCCCTTGCCTTTAGCATCTCTTCTTTTCTCAGCTATTTGTAAGGCCTCCTCAGACAACTATCTTGCCTTTTAGCATTTATTTTTCTTGGGGATAGTCTTGATCACTGCCTCCTGTACAATATCATGAACCTCCATCCATAGTTCTTTAGGCACTCTGTCTATAAGATCTAACCCCTTGAATCTATTTGTCACTTGTACTGTATAATTGTAAGGGTTATAAATCAATACATTTAGCTTAACGTTTTTTTCCCTCAGCTTTCCTTGAATGTAGGACTGATCATGTTACTAAGTTCTGGAACATTAGATGAAAACAGAAATCTTCCCAGAGATTCAGGGAGCTTCCAGTTTTCAAATGGAAGGGGAGCCATGGAGGTAGTAACACCCTTCTCTGTTCCATCTTCACTTTGTCTTAAATGTGCATGTGATGTCTGGGGTGGCAGCAGCCACTTTATGACTATGAGGCAACAGTATGAAGGAAGAACAATAAACACCACAGGACTGGCAGACATGATTACTCTCCTCATCTACACCAACCACCTACCTACAGAATTCTTGTTACATGACAAAATTACATGCCTATTGGTTTAAGTCTCTGTTGGAATTTTCTACTACCTAAAGCCAAACATATTTATAACTGATGTATCCCAGTGATACATCCCCTTCCTTGGATGGAGAAGGAGGTTCTCATACAACATGAGTCTGTTGCTTTGATTTGCTCCCTTTCCCCACTAGACCACTGTCAAAACATTTAGGAAAATAGGGAACCCATGGGAAAAACCAAAGTTAACAGAGCTCCTCCCCTGTAAACACTGTACTCTTCTAACAATCTAACTTAAATGTGGAAGATATGCTATGAGTTAGGGCCCTATGGGCTTCCCTGTTGGCTCAGATGGCAAAGAGTCCGCCTGCAATGCAGGAGACTTGGGTGAGATCTCTGGGTGAGGAAGATCCCCTGGAGAAAGGAATGGCTACCCATTCCAGTATTCTTGCCTGGAGAATCCCATAAACAGAGGAGCTTTGTGGGCTACAGTCACTGGGGTTACACAAAGTTGGACACAACTGAGCGATTAAGCTCACTGGGCTCTTTAGGTTTAAAGTGATGGAAAATGTACACAGGCTGGTTTGAGCAAAATGAGGAACCGGTTGTTTCAATATTGTCAATGCAGGGAGCATTCAGGCTTCAGGCATGGATGGATCCAGAAGCTCACACAGTGTCATCGGTCCTGGCTCTGTCTTGATTGCTCTGATTCCACTGTGTGTTTGCATCTCTCTCAGAAAGTCTCTGTCTTCGTGGAAGCTTCTTAATTCCACTTTGGTAAGCCCAGCAGACAGGGTCTTTCTTGGTCATGCCCCCAAAATTGAGCTTCATTTGCCTGACTTGGGTCATGTGATCTGCACATACCCAGAACTGGGGCAAGAAGAGGGAAAATCAGGCCTACCCCAACTATGAGAACTGATTACAGGTGCAGGGTGGTCTTTCAAGGAAAATACATTCTTAAAAAGCATAAGGGATTCTTGCCAGGCAAAAGGAATACCATCCCAGTCCTATTACTTAATGTTAAAAAGATTGGACACCAGGAAACCCCATAATTCAGCTATGGTAGGAACAATGAGGCTCTCTGAAGAGCTCACAGAAATAGCAGAAAATTCTAAAACAGATATCTCAGACAATAATGGTGTCAGAAATAGGCTTTTAGGGGGAGCTCATGCAAGACATTACCCAGGAATGTCACCACAGTCTGATCCCTTAAATCAGTAGATAACTTCTAAAGCCTGGTTTGTCTGGGTTGTCTGTTATACTTCATTTATTCCCCAAAGGCTGGTAAGAACAATAAATTAAACCATCTTCCAACAACTCTGAGTGCCCATCATGTGGAGGGTAATTAGTGGGTTAGGTAATTTTAAGGGAATAGGAGACATACCAGCCCTCAAAGATTTATAAGTATGTTTATTCTAACCTGGCTAACAATGCAAAGCAGAATATGCAAAAAAAGTGAAAAAGTGAAAGTGTTAGACACTCAGTCATGCCTGACTCTTTGCAACCCTACAAACAAGCCCGCCAGGCTTCTCTGTCCATGGAATTTCTCCAGGCAAGAATACTGGAGTGGGTAGCCATTTACTTCTCCAGAGGATCTTCCCAACCCAGACATCAAACCTGGGCCTCCCACATTGAAGGCAGATTCTTCACTGTCTGAGCCACCAGGGAAACCCAAATATGCAGAAAATTGTAAATAATTGGACAGAAAAAGACATATTAATGAAGGCTGAGCACATCAAGGAAAAATTCATCAAGAAAGAATGAATATCCAGGTTGTGGAAACATATTTCCTGGCTATGAAAAGAATACTCTTCTTTAAGATAAGATTTTTCTCTTGCAATTTTCCCAACATCTCCAAGCCAGAAGCGCAAAGGCCATGTTTGATTTTCCAAAATTTACGCGCTCTTCAGGCTTGAGCCAGGGGAGTGCAGGTAGGAGCAATAGTAGGGGTTTCTACAGAGACCGAGCTAACTGCGGTGGGTGGGCTGAGATAGTCCCTCCAAGACAGGTACAAAGGCCCAAAGATCACTCAGGGAGCAGACAAAAAGCCAGTTCACAGACCACCCTACTCTCAACCGACTTGATCAAATAAACAGCAGCTGTGGGAGAGAGAGGTGGGCTGTGTCAAAGGGCACAGTGTCAAGGGGTGAGCAGGTTGTCTTCTTAGGATGGAGCCTGTTTTACTACTGAGGGAAAGATTCCACTTGAGAGGCAGATGTGTGTACCCAGAGGGATAACTGATTAAAGCAGGATTCCTAAGGAGGTTGGAGGTTCCACCCAGAGGAGGATTGGACTCAGACAAAGAAGGGGTCATGTGAAGAACTCTCTTGGAAAAGAAAAGCATCTTCACTTGGACCAGCCGGAGACTCGGTGGTCAAGAAGAGGGCTTCCAAATTCAAGCAGATTCGGGCTCAAATCCCAGGTTACCTCTTCGAAGCTAGATGACCTTGAACTCCACTTCTGCATCCAAAACATACTTCTATCATAGGGTGTCTTAAAGACTATATGAAATAATGCACACAAAAGGCTCAGCCTAGTACGGAACACTCTAATGTAAACCTTAAGACATGTATATAGTGTCACACTCAGTAGCAATGAAAAGAATGACGTAGATCTTCACACAAGCCTGAAAAGATCTGCCAGTTGTACTTCAAAGGTTTTTAAATGGAAATTATAAAGTGAAATATACAGCAGGATAACACTTTCTTCTGAAAATTCATACCGCTACAGTGGATTGAAAAACACGCTCTATGGATAAATCCCTGAGCGCATCATGATACAAAAGGAAATCTAGTAAGGTAAGAAAACTTTCAAGCATGCTAGGAGACCAACTCATTATCTTTGAAAATAGGCTATTAAAGGATAAAAATCAAATATTTCTTCTTCAAATTCCCTGTACAAACTATACTTCAACATAACCAAATAGTTGATAAAGGAAAGTTTCTCAAGATATTTGTGCTAATGAAGAAGAGATATTAGAATCTGAATATCACCATTTGGCAACCCCCAAAGAATTAATATATCTGAGTATAGAGCATCAGTATTCAACTGTGATGATACCAACCTCACAAAGAGAAGAACAACCATAAATTAGATACCTTCTGATGGAAGAGTACACTACTTCTTAAGAAAGAGTCTTGTCAAAAATAAAATCTGAATCAAATCCCGCTTGTAGAGGTGACTTCCAATTAATAGGAAAAGCAAAGAGAGGGGAAAATGTTAAATAAGACCAAGAGAATGCCAGCACTCAAATCCAGTCTGTGGAAAACTCTCAGGAAAACAGGATCATTTCTCAAAAACAAAACAAATTTTTAAAACAACTGCAATGGGAAAGAAAATAAAGGGAACCTAGAGACTAAAAGGGATTTTAAAAGTCTCCCTGTTGATATATGTGGATCATATTTGGAGTCTGATGCAAAAAGCAAACTAGTAAAAGAAATAAGTGAAACACTGGTGAAAATTTTATGCAAATTGAATGTGTTAAATGCTTAAGAAGTATTACGTTTTTAGGGCCTGTCTGGGTTTAGGATCCGTGGATGCAAACTCTGAGACAAAACTTACATGCCAGTGCTTTATCAAAGAGATGACACCAGGAAAACCTGGCAAGTGAATCAGGGAAGAAGAAGGGGAAGAGAAAATTTTGGCAAGGTGGGAACTTGAGGCAAAATCACAGCCTAAGCCTGATTCTGTAGGGTGATCTAATGTGGCTATTTCACTACAGGGTTTGTTTCACTGTCAGACAAGGCTTTTTACAGCTGAGCACCAGTCACTAGCTATGGGAAGACACTGGGACAGAAGGTACTTCTGGCTTTTGGTGGTCCTGGGATGGCCACATGTTCTGTATCACCCCTTTTGGAGGGAACAGTCTTAACCTAAATGTAGGGAGGCCTGGCCAGCAATTTCCCCCAAACCTAGAGTACGTTATACAAATCAGCCCCTGGAGCAAGCCAGGAGTGTCCCAAGCTCCCTGAAGCACTTATGCAAATCTGTAGCTAAAATTGACATGTCTTTAAGCATGTTTAACAAAAATCTTCCTAAAATGTATCATATCACAGAACTAAGGTCAATGAAGAAGGTATACTGAATAAACTTTAAACTTTTCTAAGTGACTTAAGGCAACTTAAGATATGTCCCATGAAGTGCAAGTTCCAAAGAATGCTGACTGGAGCCATACAGAGAGGATTCTCTGAGAACTCAAAGTTAAGCAAGTGCCTTTAGTCCAGGACTTCTGGAGCTGTTACCACATTGATAAGCTGGCTAAATCTCCCAAAGGCAAGAATTTCCCAAACCAATAATACATGTCATCAATTCTAAGATACATATGTTTTTCCTTTTTAACATCTCCAAAATGTAGGTGCATCTTCCAATGGATCTTAAGAAATAGAAGTGAGCAGCTATGAAACTAAAACTTTTCAGTATACAACCTAGCTCCTCTTGCCCCAGGTCCAAACTCCACCCTCAACAAACTCAGGCTGGGAGAAAGGGAGCCAAAAGGCCTAATATGTACCTGGCATTGTGTTTGGTTTCCAAATGGCGTCCACCAGACACAGAGGGGCTGATAGACATCTCCTCACCATAAGGAATCTGATTCATCGGTGCCAGACATGGGATGCAAGTCTAAGCTCCATGCGCCTCTTAGTCAAGCGCACCACCAGGCACCTGCCTGGGTAACAGGCACCCCACTCCTGCTAGAACAGAGTCTTCAATGACAGGTGGGCTCACACTGACAGCCCGTCCAAGGGGCTCCGGGCAGCCTCTTAGCTGGGTGCACACAGTCTATGACTCAGTCCCAAAGTGTGTCAGTGGTCTTTCTTCTGCCTTCTTGTCGACTATCCATTTTCCTTCTGGATACCTTCTGTTCTGCTTTACAATTCTTTGTTTTCATCTGTTACTGGCTGAGTCTGATAACTAAAGTTGCTAGAATAAACTGCAAATCAAAAGATTCTGAGAAATGTTCCGAGGTTGTGTTGAGGGTTCCAGACCTGCTTGGGTCTCACAGGGTGTCCAGAGGGAAGGGAGAGACTGGGATGATGGAGTGGAGGCCAGGAGAGCCGATGTCACATTCAGGCTGGACCCTGAGGGGGTGTCCATTCGCAGTCACCCAAAAGGGTCTTGTGAAATTGGTCTTAGTGCTGACAGACGTCCTCCTATGAGGAGCTCCTGTGCAGGGGCGCTAGTGACGCTGTCATCTCACTCGCACATTTGGATTCAAGGTTTTCAGGGGGAATCATCTTCCTGAGCTGATACTGGAGTTGAAGTGACAAGAAGGGAGATAAGACATTTGATCAATTCATCTGACCCTATCAGATTGGCAGAACTTCCTTCAGAGAAGCTGTATTAGGGATTTCCCTGGCAGTCCAGTGGCTAGGATTCTGCACTTACACTGCAGGGGGTACAGGTTCAACCCCTAGTTGTGGAACCAAGATCCTGCATGCCACAAGGCATGGCCAAAATAAAAAACAAGCCGTATAAAATCTCTCTCTTCCCTACCCTTCTTCGTGCATTGAAAGACAGCACGCAGACATGTGTCCTCATTCACTACTCCTCTGTGTGTGCAGCCAAGTAGCCAAGGTTCTTCCTCCAGCATCCTCCATGGGACATTTGTGAGGATTCTCTAAAAAGATATTTATTAAAAGTACATGTTGTGTCAAGCATGGGTAAGCACTGTCTCTACATTACTTCACTTAAACACTCAATAATCAGTGATATAAAGTTTTTTTATTACACCATTTTAGAGTTGAGGAAACTGAAACGTAAGAATTAAGTGACTAACCCAGGGTCATAAAAATATGGTCTTTCTGACTGCAGACCCCAAGTTCTTAGCCTTTCATGTTAGATGGTGAGGTGGTAAAGGATAAGGCTTTATTAGAATTGAGGATAGGGGGTTATTGCCTTTACTGGTAAATATATCCAATGTACCTAACAATTGGCCAAAATTTTTTTACAAATCTTAACTATTGAGGAGAGTTCGGGGAAATAGTTACTCAAATACCTCTTGGGAGAAAGTAAATTGTACACAATTTCTAGCATACAATTCAACTCAAAGCTGTTAAAAAGTAGCTATGCTTTAATTCTGTAATCTCACTTCTAGGCATTTTGCCTAAGAATATAATTGGGCAATTATACAGGCATATGTGCAAAGCAGTTTATTATAGAAGTTATTACAATACCAAAAATCTGAGAAAATCAAACAATACAGAATTGTTTAAACAATATAAGGCATGACAAAGTACCCGTGCATCCATGGAAAGTGCTGTTGCAAACCAATATACTGACAAAGAATGATGCATTTGATTTTTTAGGTTGTCCTATGCAGGTGACAGAGCGAAAATAATAATCTTTTCGTGAAAGAAGTCTGGAAAACAATCTACCCAAAATGTTAGTAACAGTTATTTCTGGTTCAGTCAGTTCAATCGCTCAGTCATGTCTGACTGTTGACAACCCCATGGACTGCAGCACACCAGGCTTCCCTGTCCATCAACAAATCCCAGAGCTTGCTCAAACTCATTTCCATAGAGTCGGTGATGCCATCCAACCATCCATCCTCTGTCGACCTCTTCTCCTCCTGCCTTCACTCTTTCCCAGCATCAGGGACTTTTCCAATGAGTCGGCGCTTCACATCAGGTGGCCAAAGATTTGGAGCTTCAGTTTCAGTAACAGTGTCTTCAATGAATATTCAGGACTGATCTGTAGGATTGATTGGTTTGATCTCCTTGCAGTCCAAGGGACTCTCAAGAGTCTTCTCCAACACCACAGTTCAAAAGCATCAATTCTTTGGCAGTCAGCTTTCTTTATAGTCCAACTCTCACATCCATACATGACTACTGGAAAAACCATACCTTTGACTAGATGGAACTTTGTTGTTAAAGTACTGTCTCTGCTTTTTAATATGCTGTCTAGTTTTGTCATAACTTTTCTTCCAAGGAGCAAGCGTCTGTTAATTTCATGGCTGCAGTCACCATCTGCAGTGATTTTGGAGGCCAAGAAAATAAAGTCTCTCACCATTTCCATTGTTTCCTCAACTATTTGCCATTAAGTGATGGGACCAGATGCCATGATCTTAGTATTTTGAATGTTGAGTTTTCAGTTCAGTCCCACAGTCGTGTCCGACTCTTTGCAACCCCATGGAGGGCAGCACACCAGGCCTCCCTGTCCATCAGCAACTCCTGGAGCTTGCTCAAGCTCATTTCCATAGAGTCGGTGATGCCATCCAACCATCTCATCCTCTGTCGACCCCTTCTCCTCCTGCCTTCAATCTTTCCCTGCATCAGGGTCTTTTCAAATGACTCAGTTCTTCACATCAAGTGGCCAAAGTATTGGAGTTTTGGCTTCAGCATCAGTCCTTTCAATGGCTATTCAGGACTGATCTCCTGTAGGATTGACTGGTTTGATCTCCTTGCAGTCCAAGGGACTCTCAAGAGTCTTCTCCAATACCACAGTTCAAAAGCATCAATTCTTTGGCGCTCAGCTTTCTTTATAGTCCAACTCTCCCATCCATACATGACTACTGTAAATACCATAACTTTGACTAGACGGACCTTTGTTGGCAAAGTAATGTCTCTGCTTTTTAATATGCTGTCTAAGTTGGCCATAACTTATCTTCCAAGGAGCAAGCATCTTTTAATTTCATGGCTACAGTCACCATCTGCAATGATTTAGGAACCCCCAAAAATAAAATCTCTCACTGTTTACACATCTATTTGCCATGAAGCGGTGGGACCAGATATCATGATCTGAGTTTTCTGAATGTTGAGTTTTAAGCCAAGATTTTCACTCTCATCTTTCACTTTCATCAAGAGGCTCTTTAGTTCTTCTTCACTTTCTGCCATAACGATGGTGTCATTTGCATATGTGAGGTATTGATATTCCTTGTGGCAATCTTGATTCCAGCTTGAGCTTCATCCAGCCTGGCATTTCACATGATGTACTCTGCATATAAGCTAAATAAGCAGGGTGATAATACGCAGCCTTGATGTATTCCTTTCCCAATTTGGAACCAGTCCTTTGTTCCACGTCCAGTTCTAACCTTTGCTTCTTGACCTGCATACAGATTTCTCAGGAGGCAGGTCAGGTGGTCTGATATTCCCATCTCTAGGAATTTTCCACAGTTTGTTGTGATCCACCCAGTAAAAGGCTTTGGCATAGTCAGTAAAGCAAAAGTAGGTGTTTTTCTGGAACTCTCTTGCTTTTTCAATAATCCATCGGATGTTGGCAATTTGACCTCTTGTTCCTCTGCCTTTTCTAAATCCACCTTGAACATCTGGAAGTTCTCTGTTCACGTACTGTTGAAGCCTGGCTTGGAGAATTTTGAGTATTACTTTACTAGTGTGTGAGATGAGTGCAATTGTGCAGTATTTTGAGCATTCTTTGGCATTGCCTTTCTTCAGCATTGGAATGAAAACTGACCTTTTCCAGTCCTGTGGCCATTGCTGAGTTTTCCAAATTTGCTTATTCCAAATGGCATATTGAGTGCAGCACTTTCACAGCATCATCTTTTAGGATCTGAAATAGTTCAACTGGAGTTCCATCACCTCCACAAGCTTTGTTTGTAGTGATGATTTCTAAAGCCTACTCGACTTCACACTCCAGAATGTCTGGCTCTAGGTGAGTGATCACACCATTGTGATTATCTGGGTCGTGAAGATCTTTTTTGTACAGTTTTTCTGTGTGTTTTTGCCACCTCTTCTTAATATCTTCTGTCCTTTATTGTGCCCATCTTTGCATGAAACGTTCCCTTGGTATCTCCAGTTTTCTTGAAGAGATCTCTAGTCTTTCCCATTCTATTGCTTTCCTCTCTTTCTTTGCAGTGATCACTGAGGAAGGCTTCTTATCTCTCCTTGCTATTCTTTGAAACTGCGTTCAAATGGGTATATCTTTCCTTTTCTCCTTTGCCTTTCACTTCTCTTCTTTTCACATCTATTTGTAAGGTCTCCTCAAAAAACCATTTTTCCTTTTTGCATTTCTTTTTCTTGTGGATGATCTTGATCCCTGACTCCTACACAATGTCGTGAACCTCCATACACAGTTCATCAAGGACTCTGTCTATCAGATCTAATCCCTTGAATCTATTTCTCACTTCCACTGTATAATCATAAGGGATTTTATTTAGGTCATACCTGAATGATCTAGTGGTTTTCCCTACTTTCTTCAATTTAAGTCTGAATTTGCCAATAAAGAGTTCATGATCTGAGCCACAATCAGCTCCCAGTCTTATTTTTGCTGACTGTATAGAGCTTCTCCATCTTTGGCTGCAAAGAATATTTTAAGCCAACTTTTTCACTCTCCTCTTTCACTTTCATTAAGAAGCTCTTTAATTCCTCTTTGCTTTCTGCCACAATGGTGGTGTCATTTGCATATCTGAGGTTATTGATATTTCTCCCAGCAATCTTGATTCCAGTTTGTGCTTCATCCAGCCCGGCATTTTGCATAATGTACTCTGAATATAATTTAAATAAGCTGGTGACAATATACAGCCTTGACATACTCCTTTCCCAATTTGGAACCAGTTTATTGTTCCCTTTCTGGTTCTAACTGTTGCTTCTTGACCTACATACAGATTTCTCAGGAGGCATGTAAGGTGGTCTGGTATTTCCATCTCTTAAAGAATTTTCCACAGTTTGTTCTGGTTAGTCATATTTAAATAATATTTTATCTGTTTATTGTTTTTCTCCTATAAAATAACAATCGTGCAATTTTCTAAAAAGGCAAAATACATTCCTAATAGGGAGCCCTAGAGCATAAAAAGAGGGAGTCACTAGGGTGGTCTTGAAGATAAGTAGCAAGCCCTGTGTCCAGGAAATCCCACCACCCCAGCAGATAATTGCCACTAAGATCAGTCCTGACTTGGAAGTCAAAATGTTTGAAAAACATTAAAAAAAAAAAAAATCAAACCAGGAACCATAAAGTCCTTGATATTCAATAATTATGAAAGCAAATTTGGCAAGAGCTATTTGAGAGGAAGCTTCTCTTACTCCCTTAAATCGATACTAAAAAGCAATAACAGACTCTCCTGCAGAGTGATCTGAGCCTGGGGGTCCCAATTGAAAGGAAGGGGACCATAAACAATGTCGCCTGCATGATCTCAGTTCAGAGAAGCAGTACCCACTATGGGCAGGCCAGTGGGAGGCACCCCTGCCTTCACCAATCAGCCCAGGTCCTTAAGTGGCTTTAACATCTGTGAGCTGCCAACAGCCTCACCACTCCCTTGGGAGCCCCACCCTCTTAGCAGCAGAGAGTGTTTACCACCTCGGATGCTGAGGGGCTAGATTCTAGTAATCTCAAGGAGCTTCTGGGAACGGGTTCATTTCATCTCTTGCTGGTGGAAATATAAATTTTGACAGCTTTGTTTTTATAACGCAATCTGGAAACATCTATCAAAATTGACTTTTAACATATCCCCCAGCCCAGAAGTTTTACTCCTGGAATCCATTCCACAGAAATAACAGCACCAGTTTGGGAAAATGCATTTCAGTGGGTCAGGTACAGTGTTTGAGGTATGCATGATAGTCATATTCCTACTTTCCAGATGTTGCTGGCCCTAGGCTATCAAATAAAGTGACAATAAAAAATTACAAAATGTATGTGGAAGGAAATAATTTCACGTTGGAAGTCAGAAAGGCAGGAGGTAGACCCATCCAGTACAGGAAACACCATGCAGGCCCCAATCTCAATCTAGGGGTAGGAGGGATGGTGTTTGAAATGTTCTCCAGATTTGTTTTAATTAGGTTTGGTGAGACATGCAAGTGGTTGGCATGGAGGAAGAAGCTTTTATACTCAAAGTTCTCTAGAAACAGGAGGCAGAGCGTGCTAGGCAGTGCCACACAGGACAGCACCAGGGTCAGGCAGGAGGCAGAGAGAGTGAAAAGATGTTGGCAAAAGGCTTCATTGTGGTTTTCATGGGAAGGCCTTGGTGAAGCAGGTAAACAGCCAAGGATCTGCTAATTTGAATATTTTGGGCAGGCTGTGAGACTGTCTCCAGTTGTCATAAAAGCCAAAAGCCGGATGCAGAGGGTGGTGGGTGTGGGTTCTGGGTTGGCTGATTTGCATATGAAGAATGCACTTCCAGGAAGGTGGTTTAGTGTCTCTAAGAATTAGCTAACATTGGAAGGCTGTCTCTCCAGAGTCTGCAAGGTACCAGATGTCCAAATATCAGAATAAAAAGACACACTTAACACAGTTGGCCGGCCCCAACCATCAATGGTTCAGATGCCCCCAGAGAACAAGCTGAACCAACCCATCAGGCTGCAGGGTCAAAGTCATTACCAAGTCCCAGGCCTACAGGGACCAACATTCCAGGCGAGAGGAAACCAGAAACGATGGCTGACTGCTTCTGAAGTGTCAGGTTGTGCCTGGGAAACTCAGAGGCACACAGAGGAGACTTCAGCCTGCCAGGGACCTTAACTTATAGATTTGGGATTCTGACCAAATTTCAAGGCCCAACATGCCAAGCAGAGGCCCCATGTGACCTGCTGCCGTTTTCCCTCTGGGTTGTATTTCTCTCTGGGTAATATTCTGTAGATAGAAACTAAAGCCTGATGAGTAACTGAGGCCCCCAAGGGGGAAAAACAAGCCAATGAGAGAGAGAAATATTACTTCTTCTCAAGATGAAATTCCAAACACTTGGGTGGCCTTGGAGATTCAAGAGTAGGTCAGACACGAAGCATGCTCTGAAAGGGCAGCTTGACTTTCTAATGACATTTGCAGATATGAAAAAGGAGTAGGGCATTGCTTCCACCCTCCAACACTCACCAGCACTCCCCTTCACTTCCCTTCCCCAAACAATCTAGGTGAATCTGCCTCTCTGGTGGGTAACACCTCCTTTCTCACTCCAGTTATCCCCTTAACAGTGGCAGTTAATATTGTTTTCATTTTAAAAGAAAAATCAGATTAGATTATATCCACTAGTCTGAGAATATCATAGAAAGAGTTTATCTTCATCCCAGGCAAAAGTTAGATCCTATTTTAAAGTACTTGTAATACTTGCATAGACACAGATATTGATCTGATCTCTGCCACACGACAGGCAGTTGTGATAGTCAGGAAAAGAATTGGAATGGCCCCTTTGGGCCACTAATATTCTTATTTAATGGGCACAAAAATCTCTTAACTATGAGAGCTGTGCACCTCTACCCTATCTCCATCTGCCACCTAACCAGACAGTCAAATCGTCTCATTTAGCACAGAGTTTGCTGGGGACAGTCCCCGGGCACAGTCTGAGACAAGACCAGGAATCCTTTGGCCATGGAAAATCTCTTGATCTTTGTGGGTGTTGCCTGAGAAGGTTGAAGTCTTCCAGCTCAGACTGCCCACCCCACTCTCATCTCAGGAGACGCCTTATGATTCCAGGTAATCTTTGGCAGCCTGAATGAGCATGTCTGTGCTGAGATTTCATTGTTTTCTGGCCGCTTCCTGACACCTCTCCCTCCATGACACTCCATGCCCATCACTTGCTCATCAGAAGAGCAGTCTTTCTCTGTGTATCACTTATCTATGTCCCATGCCCGGAAATGGCATAGATATGTAGCCCCTGCCTAT
>NW_011494902.1:2473557-2477714 GCF_000754665.1 Bison bison bison
TAATAATAATACAGTACATCCACCCCAGGAGGCAGAGCCCAGCTCTGGGATCCTCCCCAACCCTGTTGGACTTATTAGCTCCTAGTTTTAAAAAGAGTATCATAGGGCTGCATTTCTCAGACTCTAAAAAACATACAAAATCCTAGAGATCTTATTAAAATGCAGTTTCTGATGCAACTGGATTCCAAAAGGGTGCGTGTCTAACTAGCTCCCTGACGATGTCCGTACTACTTGTCCATGAACTACATTTCAAGTAGCAGGGACGAAGGAAATATACAACTCTGAGTTTCCAGTGCATGTATTCACATGTGGGCTCTCTAAGGCAAACAACAGCAGGGTAAGGGGAGACCCTCAAAATGTGCTCTGTTGGTCTGTTTCTGAATTGGATTGCTTTCAAGGTCTCTGTCTCCAGATGGCTTCAAGGTGTTAACATTTTTATAATATTTATAAATGCCTGTTATAAAAAAATTTTTATACCCATGGCAAATTCAAAATGCATTTAATAGGGAAAGATAGAAACATCAGAAGGAGAGAATGTTCACTTTGGGCCCCCAGGTAAATCCCTAGAGACTCTAGGCTGCAGGTGAGATTGACTTGTGGATGTGAAATTGAACCTGAAAGGGCTCCAGAGATAAGGGCAGGCGACTGACATCACCTTGCAGCTCAGAGAAGCCCACCTCAGGGCTGACACAGGCCTACCTTGTGCTGCGTGTAGCTGGCTGCTCTCAACTTAATGGCAACGAGGGGAAATGGTGAGGGGGTCACCTGTATTTTTGCAGATAGCCATTTTAGTGGACAAACCTTCATGGAATTAGACCCAAAAAAATGTTTGGGGTTGGGTTTTGGTTTTGGTTTTCCTCTCTTTTTTCCTCCAGTTTTGCCTCAAGAAGAAAACCCCTTGGAGGCAATACTTGTTTCCTGTCCTATGGCTTCTGTGTGGGCATGCTAAGTCACTTTAGTTGTGTCCAATTCTTTGCGACCCCATAGACTGTAGCCTGTCAGGCACCTCTGTGCATGGGATTCTCCAGGCAAGAATACTAGAGCAGGTTATCGCGCTTTTCTTCAGGGGATCGTCCCAACCCAAGGATTGAACCCACGACTCTTGCATCTCCTGCATTGGCAGGTGGGTTCTTTACCACTAGCACCACCTTCTGTAGTTCCTAGACAACCCATTCCTCTTTGTACAGAATAAATATTTAGGTAACATGATGAGATCCCTGGGGAGATTTCACCGAGTGATCCATTTCCTTACAGAATGAAGTTGGTTGTTCTGTTGTTTCTTTCCAATTACACAGAAGTCAACATCCCCATTTTCAGAAGCCAGCCTCACCTTCAGGTAGTCTGCCCTCCTCCCAAACACCTTTCATGTATGAATCATCCTGATTCTCAGAGAGCTGCGTGTCTCAAACACCTCAGAAACAGCCCAGAGTTCCCTGAATAGATGGAGAATGCCTAAATGCTGGCGGTACCAAGTCTGTACTGAGATTCCTCCCCTCTGACAGGCACCTGAGCCGTCTGCTAGGTTCAGGTTAACGCTCTCTGCAACTGATTCTAAGCTATCTGGTGCCATCTGCTGGAGAACTGTAAACATGGAGAAAGGACAGATTTCCCCACGAGTCCCGTTGAAGAAGAGAATATCCAGCTCATTTGATGATTGTTGTTGCAGTATTATAGTCCTTCTACTTCCACTTATAAGAGCGAGATTTATGTGCTATTTTTTAATTGAAGTATTTGTTGTTGTTATTCAGTCGCTCAGTTGTGTCCGACTCGTGCTCTTGAAAGAAAATTTATGACCAACCTAGACAGTATATTAAAAAACAGAGCCATTACTTTGCCAACAAAGGTCCATCTAGTCAAAGCTATGGTTTTTCCAGTAGTCATGTATGGATGTGAGAGTTGGACTATAAAGAAAGCTGAGCACCGAAGAATTGATGCTTTTGAACTGTGGTGTTGGAGAAGACTCTTGAGAGTCTCTTGGATTGCAAGATCAAACCAGTCAGTCCTGCAGGAGATCAGTCCTGAGTAGCCATTGGAAGGACTGATGCTGAAGCCGAAACTCCAATACTTTGGCCACCTGATGTGAAGAACTGAGTCATTTGAAAAGACCCTGATGCAGGGAAAGATTGAAGGCAGGAGGAGAAGGGGTCGACAGAGAATGAGATGGTTGGATGGCTTCACGGACTTTATGGAAATGAGTTTGAGCAAGCTCCAGGAGTTGCTGATGGACAGGGAAGCCTGGTGTGCTGCAGTCCATGGGGTGCACAGAGTTGGACACAACTGAGCGACTGAACTGACTAACTGAGGTACCCATGATGCGTGATGATCTTCCTGAAGGTTTTTCTACAGATTCTATAGATTAATCCTTGTGTTCCAGGATATGTTCCCCTGGAACAGACATCCACATTGTTCTGAGACCTATTTAAGCCCCAGTCTTTTTCTCTTAAAAGGTGGTAAGTTTCAAATATCAGGCACTGGCTATTAGGAAGAGAGTTTGTGGGGGGGAAAAAAATCTTTCTTTTTCCTTTCCCTTTTGTGGAAGGCACCCCTGGGACTTTGTTGTCATCCTCTCTCTTCCCTCTCCCCACACGTGCTCTGGCCAGTGGGGCTGGGTTCAGAGGCAGATATGGCAGCCCAGGAGGAGGCACTGTGACTGCAGTTACGGAGATGGAGGACCCCAGGACCTCGGAAAGACACTCCCAATCGTACGACCCAGAGGAGGTAAGCACAGCAAATGTGAATCATTGCCCAGGAGTATATCTCCAGGGCTGTGCCAAGTGTACCTCCCACCCAGCTTGAGTAGCCAGTCCCGCCCTAAGAGGGAGGGAGTGGAGGTAGGATCAGGGCAGACCCTGCAAGGGCTGGCCACAACCAGCACATTGGGATTGATGGCCCCACCACCGGAAGTGCCAACCATGTGGCGCAGGACCATCCACGACTCCTAACACCTGGGAGCATGCGCGAGCAGACTGCCTGCCTGCGATTCAAGAGCTCTCCAGAAGGGACTGCTGTTGCCACCTTAACAGTGGCATAGACTCTAAGTAAAGCTGTATTTCATGTTTTTACACAGCTGGACCTGTTAACAGTTAATTAAATGGTAGATAAGGCAAACCCAGAGGGCAAAGAGCCTATGGTTCATGTCTCAAGCTGCCTGTGAGGATGGCTGGAAACTTTTCCTGACATTCCCTGTGTGCATGTACAGTAAGAAGGGGAAGACTTGGCAGGAAGGGTGGAAAATGCCTGGAAGGCTTCTTTTCCCCATTTTCCAGCAGAGTAAGAGATAAGAGTGGAAAGTAAGAGTGAGGTAGGAAGGAAGCAACAGAGAGCGGGAGAGTAATGGCAGAAGGTGAGGCAGCGATTGAAACACAAGGGAGCCGAGAGGCTGAGGCATCCTGAATTCTTCTGGCTGGCTTTGCCAATATGCTTCTGGTGAATTCTAGGTCTCGCTTTGTCAAGAAAGAATTCAGAGCGAAGTGATAGGTAAGAAGTGGATGTATTTAGAGAGAAACACACTCCACTGGCAGAGTGTGGGCCCTCAAAAGGCACAAGTTGCCTCTTAGAGAGAGGGCCAATATATGGGGTGGTTAGTTTTTATGGGCTGAGTAATTTCATAGGCTGGGGAGTGGAAGGATTATTCCAAATGTTTCAGGGGAAAAGGCAAGGATTTTTAGGAATTGGGCCACCACCCACTTTTGGGTTATTTATGGTTACTTCAGAACTGTCATGGTGCTGGTGGGTGTGTCATTCAGCAATACGTGAACCGTGAACTTCCTGATGTTCAAGCTGGTTTTAGAAAAGGCAGAGGAACCAGAGATCAAATTGCCAACATCCGCTGGATCATGGAAAAAGCAAGAGAGTTCCAGGAAAACGTCTACTTCTGCTTTATTGACTATGCCAAAGCCTTTGACTGCATGGATCACAATAAACTGTGGAAAATTCTTCAAGAGATGGGAATACCTGACCACCTGACCTGCCTCTTGAGAATTCTGTATGCAGGTCAGGAAGCAACAGTTAGAACTGGACATGGAACAACAGACTGGTTCCAAATAGGAAAAGGAGTATGTCAAGGCTGTATATGGTCATCCTGCTTATTTAACTTCTATGCAGAGTACATCATGAGAAACGCTAGGCTGGAAGAAGTACAAGCTGGAGTCAAGATT
>NW_011494902.1:2477889-2497502 GCF_000754665.1 Bison bison bison
AAGCTCAACATTCAGAAAACAAAGATCATGGCATCTGGTCCCATCACTTTACGGGAAATAGATGGGGAAACAGTGGAAACAGTGTCAGACTTTATTTTTTTGGGCTCCAGAATCACTGCAGATGGTGACTGCAGCCATGAAATTAAAAGATGCTTACTCCTTGGAAGGAAAGTTATGACCAACCTAGATAGCATATTGAAAAGCAGAGACATTATTTTGCCAACAAAGGTCTGTCTAGTCAAGGCTATGGTTTTTCCTGTGGTCATGTATGGATGTGAGAGTTGGACTGTGAAGAAGGCTGAGTGCCGAAGAATTGATGCTTTTGAACTGTGGTGTTGGAGAAGACTCTTGAGAGTCCCTTGGACTGCAAGGAGATCCAACCAGTCCATTCTGAAGGAGATCAGCCCTGGGATTTCTTTGGAAGGAATGATGCTAAAGCTGAAACTCCAGTACTTTGGCCACCTCATGCAAAGAGGTGACTCATTGGAAAAGACTCTGATGTTGGGAGGGATTGGGGGCAGAAGAGAAAGGGACGACAGAGGATGAGATGGCTGGATGGCATCACTGACTCAATGGACGTGAGTCTGAGTGAACTCCGGGAGTTGGTGATGGACAGGGAGGCCTGGTGTGCTGCGATTCATGGGGTTGCAAAGAGTCGGATATGACTGAGTGACTGAACTGAACTGAATTGAATGTATTATAGGGCCTCTCTGGTGGCTCAATCCTAAAGAAATCTGTTAGGAGAAGCACACTGACTGAAACTGCCCACCCTGGCCAGGCACCATAGTAACCATTTTCATGAGTTGTTTTATGACAGGAGGTCCTGGTAAGGAACACGGAACTAATAAGCCACCACCAACCAGAAGAGTTCGAGAAAGGTCAAAAAGAGACACCACATATCCGACCACCTCCCAGAATCCTCGCTGGCATCCATCTTGGCTAAACAAGGTGTGCACCACCAGGAAGGACTCTGAGTCAGAATGACTGGCTAAAGACAATCCCATCACCATAAAACCCGAGACTGCAGAGCAGTTCTCCTGGGTTCCCTTACCCTACTGGTCTCCACCAAGGCACCCTTTCCCAATAAAATCTCTTGCTGTGTTACCACATGTGTCTCCTCAGACAACTCATTTCCTACTGATAGTCAAGAGCCCAGTTTCAGGCCCTGGAAGGGGTCCCCCTTCCTGCAACAAATCTGCCTGCAATGCAGTACATCCCTCAGTTGGGAAGATCTCCTGGAGAAGGAAATGGCAACTCACTCTAGTATTCTTACCTGGGAAATCCCATGGACAGAGAAGCATGGTGGGCTACAGTCCATGGAGTCACAAAGAGTTGAATATGACTTAGCAACTAAACAGCAACAACAATGTATTATAATGAGTGTATAATGAAGCTCAAGGTCTAGTGGAAGTGGTATCTGCCTTGGTTCTAACCAGTTTTTGTCATGTCCTCCACCCATGTGATTCTTTTAAAGGTTGTGCCTTGCCCCCTTCCCTCCTGTCTCACAAGTATACAGCAAAGTGATTCAGATATTTATTTTTATTCCCCTGTACTATGCAGTAGGTCCTTGGTTGTTATCTGTTTTATATATATTAGTGTGTATGTGTTAATTCCAATCTCCTAATACTTAATATCCTTGAGCCTGGGCAGGTACACAAGTCTTTTTAGAAGAAACATGATTTACTTGCACAAAACTGATGAGTTTTGAGAAATGGTTAATGCCTTTAAAGTGGCTTTCATAGACATAAAACAGTTGGTGAGAAATTGAATGTGTCCTGTCGTCGTCCCTGCATGGGTTGGAAAAGAATTTCCAGACATGAGGCAAAAGGGAGGCGAATAGAGTTTATTAGAGTAGGAGATGCTGTTACAACAGCAGGGCAGCTCAAGGGAGAGCTGACCTCTTTCTCAGGCCAGTAGCCAATTTTTATAGTTTCAAGACAGAGAAAATTCCCACCGGAATGGTGGCATTAGGTGATTGGTTAGGATGCTATAGGGTGGGTATTTTACCTAATATGGGGTCAGGAAACTGGCCGGTTTAGATCCAGAGGCTCATGGCAACAGTTGGTATGGGCTTGGTCAGTTCCAGAGACTTTTATCCTATGATCTTGGTACAGGGCTCCACTTGTCTCTCTTGTTATTATATTGAAATTAAGTCTGCTTAATGTATCAAGTCATGTTCATGCCCTGATTTATAGATGTGTATCTATCAATAAACACTGTGATACTTGAGAAAAGAAATCTATTCCCTTTTGCATGGAAAATGTTAGCAGTGCCTTGTAAGGTTTGCACAGGGTGGTGAGAAGAACACAAGATTAGGAACAGCTAGATTGAGCCCAGCCACTGTATATGTCCCAGGGCAAGCTGCTCACCAGCTAAACCTAGAGTCCTCTCAGTTGTGCAAGGGTGATAACCAGCTGCTTCGAGAAGTGTTACCTGGATTAAATGTGTTAATGAGTATAGAGCTCCTGGATGTAGTTGGCCCCAAAGATGGGAGAAAATCAATTATATGACTGTGTCATCCATGATTTTATTAAATTCTGTCTAAAATCTGGCTACTATGAGGCTCCTACTGTTAGGGGAAGCACACTGATTGAAACTGCCCACCCTGGCCAGGCACCGTAGTAACCATTTGCATGAGTTGTTTTATGACGGGAGATCCTGATAAGGAATACAGAACTAATAAGCCACCACATCAACCAGAAGAGTTCAGGAAAGGTCGAAAGGAGACACCACGTGTCCGTCCACTTCCCAGAATCCCTCTCGCTAGCATCCATCTTGGCTGAGCGATGCATGCACCACCAGAAAGATTCTGAATTAGAATGATCGGCCGAAGACCACCCGGAAACTAATCTCAGCATCATAAAACCCAAGACTGAGAGCCACTCGGCAGAGCAGTTCTCCTGGGTTCCCTTACTCTACTGCTCTCCACCTGGGTGCCCTTTCCCAATAAAATCTCTTGCTTTGTCACCACATGTGTCTCCTCGGACAATTCACTTCTGAGTGTTAGACAAGAGCCCAGTTTTGGGCCCTGGAAGGGGTCCGCCTCCCTGCAACACTAACATTTCAAAAATGACTTTAACCACGTATGTAGTTCACTTTTTTTTTCTGTCCTGTAATTGTGTCTTTACAATATAAAGAATTTCCCCTCCTCCTGTATTCCAAGCTCAATCTATGAATGTAGTAAAGACAGATAATGGCTCAATTGTCTCTAGAATTATCCATCCTCTTTTGCTTTTGCCCAGAGGCTGGGAAGTAAAGAGCACCATCTGGACATTTTCCATTCTTAACTGATGCCCTAGGGTTGTAAATGTCCTACTGGCCACATGGAGGTCACATGGCTTAGAAAGAACGTTTATTGCCTGGAGCCATTCACTCAGCTACTCAGTGGGCTGTCAGTTTACAGGAATTTGAGTTCTCAGGTGAAGAATAAGACTGGCAAGGTCATGAGAGGCTCAAAGATGCTGGTTCCAGCTTCTGTCACTATCTGACAATATGACTTGGCCTCTGAGCCTACCCAGTGTTCCTTAATCCACACCATGTAGGTGGCTGTGAGTCTGCTTGTGTCTGTACCCACCCTGTCCCTACATAAGCTGGAAACAGTAAACCAAAGCTCAAAGATGCGTGGCAGGTTTATATGTCCCTTTCAAAAAGGTAACTAATTTTCTCAGCCACCTTTTCATTTAGGAGTGAATATGAGACACAAAGCTGGCCAATGAGAAGCAAGAGGAAGTTCACAGATAAGAAATCTGGGAAAGCCGAATTAAAGGAAAGCTGACTCAGCTGGCATGTTCCTTTTAACCCCTGCCCATTGTCTTTTTCCTGCCAAGAATGCAAATAAGCTGGCTGGAGGATGGCAGTCATTTTGTGGCCATGAGACAAGCATGTACTAAAGATGATGGAGCAGAAAGATTTTAGAATCTACTGGGTCTCTGATTACATTATGGAGTTGCCCTTCCAGTCCTGAACTGACTATATCCATACTTAGAATTAGAAAAATAAAACTCTACATTGGAATGAGTCACTATTCTTTAACATCGATATTAGCTGCTGAATGTAAGCCCTAAGTGATACAGAACAATTATTATTGGATAAGCAACCGCCTACTTAGTCATGAAGGAAGGAAAGATGTTTTTGTTAATTAGTATAATTGCAGGTGCTCAGTAAGAGGGTTCAGTACTAAAGAGGCACTCAATTTCTGCCTACCAATTCACAAACGCACACAAAGGAGTTAATGAGTTTGGATAATATCTGCATTTTATTACCTGGTTGCAATTTCAACCTTGCAGTTCCTAAGTTTGTATCTTGATTACTGAATGAGATAAAATATGTAAAAAGCTTAGCACAGAACATGGCACATAGCATTTGGTACTGTAAATGCTTCTGAAAACTTGAGCCTTGACTAAATGCTTAGTAAAGGTACATTTTATAATAGTCCCAATAGAGATGTGTTCCTACTACCCAAACTCTTTATTACTAAGAATCATGGGCTTGATTATTTAAACTGTAGTACAAGTAATAAGCAGATTAATTTAAATGTTGTATATTAAAAAATGCATATGAATAAAAGAAAATGATATTCAGGAAGTTATGCACATGTCTGGTAACAGCACAGCCCCAGTATAACAAATGCAGCCACATGAAGACAAAGTGTTTGCTCTCATTTAATAATGGACGGTCACGGAGCTCAGATTAGACTCTGTCAAAGCATGGTCCCCAGCAAGAATGAGAAGTTATCTTTGGTGACTTTACAATCTAACGCATTGCTCTTTTCTCAAGAGTCAAGTGACTTATTAACACATGCTTCCAATAAAGGCAAGGTTTATCCACAATGAAGACAGGATGGGAGGGTTAATATCAGTCTTGTGAAGTCCTTGGAGTGCTAGAGAATCCAAATGCAGCTTGCTGGTCAATACTGGCTCCCTCCTTAAACATTTTACCCTTGTAGGTTTCTACAGTGTTTGAATCTGTCCCGTCATCTAGGTCTGCCTCCAGATATTTTTGTTCATGGCTCTTTGCTTTGTACTTTAGAAGTGATTGAAGAGGTTCTCTGATTTCCCTTGGATGAAGAGCTGCTTATAGAATATTACACTTCAGAGCTGTGCTAGTGGTCAACTTTGCCAGATCTAGATAACAACCTTGCCTGTCTTTTAAGATCCAACTTGATCCTCTGCCTGTTTCTTTGATACAGGCTCAGACCCTTAATTTACACATTTCCTTGGTCAGTAACTATAGATTAAAATAATCTACTGGGATGCTGGCACCCCACTCCAGTACTCTTGCCTGGAGAATCCCATGGACAGAGGAGCCTGGTAGGCTGCAGTCCATGGGGTCGCTAAGAGTTGAACACGACTGAGTGACTTCACTTTCCCTTTTCACTTTCGTGCATTGGAGAAGGAAATGGCAGCCCACTCCAGTGTTCTTGCCTGGAGAATCCCAGGGACAGCGGAGCCTGGTGGGCTGCCGTCTATGGGGTCACACAGAGTCGGACACGACTGAAGCGACTTAGCAGCAGCAGCAACTGGGGTGCAAAATACATAGCAGAAAGAGAGGTTACAGTGGCATTAACAGCCCTCTTTATGGAATATACTCGAGAGAATAAAGGCATAAGAATACCCTGGTTGCCTAGTGGTTAGGATTCCAGGCTTTCACTACTATGGCCTGGATTCAATCCCTGGTCAGGGAACTGAGATCCCACAAGCATGCAACAGCACCCCCCCCCCAAAAAAGAAAAAGAATGAGGGTAGAGGGTTCACTGGCATAGAGGGTTGTCATCAGAGGATGCCAATACTCATTATTTAAGAGTGTCCAGGACAGTTTCCACTCTTGCCTTTTTTAAATTTATTTTATTGAAGTGTAGCATAGAGGCAGAAGTGATTTAGCAACTAAACAACAACAATAGTTGATTTATAATGTTGTGATAATTTCTGCTATATAGCAAAGTGATTCAGTTATATATATATATACACATATTATGTTTCTTATTCGTTTCCATTATGATTTATCACAGGATACGGAATGTAGTTCCCTGTTATACAGTAACATCTTGTTGTTTATCCATTCTATGTAGAATAGTTTACATCTGCTAATCCCAAACTCTCAGTACAGGCCTCTCCCCTCCCCCCTCCTCTTCTGCCTCCCCCTTGGCAAACACAAGTCTATTTATTCTCTATGTTTGCACTCTCACTTTTTTTAATATGAAAATATACAAAGGCACATTGTGGAAAATATGTAACAGAAATCTACAAGGGATTTTTCATACACACACATACATATTTTTGTTAGGAAAATAATTCCAGAGACAAATAACATAATAAACTACCACAGTGTGGATTCCATTAATGGAATATGTATGTATTGATTCCAAAAAAATATTCAGTCCTCTGTCTTCCTAGCAAATAAGTGCTCTATTATTTTTTTCAAAAACATTTGTTAGGTTTTCCTTATTCCTGGCTCGGTGTTAGAAACTAGAAATAAAGGATGAAAAAAAGAATAAACGGTTCCCATAAGGGGAAGTGGCATAGCACTGTAATTAAGACTCCAGAGTCAGACTGCCTAGTTATGAATACCAGCTCTGTCACTTATGAGATGTGTGATCATGAGCAATTATAACCTCCTTCTGCCTCAGTCTTCTCATCTATAAAATGAGCATAATAATAATACCTACTTCACAGTGTTATTATGAAGATTAAATGAGGAAAGTGATATCATCAATATGGCAAAATACAAGTTTTCTACCACCTTCCCCTCAAAGAATACCAATGTTGACAGTCACCAATGGACAAGAAGGGCGTTGCAGAAGCCTGGGATTCCAGCAGAGAAGTTCCAGCACACTGCTGGAGCAAAAGCAGAAACAAACAAACAAAAACAAAAAATCCAAGATTTTACACACTGAAGAGGATGAAAGGAATAGTTTCACTTTACCTGTGTTAACCCCTTCCCCCAAGATGGCACAGCTCAGTGACAAGACAGATCACTGGACAAGGAATCAGCCCATGATTCTTCCCATGGGGAGAGTGAGAGTGTGTAAGTAAACTCCCTGCTTCTACAACTATGCTGGTCACTGCCAAAGAATGACATTTGCCTCTCACCCCACTCAGAATAGGCTTCCCAGATAGCTCAGTTGGTAAAGAATATGCCTGCAATGCAGGAGACCCCGGTTTGATTCCTGGGTTGAAAAGATCTGCTGAAGAAGGGATAGGCTACCCACTCCAGTATTCTTGGGCTTCCCTTGTGGCTCAGCTGGTAAAGAATCTGCCTGCAATGTGGGATACCTGGGTTCAATCCCTGGGTTGCAAAGATTCCCTGAGAAGAGGAAGGCTACCCACTCCAGTATTCTGGCCTGGAGAACTCCAAGGTCTGTATAGTCCATGGACTCCCACAGGGTGGGACACGACAGAGCGACTTTTGCTTTCACTTTCCCCTCAGAATGCTGAATTGCCAGTCGCATGCCGGGGAGTGGTGAGCAACTAAAAGAATAGCAGCCCGGGCTCAGAACAGAATTCATCAAAGGAACACAGATCCTACTAACCACATCAGAGACTCCACTGAAAGGCCTCTCGTGAGCCACTGGGGGTGCCTCACCTGTAGGCATCCCAACACTCGGCATGCCTTACCCACAAACCCCTCACCCCATGGCCTGCTCCCTGTGCACATTACTGTGCACATTACTCCCTGTGCAAGAGTGTACCTTTGCGGAGAATTAGCACAAGCGGAAAGCCAGCCTGCTTCTGCAGGACTGAAGGGTGATCCCACCACTGAATCTACAGGGTGAGAAGGAGGCCTCCAGGGAGACAAAGGAGGATGCAGAGGCCCTGGAATATTCATGCATCTCAGTTGCCCTTCTTAATTGGTCTGGTGTCTTCTGAGCCTGCATGGAAGAGACAAGCCCCAGAACAAGAAGTGCCCCTTGGCTGGGCCGCAAAAGGTGTACTTGGGAGTTTTGCTTTGCAAACCTGATACCTAATTCATCAGCCCCTGGGTAAATGGTCAGCCAGGCTCCTAACTGCCATCGTGCTCCGTTCGGGACCATCAAGATTGGGCTAATTTAAACCACCTGCAGTGGGGCTGCCACGGTGATTCCATGTGGGGCCATCACAACAGCTGTGTTTTCTCTGCACCTGGAGGGCCCAACGTTAAAGAGATGAAGAGGCAAGCCGCAGCGTGTGGAGGGGATGGGCAGAGGCAGCTCTGGGTGAATTCCAGCTTTCCTCTGCTGTCTCTGAGTGCTCCCTCCCAAAGAACCCTAGCCCAGCCTGAAAGGCAATTAAGTCCTATTTGTATGGGACACTGGGGACCATAAACCTCCCTCTTCTTCATCCTCCTTGCTGCATGGCTGTGTGGAGAGAATTTTCAGAAGCAAGTGATAAAAACAGGATCTCATTTCTGAATCCTCACGGTAAGAAGACTCTAGCCTTCTTCTTTTACAGCGGAATTTCCAACACAAGAATTGTTGTTGGCAACCTCCATTTCATTCCCTATTCTGGGACTGACTTTGCCTCAACCCACTCCAGTACTCTTGCCTTGAAAATCCCATGGACGGAGGAGCTTGGTGCAGGCTACTATCCATGGGGTCGCAAAGAGTCGGGCATGACTGAGCAACTTCACTTTCTATCTTCCGTTTTTATACCAAGTGGCTTCCTCTCAATCCCTATACCAATGAACTAATGTTCCAAAGCGGGTATGGGGGCAAAGATAAGTAAGTATTTTAAAAAGCCTGATTATCACTGCTTGACTTCATATCCCAAAGGCTACTTCCCAGAGCTCAGCAGTTGACAACCCTCAGAAAGAAGTGATACCAGGTGAATTTCGACTTGTTCATCTGGAATTCAATAATTATATAGCTACAAGTTGGTACCTGCTGATTGTACATAAGAAGCATTTTGCCTCAGGCTCTGCAGATCTACAGGATTCCCACACACCCACAAATAAATGAGTTGTTTTATAGACAGCCTTATTCATGGAGTTCCCCAAATACATGCACAGTAACTTCTCTGCAGCCCTGGAATATCCCATTTTGTTTGTTTGTTCATCCAGTATCACTTCTTTCTGATGGGTGTCAACTTCTGAGCCTTTGGAAGTAGCCTTTGTGAGATGAAGCCAAGCAACAATAATCAGTCCAGGAGTCCTAGAGAAAGAGGCACCCCCTTCTTCCTCGACTCTGTTCTGGAAACTGGAGAAGTGTCCCAAACACAGCTGGTGCCCATTCTGTTCTATTAGAATTTGTCTCATCATTAGAGCTTGCCAACTATAATCTCTAGTCCTATGGTGCTCAAAATGTGGTCCCCAGACAAGCAACATCAGCATCACCTGGATGGGACCTTGATAGATACAGATTCATGAGCCCTACCCCAGACCTACTGAACTAGAGGTAGGGCTCAGAAATCTGTATTTTAATAAGTCCATCGTGTGATTCTAAGATGCTTGCTCAAGTTTGAGAACCACTGTTGTAGTCTTGGCTAGAAGGGACCAAATCCTACATATGTTAAACTTTGTGAGCCATAAATTCCTGTCACAACTATTTACCTCTGCCATTGTACTATGAAAACAGCCATGAACATTGTGTAAGGTGGATGAGCTTCAGTTTGTTTTTGTGTGAGAGTGCATACTCAGTCATGCTCGACTCTTTGCGACCTCCTGGACTGTAACCCACCAGGCTCCTCTGTCCATGGGATTTTCCAGACCGGAATACTGGAGTGGGTAACCATGCCCTCCTCCAGAGAATCTTCCTGACCAGGGATCAAACCTGTGTCTCCTGTGTTTCCCTCATTGGCACACAGATTCTTTGCCACTGAGCCACCTGGGAAACCCTGACTGTGTTTTAGTGAGACTTTATTTACAGAAGTAATCAGGAGTCCAGATCTGGTCCCAGGATGGGAGTTAGGGAGAGTAGGCTAGCCCTTCAACCTACTGTCTCTTGATATACCCCTGAGAGTTTTATATAGTTTAATCAGTCAGAATTTTTATTTCATCCATGTTTCTGATCCTAGGTTCTTTGGCAATCCTTTTCGTTTGTGGATTTTTTTAAGAAATTTACCCATATTAAAATAGAAGAAGCAAAGCTACACAGTAAAGTACCAAGCATTGTGTCTTTTCCAAAGGCCTGGGAAATATGTAACAGTCCCATTCCACAGTGAGGAAACGGAGAAGTAGATGGGACATATTCAGGGCCTGCCATGCTGTGCAGTCCACCTGTGTTCCTTGAGCCCAGAGGCCCCAGTTCTATCACACACAATAGGAAGTGTCTTTCAGGCCCATGAGCAGGGACCCAGGACATACGATTACATTCAACCACAATGCTGATTCCAGTCAAGTCTCCTCCATAAGCCCAGTTTCACAGTCCCTCATCTAGATATCCACACTACGCTACTTCTTACTTGGGGTCACACACACAAGAAACAAAAATAAAGTAAATTATTGGTTCATGTATTTCTCTAGACTTTATCACTAAAAGATCCATCTGGAGATCTGATTCTGTTTACAAAGCAGCTGGCACTCTTTTCTCACCACAAGTAAAATATAAATAATTTTCAGCAGGAGAGGGATAGGTTTGATCCAACCAGGATGGCATCTAGATCTTTCTTGCAGAGTTTTGGCAAATATGTGTGCTATGTGCAGGCTAAATCACTTCAGTCATGTCCGACTTTTGGCGACCCTGTGGACTGCAGCCTACCAGGCTCCTCTGTCCATGGGATTCTCTAGGCAGGGATACTAGAGTGGGTTGCCATTTCCTTCTCCAGGGGATCTTCCCAACCCAGGAACTGAATCTGCATCTCTGATGTCTCTTGCACTGCAGGCAGGTTATTTACCACTAGTGCCACCTGGTCTACAAAATTGGGGGGTGGAGTGGGTAGTGGAGAGTGAAGAAAGGCTCCTGGCCAAAAACAGAATTATCAAGAACATTATAAACTGACATGCCTGGGCTACTATAGGAAAAGCACAAGCAGATAACCTACTGATGATGGAAAAAGTGTGGAAAGACTTGTAATATTTTCTTATAGATTTTTAAAAATTAGAATGAGCCAGGGTATCTGACAGTCACAAACAACCTCAAAATTTCAATGCCTTCATGCATCAAATGATTTGGTATGATGAAAATACCTCTTTAAGGCAGCTTTCCTCCTGGTGCAGCTCAGGGTCCAGGTTGTTTTAATCTTGAAGCTCTGCCCCTAAAACGAGGCCTCCTGCAGGATCGCATGCCCTCAGTAAGAGAGCTGTGGGGGGTTTTCACTGCCTCTGCTCACAAGCTACCCAGGACCAGGCTCAGGGCCCTGCTCAACTGCAGGGGGCCTGTTGTCCACATGCCTGGAAGGGAAGGAAAACTGGACATGATACTAGTGTGACATTGGCACCCAGGATGTCTACCATGTTACGTGGTGTGCCTCTCCACAGCACCAAAGGGAAGTTAGCTAACACAAGAGCCAAGCGTAGCCTGGAGGACTGAACAAGCTGTGTTTTTAACAGCCCTGACATATCGTGTATACTAATAAGCAGTGGCATTCCCAAACACCTATTAAACACAGAGCTCTGGTGTCCTAGTTCTCAGCACAGGGTGATTCAGGTTTTATTGTATCTGTTGATGAATACAGACAAAAAGTGTGTCTGTGAAAGAGAGCAGACAGAGAATTAACACCATTAGAAACAAACACAGAAATGGAAACAAAGGCCAGACAGGCTGTGAAGTGCCTGCTGGGTCTGTCTTCTTGTCTCTTTGCACTCTCCTTGTTCTGTCTCTTCAGACATGACACATCTACCCTGTAGAGTCTCTTGCTTTATCCCACTTCAATGCTGCTGCTGCTGCTGCTGCTAAGTCGCTTCAGTCGTGTCTGACTCCGTGAGACCCCATAGATGGCAGCCCACCAGGCTCTGCCGTCCCTGGGATTCTCCAGGCAAGAACTCTGGAGTGGGTTGCTATTTCCTTCTCCAATGCATGAAAGTGAAAAGTGAAAGTGAAGTCGTTCAGTTGTGTCCGACTTTTAGCGACCCCATGGACTGCAGCCTACCAGGCTCCTCTATATATGGGATTTTCCAGGCAAGAGTACTGGAGTGGGGTGCCTTTGCTTTCAGATCAAGCTAAAATATGATATTGGGTGAAAGCCTGAAACATAAAGGTCCCAAGATTCCTCTTTGTGTGCCCACCCCCATATGTTTAGCAAGTGGTTCTTTTGCTAATAAATACCATTGTCTGAGAATCTATTCTGTGCCCAGTGATAAGAGCTTTGTAAGTATTATCTTAATACAACAGCTCTATGAGGAAGATATTGTTGTATCCACTTTGCAGATTAGAAAACTGAGAACAAAGTTGAGTAATTCCTATACAGGGTTTTGCAATTAACGAATGACAAAACTGAAACCTACACTCAGGTCAGATGACTCCAGAGTCAGACTACCTTACCTCTGTTGTGTTACGTTATCTTCCTAATTGGTGCCTTTGTTTCATTTATCAAACATTCTTAAAGGAAATCAACCCTGAATATTCATTGGAAGGGCTGATGCCAAAGCTGAAGCTCTAGTACTTTGGCCACATGATGTGAAGAGCTGACTCATAGGAAAAGACCCTGGTGCTAGAAAAAATTGGGGGCATGAGGAGAAGGGGATGACAGAGGATGAGATGGTTGGATGGCATCACCGACTTAATGGACATGAGTTCAAACAAACTCTGATAGTAAAGGACAGGGAAGCCTGGCGTGCTGCAGTCCATGGGTTTACAAAGAGTCAGAAATGACTGAGCGGCTGAACAACAACAATAATCAAACATTCAGAGAGTGCCTACAGTGTGCTCTGCACTTTGACAAGGATCAAGAAGGCAGTGAGACATGCCCTCCAGCTGCTCACAGTCTAAATCAGTGGCATAAAACTGATGGGAAGGAGTGCTCAGGAATCCCAGAAGTGAAAGCTGCAGAGGAATGACAAGATTCCAGAAAAGAGGTAAGACTGTTCTAAGGAGGAAAACTTGGGAGTGGGGGTTGGGGAGCGGAATGAGGGGGAATTTGCACTAGGTACCGTTTTGTGCCTTTCGACATCAGGATCCCAATGGGACAGTAGCAAGCATGTGGAATTGGAGATTGATGGCTGCCTAGTGGACATTGATCACAAGCATTCTTGATTGCCCATGACTACCTCCATACCACACCATACTCAGAGCAGCCCTTGGTTTCAGGCCAGCAAGGCCCAGGTATTGAACATGGGTCAGGATAAACTCTTCACACAAGTGCCCTTAATGAGGATGCAGCCAATGCTATTGAGAAATGACTATAACAAGCCCTGAGCCTTGAACCAGGAGGCCTTCCCTAGGTGAAATCAATCACTAGGAAGGTGGGCTGGCTCTAAAGACAGAGGAATAATGTGCTATGACCCCAAGGTGTGGTACCCAGACCAGCAATAGCAGCATCACCTGGAAAATTTGTTAGAAATGCAGGTTCTCAGGATTCCCTCCAGACCTACTGAATCAGAAAGTCTGTGTCAGCTTTCTAAATATATATATAGTTTTACTTATGTATTTATGCCATGCTGGGTCTTTGTTGCTGCTCAGGCTTTTCTCTAGTCTTGGCAAGTAGGAGCTGCTCTCTCTAGTTGCAGTGCAAGGGCTTCTCACTGCAGTGAATTCTCTTGTTGTGGAGTATGGGCTCTAGGCTTGTGGACTTAAGTAGTTTCAGCATGTGGGCTCAGTAATTGAAGCTTCCAGGTTCTAGAGTACAGGCCTAGTTGCTCCACAGCATGTGGGATCTTCCTGGACCAGGGATCAAACCTGTGTCTCCTGCTTTGACAGGTGAATTCTTTACCACCAAGCCAACAGAGAAGCCCTCTGTGTCAGTTTTCTGTCTATGGAGAAATTCCAGTCTATATATTCTATTTCTTTCCCTAAAAGACACTTGGGAACTTGAAGGGCTTACTGAGGCTGGTCATTAAACCTTGTGTGAGCCTCTTCTTCCTGCCCTACATTTTCTAAGACCAGCCTAGGCCACCTCTTGAAAACCACAGACTCTCAATGCCTTTAGGGAAGCCATCATATGGCATAGAACAAAAGAGCAAAAGCATAACTGTTGGATGTGTTGACATGTAGAGTAAAGGGTTGTTTGTTTGTGGAGAGACTGAAAGCAGGTTAGTGAACCCTGGATCTTGACAAGGAGAGAGAAAGAGTACCATGGAGCAGAAACCAGAAGATGACTTATGAATGGTGCCACAAGAGCACAATCATGCTTTGGGTGTTGTAAATGCCAAGAGGAGGGGCAGGAGACAGAAAAAACAGAACTCCCCCCCACCCCCCGCAAGGGAGCACTTGGATCATAGCATCTTACTTTTGCCCACTGTTGATGGAGCATCTTCCCAGAGCAAAGAGATGTTACAGGGCAGTGGCAAGAATGTGGACCCTGTAGCTGGACTGCCCAGGTCTGAATCCCCACTTGGAGTGATGCTCAGCCAATAGGACCTATGTAGCCATGCCACCTTTGCTTATATGTAGCATCTGTTCTGAGGTCACAGTCTTGCCTCTGATTGGCCAATGTCTGGATCATCCTACTCATTACAGCTTTTGAATATCACCCATGTTGTCCCTTACTACAGGGTGGACTGAAGATATTAAGCCTTTCTACACCTCAGTAATGCAGATATGCAGATGACACCACCCTTATGGCAGAAAGTGAAGAAGAACTAAAGAGCCTCTTGATGAAAGTGAAAGAGGAGAGTGAAAAAGTTGGCTTAAAGCTCAACATTCAGAAAACTAAGATCATGGCATCTGGTCCCATCACTTAGATAGGGAAACAGTGGTAACAGTAGCTGACTATTTTTCTGGGCTCCAAAATCATTGCAGATGGTGACTGCAGCCATGAAATTAAAAGACGCTTACTCCTTGGAAGGAAAGTTATGACCAACCTAGACAGCATATTAAAAAGCAGAGACATTACTTTGTCAACAAAGGTCTGTCTAGTCAAGGCTATGGTTTTTCCAGTAGTCATGTATGGATGTGAGAGTTGGACTATAAATAAAGTTGAACACAGAAGAATTGATGCTTTTGAACTGTGGTGTTGGAGAAGACTCTTGAGAGTCCCTTGGATTGCAAGGAGATCCAACCAGTCCATCCTAAAGGAGATCAGTCCTGGGTGTTCATTGGAAGGACTGATGCTGAAGCTGAAACTCCAATACTTTGGACACCAGATGTGAAGAGTTGACTCATTTGAAAAGACCCTGATGCTGGGAAAGATTGAGAGCAGGAGGAGAAGGGGACAACAGAGGATGAGATGGCTGGATGGCATCACCGACTCAATGGACATGGGTTTGGGTGTACTCTGGGAGTTGGTGATGGACAGGGAGGCCATGTCCGCAGCATGGCATACTGCGGTTCATGGAGTCGCAAAGAGTCAGACAAGACTGAGCAACTGAACTGAACCAAACACCTCAGTTTCCTCATCTGTAAACTAGGAAGAGTAACACTGCCTACCTCAAGTGTTAGGAAGATTAAATGAGTCAGCAAAAGGACCATGTTTAGAATTATACCTGGTACATAAATTCTCAATAAATATTAGCTATGATAATTCTTCTCTCCCAAAGTATGAACAGTACCTGAACAAAGGCCAGTTTCTCAAGAGTTAAAATGTCCAGAGTGTCCTGAGTTGCGAAAAGCAGAAGCTTGCTTCTCATAATTCCAGGGATCCTAGCCCACCATCAGCTTAGAGCAGAAGGAGGCAGGTGATGGTGACAGCTAGGGTGGCGGGGACATGACATCATCGCCTCTGTGCAGCCAGAGCAGGACCACTGCGCACACATACAACCTTGCTCCCCTGCAGAACGTGCAGATCTCTTGGCCCAAATGCTGAAATATACCCTTGGAGTCCATTCAAATATGGAAAAATATTTAGATCCAAAGAAAACCATTCCAGATTGTTGCCTCTTATTTTAGATAAACAGGATAAGCAAACTCTATGTAAATAAGAACTGGTAATAAATATTCTCTCTTCCTGTCTTTATAACTCTGTAAAGTCAAATGCTCGAAGTCTAAATGTCTCACAGGGGAATCTCTGAAGGATTTCTGAAGTGTTTATTTGGTTAATAACAAAAATCCTTTATGTAAGCCTCCGATATACCTTTCACGTGTATGGGGTGCTTACAATACAGCTGAGAGAAAAGTAGGACAAATGGCCTTAACTTCAACCTAGACAGTTGGAAACTGAGGTCCAGTGAGTGCAGGTCATTGCCTTGAGGCTTCTGGACAGTTTTTAAAAAAATCTTCCCTGGTGGCTCAGCTGGTAAAGAATACGCCTGCAATGTGGGAGACTGGGGTTCGATCATTGGGTTTGGACGATCCCCTGGAGAAGGGAATGGCTACCCACTCCAGTATTCTGGTCAGGAGAATTCCATGGAGTATAGTCCATGGGGTTGCAGAGTTGGACACAACTGAGCAACTTCACTTTACTATTTACTTATTTGGCTGTTCTTGGTCTTAGCTGTGGCATGTGGGATCTCTAGCTGTGGCACGCAGGATCTAGTTCCCTGATCAGGGATTGAACCCAGGTTCCCTGCATTGGGAGTACAGAATCTTAGCCTCTGGGCCACCAAGGAGGTCCTAAAGCTTATGAACATTTATGGTGGGAAAAAGGCCAGGAAACCATCACTCAAGAAATATACGGCCATTCCTAGTCATTGGCTAATTGGAGCCCTCATTCGGGATACTACTCTGCAAATTCTTACCCACCACAGATTATTTTGAAGATGCCCACGTGTACAGAAACCCACATGCATCAACAACAACCATTTGGCTTTAAGTGAGAAAGACTGGAGATCCTGGCAAAGAAAGAGACCCCTGGTTACTCACCTACCGCCACCACGTCCCTTCAGTACAAGCCACTGAAAGTTCATTCTGTATATGAGTTCATGCCTTCTGGACACAAAAGAGAGCTAAGTACATATCTCCTGCATCCTAAAATAGGCACTTGGGAATGAGGTAGAATGAAATACCATTTTATTCCTAACATTTTGATGCAATTTTAACATTCCCCTTCTGATATTTCATTGTTCATGTAAAGAAATGCAAACAATTTCTGTGTGTTAATCTTATATCCTGCTACTTTGCTGAGTCCGTTTATCAGTTCTAGTAGTTTTGTGTGGAGTCTTTAGGGAAAATATTGTTTAAAATATTTAAAAGAACTGCATACACCCCTATAGAGAGGCAATCAACTTCATATACAAATAGCATGGTAGGCAAGTATTGAAGTGTGAAAGAAACTGAAGCAGTAACTTATACCTTTTCCAGTGAAACTGGCAGGAAGACATCATTTGCAACCATGGAGAAAAAGAACTGCACAAAATAGCCTATATCATGTCCTGCATGCAAATATATTCAACATATATTTGGGACTTCCAACTACCAAAACAATCTTTATATCCTTACAAAATTAAAAAAAAAAAAAACAGTCCTTCCTTTCCTTAATGAAAAATCATGAAATCAATTGAAATGTATGATTTCAGGTAGCTCTGTAATGTTCTTCTAAATTCAGAACCAAGAGGCACTGCCACAATTTTGTTAGTCAGTTAGATAAGGATTTCATGAGATGTGCCTAATATGCATGTCTATATTTTGTTGCTCTGTACTGGAGGCAGGAAGGGAAGGACGCAGACAAGGAGATAGCATGATGCCTCTCCATGAGCATCCTCTGATGATCCTTGTTCCTATGATGTTGGCATAGGAACAAGGAATATGAAGGACCATCCATCCTTCCTTCCAAATATATCCAACTCCTTTTTGGTCTTCTGGCACTACTGGAAACCCTAATCCAGACCCCACACCCATCATCCTTTCCTCTTGTCCTAGCCAGCTTCCAGCCCTTCCATTGGGTTCCCTTGAATGGACCTTGGTCAGGTTAATTTTCCTAAACCAGACATGAGCAAACCAGGGGTAGCAACCAAGCTTCTCAGCCATGGGGAGTCATTGCATGCACTCTAGCCCTACAGCCCCTCAGCCATACTGACCACTGCTCCCAAGCAGAATCTGCAGTTGCAGCCAAAGCGGGTTTGATGTGACCACTCTTTCCACCTTAATCCACCTAAGAATCCCTCCCTGCCAACCCACCACCTTGTTGATGTTCTTAGAAATCTAACTCAAATCTCATAACTTCCACAAAGTCTCCCTTGACTCCTTTAGTCCATAGGCTTCTCTTTTCCCAAATTCTGACAGCAATAAAAATTTGCTGTGGCTCTGTTTGCCACCAGGTGGAGAAAAAAAAAATGATGCAAAAGTGAAGCCACTGGACAGAGAGAAGCTTAGATAGGAGGTGTGTTTTATGCACAAGTATAAGAAATTTTCCATCCTTTCTGAATTAGACAATGGAGACATGAATCAATTTTATATACCCTTCTAATAAAAATGGTCAAAATAAAAACAGTTTTATAAGAAGACAAACCAATGTTGGCAAGGGTATTAAATATTAAGCAAACGGAACTCTCATATATTTTAAAATGTTAGTTGCTCCGTCGTGTCCCACTTTTTGTAACCCTATAGACTGTGACCCGCCAGGTTCCTCTGTTCATGGGATTTCCTAGGCAAAAATACTGGAATGGGTAGCCATTCCCTTCTCCAGGGAATCTTCCTGACCCAGGGATTGAATCAGGGTCTCCTGCATTGCAGGCAGATTCTTTACTGTCTGAGCCTAATAGGAGGGTAAATTAGTCAGCCACTTTGGGGAAATACCAGTAGCCACTATGGTTGAGCATAAGGTTACTCCATGAGCCAACAACTCCAATAAAATGAATGCATGTGTGCTCCAGGAGAGATTCACTGGAAAAATCCCATGGACGGAGGAGCCTGGAAGGCTGCAGTCCATGGGGTCGCTGAGGGTCGGACACGACTGAGCGACTTCACTTTCACTTTTCACATTCATGCATTGGAGAAGGAAATGGCAACCCACTCCAGTGTTCTTGCCTGGAGAATCCCAGGGACGGCGGAGCCTGGCGGGCTGCCATCTATGGGGTCGCACAGAGTCGGATACGACTGAAGTGACTTAGCAGCAGCAGAAACAACCCAAATGTTCATCAACCATAGAAGGAATAAATACATCAGTGAATAAGTACAATGACTTAAAACACAGCAAAGTAAATGAACTGACTCAGCCACGTACAGCAACACAGATAAATCTCAAAAAGAGAACTGACTGAGAGAAACCAATCACAGAAGACAGGTAATGGTTAGAAAGAAACATAAAGGGATTTCTGAGATTTTGGTAATGTTCTGTGAACTGGTGTGGGTACATTGATGTGATTATTTTGTGAAAGATCAGTCAAGCTGTACACTACTGATAAGTAAAATTTCTCTTATACATGCTAAACATAAATTACATTTAAAGTCTGTGTGTGTATATGTGTAAAACGAAGACAGAGAGAGAAAGAGATGCTCCTGGCTGGAGAGCAGACAGGGAAGAAACTATCCTACAGACCACAAATAACATCCAGGAGCATCAAGGGCTAACTTCACATGGTGTGGGAGCTTTGCAGTTGCACCAGACCTTGTATAGATAAGGTCTCAAACATGGATCCGTGCTATGCTGTCGCCATCCTACAATTCTTAATAACTTTTGAACCAGGGACCCACTTTTCCCTTCATGGTAGGCCTTTCAAATTACATAGCCAAT
>NW_011494902.1:2497602-2526564 GCF_000754665.1 Bison bison bison
CTCCCAGTATCCAGAATCCAAAATTTCTCTAGTAGATCTGAGAGAAGTTCACTGAACTGAATAAACTCAACCTTCCCTGATGGATCAGATGGTAAAGAATCTGCCTGCAATGCAGAAGACCCAGGTTCAATCCCTTGGTTGGGAAGACCCCCTGGAGAAGGGGAATGGTAACCCACTCCAGTATTCTTGCCTGGAGAATTCCATGACAAAAGAGCCTAGTGGGCTACAGTCCATATGGTCGCAAAGAGTCGGACACAACTGAGCGACTAACACTTTCACTTTCAACCTCTGAAACACTTTTAGATACCTTTTCAAGGAAACTGGCACTTCATTCCTGTCCCTTTATAGAAAGGAACTATAGCATAGAAGGAAGCTGCCTTCTTTGCTGTAGAGTCCCCAGAGAATCCAGTTGATTTCAAAGTCCATAGTAGATCTATAAGGGATGGGGAAGGGAAGGGTGGAGGGAGTTGCCGTCTTCTGAGTCCTGAGTCAGTTTCTAAATGAATCAGGAAAACCACTTGGTTCAGCCAGATCCTGGAGGAGAGTCTTATTTCTTCCTGCTGCTGGCACCACACACCATCATGGGCCAGACTGATAAGTTTGAGAACCACTGGATCTGCTTATCTCAGACCCTCTTCTCTCCTCTGGGGAATAAGCTGCCCTTGGGGAGCAGGTGGCTTCTGGAACTCCTCCAGAACGTGTTTCCCTCTCCAGCTTGTGAGGAGAGGGAGGAGCATGCCTAACTCTGAGGCATTAACAGACCCAGAGCTATATCCACCATCCTGGCTTCTATCCGCTTCTCTTTTGTCTTCCTTCTCAAATCATTCAGGACCTGGACAGAGAAAGGGAGCTGACCAGGTTTCAAACCTTCTAGAAAATTACTGTGCTTTCCCCTCTCTTTTAAAATGTAGTAGAACTCTGGTGCAAGAGCCACCTACAGTGTTCTCTGGCCACATCCCCACAGTAAAGGCCAGCCTAAGTTGAACTCTATGTGACTGACTTTTAGGCAGGAGGCCCTACATCTCAGATAAAACAAGCTTCTCCTCCCTCCAAATACTAGTGCACTTGTTCCTCCATCCTCCTCCCCACTGTGGGGAGGCCACCAAAATTACTGACTCTTGCTTCAGTCTTGGGAGTCCAACTGGGTGGACTGCTCACCCTGAAAATCATTTTCTGCTGAATTAAATCCAACTCCACACCCTGGATTCAACAGCCAATACCACAGCCTGCCCATCAGCCCGTCGCCTCTATTTTCTGCCTGAATTTTGCTCCCAGTTAATCTACTGAAGACCCAGGAGATTTTTTAGGGGTTATTTCACATGAAAAGAAGACCTCTCTGATTTTTATCTGGGAGTAGATAAAATTCCCAGGTTACCCCTCAGTCAAACAGTTGCTCCCGCTGACTCCATGTAACCAGTCTGGTGGTAGCACTCAATTTCAATTAGCCCCAAGGACACCTTTTATTCTCATGTGATAGTAGCAATACTATTTTTTTTTCTTTATCTGCTGTCAACATACAGAGTTCCAAATATGAGCCATGCATTTTTTTGACTCATTCATCTTTGAAGAAACTCTCAGTGGCTCATTCTATCCATAGGATCTTGAATAATTTCACATCACCTGCACTAATTCATTCATTTAATCATTAACTGCTTATTCTGCAATGCAGCACTAAGTGGGTGTTCCTTCCCCCTACCCTACTATCCTTTCACCGTCTTTTCTTTTTGCCCATCAATGCCTGGTTCATGGCACCATTCCCAAGATGTCTTCCTTGATTAAGTCCATCCTCCTCTGATCAGAGTCCTCTGATCTTATCCTTTTCTTCTGTGTCCACTCAGTACTAACTGCCAAGTCTGACCAAAGCTTCCCAATATTAACTCTCATAACTCCCCATACACATATCTTAACCCCAAGTAAACTCTGATGATTTTCAAATGAGGAGGAAGATTGACAATGAGTCAGAGTCTAAAGGGAGGGTCCTTAAAGGTCCTTTGTATCTTACAAAAAGCGTGTCCAATATTACACTGTATTTCAAATAATATTTGTATCATTTTTTAAATACAAACTGCATGAAGTACATCTTAATAAAATATCCCTGATCTGGGGAATACAAGAAAAACATACTGATTTTCAGTGGGAATTTGTCCCAGTAAAGAGTGGTCAGACCCTGAGATAGGGGAAGGCAAGGTGTTTCTGCCAGTCTTCCCTAGAAGGATTAAATTCATCTCTACCCCTAGAACAAGGACATTTCACAAGTCTTTGTTCAAGCACTTTTCCCTACTGGAGTTCCATTCCCACCCCTCTATGAAATCTCACTGTTCTCTTTGAGCTATTACCAATATCGTTTCATATTCTAAAGCTTTTTTTGTTCTACCATGTGGCCTTTCCTTCTTCTGAAAGTCCTGTAAGATGCCTCATCTATGGCACTAAGTACATTGTGGAAAATATTAACGCATTTTTTTATCCACCCATCCTCCTGACAGTAAGCTCTCTGAGGGTAGGAATCATGCACTTTTATGCAGTGTGTGAAAAAAGTTTGACTTTCATTGCAGACCCACAGGGAGGCCTGGCATGCTGTGATTCATGGTGTCGCAAAGAGTCGGGCACAACTGAGCAACTGAACCGAACTGAAGGTACAGCAAAGATCACTTCTTTCTTCTTCTGTATCAACTTAAATTAGTTCTAATCTCTATTGCCTAGCAGGAGAAACATTAAATTTCAGCCACTGGTGAGCTTCTTTCTCACATCTGCCCTCCCACCACCACCATGAAACAATATTGAGTTTAAAAGGAAAATGGTCTTGTCATTTGAGTAGGGTGGTGTCAGCTATGGTGTTCACTGCTCAAGCCCACTTGGTTAAGTTGAAGCAGGGGACTCCACCCTCTCCTGTCTTTTTCCAAAGTCCAGTCTAAAGCCCATTGTCAACAAGGCCTTCCCAATGTTGCCATCAGGACAGATCTTTGCCTCTTCTGAACCCCATCTCTTGACCTCCCCCACCATTTGACATTGACTGCATTCTAACATTTGCCTTGGCATCTATTTTGTTCACACTTACTCCTCCAGTTTACCCCATTCCAAGTCTTCCCCTGGTCTTCAAAGGAAGAAATCATCTTAGTCACATTTACATCTTCTACTAGTAGCTAATGTAGTACCTCAAATACTAAGGTATTGGGTGAAAAGTATTATAATCTTCTGCTCTTTCATCATCAGTCACAGGAGGCACTCCCTAAGCCAGGACTCATCCTGTAGAATTCAGCCCAGACCTTCCTTCCTCAGCAAATTTTTTTGCTTGTCACTACAGTTTTGGGGGGCTTCCCTTGTGGTTCAGCTGGTGAAGAATCCACCTGCAATGCGAGAGACCTAGGTTTGATCCCTAAGTTGGAAAGATCCCCTGGAGAAGGGAAAGGCTACCCACTCCAGTATTCTGGCCTGGAGAAGTCCATGGACAGTCCATGGGGTCACAAAGAGTCGGACACAACTGAGTGACTTTCACTTTCATGGCTTTTTGAGTCACTATGTAATCATGTTTGTCTGTATCACTAGCCTGCTAGTGGCCATGAGGGCAAGGACAGCATCAACTTTTGCTCACTATATTCCCTGCCTGCTGCTAAGTCGCTTCAGTCGTGTCCGACTCTTTGCAACCCCATAGACGGCAGCCCAACAGGCTCCCCCGTCCCTGGGATTCTCCAAGCAAGAACACTGGAGTGGGTTGCCATTTCCTTCTCCAATGCATGAAAGTGAAAAGTGAAAGTGAAGTCGCTCAGTTGTGTCCAACTCTTAGCGACCCCATGGACTGCAGCCTACCAGGCTCCTCCGTCCATGGGATTTTCCAGGCAAGAGTACTGGAGTGGGGTGCCATTGCCTTCTCTGATTCTCTGCCTAGAGGATTGATACCCACGTGATAGATACTGACTTAACTAGTAAAGACCTCCTCCTCTTCCTACCATCAGCTCTTCCTGCTGGACTTGTGTTTCTGACACAACAGAATATGTTGAAGCTATGGGGTAATGGTTTTCCACTAAGGTAAAAGCAGAGGCTTCTCCATCAGGCTCTCCCTTGAAAGCAAAGAATGAGAATCCAGATCCTTACTCACCTCTAAACCACATTTCACCATCTCCGCCTCACTTTCATACCTCCATCCTGTTCAGAAAACTCCTTACCACGTTCAACTTTTCCTTCTTACACCACAGAGATCCATCCAAACCTGAGGAGAGATGAAAATTCCCTCAAATAGCCAAATAAAAGCCTTTTATGGTTCTTTCAGGCCATTCTTTAAATATTATTTTCTACCACTAGAATGTGCAACAATGGAGATTTTAACATGTTTGGATGCAAATAGCAACACATTCAATTAAATTATGTGCCGGGTACTTAAGATCTGACATTGTGTATAGTAAGTACCCTGCATATGAACGAGTATTTCATTCTGAGAATGCATTCGTAAGTTCAATTTGTTCATGAGTCCAACAAAGTTAACCTAGGAACCCAACTAACACAATCAGCTATATATAGTACAGTACTGTAAGTGGTGAAGAGGTAAAGAATCTACCTGCCAATGCAGAAGACCCAGGAGACTTGGGTTCGATCCCTGGGTCAGAAAGACCTCCCGAAGGAGGAAATGGCAACTCACTCCAGTATTTCTGCTTAGAAAATTCCATGGATGGAGGAGCCTAGTGTGCTACAGTCCATGGGGTCACAAAGAGTCGAACACAACTCAGCAACTGAGCATACACGCATGTAATATTGTATAGTTCTGTACTGTAATATTTTCCATACAAGTAACACATAAAAAAACACAAACAAATAATAAAACATTTTTAATCTTACAGTATTATCTTGAAAAGTACAGTAGTACAGTACAACAGCTGGCATATAGGGGCTAGTGTTGAGTAAACAGGCAAGAAGAGTTATTGACTGGAGGAAAGAGAAGAAGTGGGAGATGGTAGAGCTGAAGGATCATCAACAATAGGAGATGGAGGGCAGGCCGCAATTTCATTTATGTCTGACATTGATGGGACAGGTTCCAGGAAGGGCTGAAACCAGACCCACATTCACATCTTTTAAAGTTCTCAACTTAGATGTTTGTATATAGGGGATTTACTGTGATTCTTCGTGACAGAGACATTGATGGCACTCTAGACTATCTTAGAGGACTGCAAGGAATGTGATACCCCATACTGATGGATGAGATCGTATTGTAACTATTTCAAGTTTAAATGGGCCTCTTCTAGTGAGGTCTAGATCTGTACTTTCCCATATAGTAGCTATGGCTATTTACACTTACATTCAATAAAAATTAAGTTTCCCAGTCTCACTAGTCACACTTCAAATGCTTGAGACACATGTGGCCCATGGCATCATATTGAACAGCGGTATGTTACATTCGTATCAATACAGAAAGATCTAAGTAACAGCACTACCCTAGGTTCTTTGAACAAGTACCAAGATGAAAAGTCATCTCAGCAAGAGGACTTGCACTTAGATAGGAAATGTTCAATAAGTGTGGCTTCCCTGGTGGCTCAGATGGTAAAGAGTCTGCCTGCAGTGCGGTAGACTTCAGGTTCGATACCTGGGTTAAGAAGTTCCCCTGGAAAAGGAAATGGCAACCCACTCCAGTATTCTTGCCTAGAAAATCCCATGGATGGAGGAATCTGCCAGGCTTCATGGGGTCACAAAGAGTCAGACACGACTGAGTGACTTCATTCTCCCTGGCGACTCAGATAGTAAACAATCTGTCTATAATTCAGGAGACCCAGGTTCGATCCCTAGGTGGGAGATGATCCCCTGGAGAAGGGCATGGCAACCCACTCCAGTATTTTTGCCTGGAGAATTCCGTGGGCAGAGAAGCTTGGTGGGCTACAGTCCATGGGGTCGCAAAGAGTTTGAACACATACCAGGGTGATAAGTCATCTCAGCAAGAGGACTTACACTTAGATAGGAAATGTTCAGTAAACATCCACTCTTTTTACTACACACCAGATTCTATTGGACCTGCTTCACAGACTGTGCATCATTAAATCTTCACAATTTGGGATATATGTAGTATTAATACATTATTGTCCCTTGAACTAGTTTGCTAGTGCTGCCATTGCAAAATATCACACATTTGGTGGCTGCATTTGATATAAAAATAGAAGACCAATACAGTGAATCAGATAAAGGACTCTACTTACCTACTTTGTTTTTCTTCCTCTTTGCCCTCCTGACCATTTGGCTATAAATGTCTCTTGATGGAATGGGTATGACTCCAAACTCAGAGAGATGGTAATGTGGGTGATAACTCCTGCCCAGACTCATGCCTGAGAAGACAGCCTCCAGGTTGAGAATGAGCAGGGCCAACTCAGTGCAGCATCTGGCTCAGAGTGAAAGAGTTCAGGAATGCCACTATCACCCAGTGGGATTTTTGCATTGTAACATACTAATGACCAAGCCAGTGTGATGGGCAGGGAATAAAAGGCATCAATTCTCCTCTACAAAAATAAAAATGGCATGCAGCCAGCTCGCTATTAACCATAGAAACTGGAGCAATGAGAGCAGAGGCAACTGGAATTCACAGACAATTCCAAAGCTTTTCTTTAGCAAGTGACAGCAAGCGAGCTCATTTTCAGAGGCTTCAAGGCCAATTCTAATATAATAAACAGGGAGACAAGTCATGTGAATACAACATACACAGACACACAGCTTGACTTGGGAGAAATGGAAGGGAACCAGCCCAGATACCCATTCAGGCTTGACATACTCCTGCCGAACCCTTAGGCGTTGTGTTCATAAACTCACTACTCTTTCAGGACCTCTGGGCTTAATGCAAATTAATTAAACTGCCATGCAGCTCATTTGGCCATTATTGAAGTTTTAAAATAATTTGGAGTGAAGGCAACTGATTAAAGCCTTTCCAGGCTGCTGTATCAGTTTATGATTTATATAAGTTCCATATTAATATGACTCCTTTGTGACTACAGATTAGCTGGGGGATATTCATTAAAATGGAATAAAAAGGCAACAGGAGCTATGACATTCTTTTGTTTCGTGTTCCCTGACAGTTTTCCAGAGTGTTCACTGTGAAGGCATGAAAATAACATACTGTATTTCTATAGCATTTTGCAAATAGAATAATATTGTTTACTCCAATATTATTGATAATAATATTGATCCTCCCATTAATCCTCTGAATTTTGTAAGGCTGGTGTTATTCTCTGTGGTTTATAGGAAAAGAAACTAAAGCTCAAAGAAGTTTAGTGCCTCATGCAAATAATAAGAGAGGAGACATAGTCAAATACCCAGGCCTGCTAACTCCTGATCCAGTGTTCCTCCTGTATTTTGTGGTCTTTCTCTTAAGAGCCTCGCTTCTCCAAATACAGTCCCTCCATTCTCCCATCTTAGGTGTCTAGAAGAGACATATTCATTTCTTTGTCTTAGAGCAAGGATTCCCATATTAAAATAGAGGAGAAGATTTTTCACTGAGAGGTAGAAAAATACCATTGTTTTTGCTGGAGTCTCTCTGTAAAAATTAATTAAAACTGAAAAGTTAGACAAAAGATAGAGAAATAACACTACTTTAAATAAAGTAAGGAGGGGTAGGAGGGAGGTTCAAGAGGGAGAAGATATATGTATACATAAAACCGATTTACTCCGTTGTACAGCAGAAACTAACTCAACATTGTAAAGCAATTATATTCCAAAAAAAAAAGAGAGAGAGAAGGAAACCACCAAACACTAATAATAAAGTAAGGAAACAAATGTGTGCACAAAGCTTAAGTAAATCAAGCACTACAAGATCTGAGTCTGGTTGAGGGAATGTGGTGACGGTCAATGCATCTACCTCGGACTTCTTGGAAGATTCAGATTTTCCCAAAGTCAAGTGTCACTAGGAAAGAAGGTCTATTACTTGTCTATAAAACCTTTCAGAGACTTTTTTTTTTTAATGGAGAGTGTGTCCTAAGTCATTTTTTGATGCTAGGATAACGTTAGTACCAAAACCTGATACAGGATGTTACAAGAAGGGAAAGTTACATACCAAACAGGAATTCATACCAAACATGAATTCATGATTCAAACACATGAATCCCAAAAACAATACCAGGATTCAACAATACTAAACAAAGTATTATCAAAAAGAATCAAGTAATATATGAGAAAGATAATAAATGGTGAAAAAGTTAATTCCAGAAGTACAAGGGAGGTTTAAGTTCTGAAGCTCAAAGTTATTCATTCCATTTACAAAAAAGAAAAAGTACTTGATTTTATTCAATAGGCATGGAAAAAAGATTGATAAAATTTAACATTTATTTATGATAAAATCTTAGAACACTAGGAATAGAAGTGAAGTTCCTAACTGATAAATGGGATCTTCAGTAATCTAAAAGCATATGTCATGCTTACTAGTGAAATGTGGACACCTTCCCTCTAAATTGGAAATGAAACAATAATGAAACTTATTAATTTCTAATTAACATTGTACTGGAAGTCCTAGTCAGTCTAACAAAGCAAGGGGAAAAAATTTTAAATAAGGAAAACTGTCATAATTTTCATAAGAGATAGTTGTGTAACTATAAACACAAACTATAGATAAATTATTAAGAAATGGGCTTAGCAACTATGCTGGAAAAAATGTTTATACTATTTATAATAACATTAAAAAAATCAAATGCCTAGGAAATAAATCTGAGAAAGGATGTACAAGATGGCTACACAGAAAATTCTAAAGCATTATTGAGAGAAGTTAAACAAGACAATAAATTTTTATATATATATATATATACACACACCATGTCCCTGAATTGGAAGTTTTAATACTGTAAATGTGTCAGTTCTCTTCAAATTGATCTCTAGATTCAACACAATCCCAGACAACATCTCAGCAGGATGTGGTGTATGTGTGAGAGTGTATGTAATTTGATAAATTCCCTTTAAAATTGATATGGCAGTGTAAAATACCAAGAATATTCAAGATAAATTCAAAGATGTCTAAAAGATACCAGAACTTGTAATAAGGTTGTAGTAATTAAGTCAGTATGGTATTGGTGCAAGAAAACACAAATAGGAAAACGGAACTGGACAGAAAGCCAAGAAAGAGACCCATACAGTATTACACTTGATTTATGACAAGTATGGCATGGAAAGCAGCTGGGAAAAGACAATTCTGTCATTAAGTCTTGCTGATCAGTTAGATATCTGTACATAAAGAAGCGAAACCCAATCACTACTTTGAATCAATTTCGGATGAATTGTTTACATAAATGCAAAATATAAAATGATCTACAAGAAAAAATAGAATATTTTTACGACCTTGGAGTAGTCAAAGATTTCTGAAAGGAACACAAAATCTATTAACCATAAAGGAAAAGATAACAAATTAGAGCAAGGTAAAAATAACTGTTCATGAAAAGACTTTGCTATGAGTGTAAGAAGACAAGCCACAAAATGGGAGATTTTATACACTGTATGTCACTAAAAGGGACACATATCCAGACTATATTAAGAAATACTACCAATGAGTTTTTAAATCCCATCAATTTAATATGTTTAGAAATAGACAAAATATTTGAATGAGTCACAAAAATGGTATTTAAATGGCCAACAAGCGATGAAAATGTTCCCATTTGTATATCTTCTTTGGTACATAAAAAGATGCTCAAAATCACTGATCACCAGGGAAATGCAAATTAAAACCACACCTGTTAGGATGGCCATTATGTGTGTGTGTGTGAAGTTGCTTCAGTAGTGTCCGACTCTGTGACCATATGGACTGCAGCTCACCAGGCCCCTCTGTCCGTGAGATTCTCCAGGCAAGAATACCGGAGTGGATTGCTGTGCCTTTCTCCAGGGTATCTTCCCAACCTAGGGATCGAACCCTCATCTTTTATGTCTCCTGCACTGGTAGTTGGGTTCTTTACCACTGGCGCCACCTGGGAAGCCAATATGTATATATACATACATAGTGTGTGCATAATTCAATGGGGTTTGATGTGTGTACATTATGTATGTATGTATATTTGTGTGTGTGTATATATTAAATATATATGGATATATGTACAAAATGCAACCACTACAGAAATAATATGGAAGTTCCTTAAAAATTTAAAAATAGAAGTTCCTAAAAAAATTAAAAGTAAAATGCAGCAATTCCACTTCTGTTTACTTACCCAAAAAATTAAAATCAGTATCTCAAAGAGATATTTTCACTCCCGTGTTCATTGCAGTATTATTCCTAATAGCCAAGACGTAGATGCAATCTAGATGTCCATTGACAGATGAGTGGATAAAGAAAACATGGCATATGATATAATAAAATTTTATTCAGTCTTTAAAAAGAAGGAAATCCTGCCATATGTAGCAACATGAATTAGACATTCAGAACATTATATTTAGTGAAGTGAGCCAGTCATAGAAGGGCCAATATTGCCTGACTCCACTTTTGTATTTAAAATTGTCAAACTCTTAGGAGCAGAGAATACCATGGTGATTGCCAGGGTCTGGTTGGGGGAGGAGGTTGGGGAGTTGCTGTTCAATAAGTATAACGTCTCCCATTACCCAAGATAAAGAAGTTCTAGAAATCTTCTTTACAACATTATGCTTATAGTTAACAATAGTGTAGTCTACATTTTAAAAAATTGAGGGTAACCTGTGGCTGATCTGTGTTGATGTGTGGCAGAAACCAACCCAATATTATAGAGCATCTGTCCTCCAAAAAAATAAAAGAAAAACAAAATTAAGGGTAGATCTCATTGTTCTTACCACAGTTTTTTAAGAAAGGAAAATGTGCCCAGACTCATTAAAAGAAATACATATTAAAACTATAGTAAGATACCAGTGTATAATTTTTAAGATGCCTCAATTTAAAAGCCTGACAAAACTAAGTTCAACAAATATGTAAGGCAACTGAAACTCTCACTTACTGCTGATAGGAATATACATTTGTATAAATGCTTTAGGAAATTGTATGACAGTAGCCACTAAATTTAAATATATACATGGTCAATAACCCATAAATTCCTATATATGTGTCCAGGAAATTATTTAATTTTTAAAAATCTTTTAAAGTTATAGAAAGAGAAATTCATGCCCGTGTGCACCAAAAGTTATATGCAGCAAAGGTCACAGCATCATTATTCACAATAGCCCTCCAAATGGTAGTAAGCCAAATGTTCATCACAGCAGAAAAATTTAAAAACTCTTTTATTTATACAAGCAACGAAGTCAGTACAGCAAAAAACGCTTAACTATAGTTGTATACAACAAGCTACATGGATGAATCTCACATACATGGAGCTGTGCAAAAGAAGTCAGGAAGAAAAGAGTATACAATGTGTAATTCCACTTATAAAATTTCAAAAATGAATGAAACTTATCTATGGTGTTAGAAGTCAGGTGGTTATGTTTAGGGAAAATAGAAAGGTTATGGAATGGGCAGATATACAAATTGTACTTTTAGGATCCTGGAAATACTCTTTCTCTTGAGCTGGTTCACAGTTAAACAAATATGTTCACTTTGTGTACTTATGGTTGGTGCAATTTTCTGAGTGTGTTATACTTTGGTAAATAAAATAGTTTACTACCATAAAAGCAGTAGCCAATGTCCATGACATTAAATCCATTAATACTTTAATTAAAGCTTCAAGATCAAAGCCAGTCATAGAACAGGCAGAGGGCATCTCTATTAAGACAGATTTTAGTTCTTTAGAAGGGCTGCTGCTGCTACTGCTGCTAAGTCGCTTCAGTCGTGTCCGACTCTGTGTGACCCCGTAGACAGCAGCCCACCAGGCTCTGCCGTCCCTGGGATTCTCCAGGCAAGAACACTGGAGTGGGTTGCCATTTCCTCCTCTAATGCGTGAAAGTGAAAAGTGAAAGTGAAGTCTCTCAGTCGTGACCGACTCGTGGCAACCCCATGGACTGTAGCCCACCAGGTTCCTCCATCCATGGGATTTTCTAGGCAAGAGTACTGGAGTGGCTTGCCATTGCCTTCTCCAAGAAGGGCTAGGAGAGAGGAATATGAAACAGAAACACTTCCAATAAACTATCCCTATTCTCTCTACATTTAATATAAATTATTAAGGTATATTGATATATCCTTAAAAATCCACCTTTTTAAAGTATATAATTCAGTGACTTTTTGTACATTCATAAAATTGTGTGACCATCACACTATCTAATTCCAGAACATTTTCTTCACCCCAAAAAGAAAGCCTGTGTTCATTATTGGTCACATTCTATTATGCTTACCTCTAGCCCTTGACAACCACTAATCTATCTTCTGTCTCTTCAGATGTGCCTACTCAGGACATTACATATGAATGAATTCATACATTATGTGACCTTTGGTGACTGGTGTCTTTCACTTAATACACTCTTTTCAAATTCATTGATGTTGTAGCATGAATCGTACTTGATCCTTTTTATGGTTTGAAAATATTCTATTGTATGGATATATACTGCATTTTTTTGTTCACCAGTTGATATCTGAGTTGTTTCAGCTTTTTGTCTATTACATATAATGCTGCTATGAATAGTTTACATGTGGATATATGCTTGAATTCTCCTGGGTACATACTTAGGAGTTGAACTGCTGGCTCATATGACAACTTTACATTTAGCAGTTTGAAAAGCTGCCCAATTCTTTCCAAAAGGCTGCACCATTTTAAATTCCCAGCAGAAATGTCTGAGGGTTCCAGTTTTTCCACATCCTAGCTCACATGTGTTAATGTTGGTCTTTTTTATTCTAGCCATCGTAGTTTGTGTGAAATGGTATCTCATTGTGGTTTTGTAGACATTTCTCTAATGACTAAAGATGTTCAACATTTTTTCATGTGTTTATCGATTATTACAATATCTTCTTTAGAGAAATGACTATTCAAATTCTTTGCCCATTTTTAATTTTTATTTTGTCTTTAATTTTATCTTTTTATTTTTGAGCTACAAAATTTCTTTGTATATTCTGTACATAAGTCCATCATCAGAAGTATGATTGGCAAATATGTTCTCCTATTCTGTGGGTTGTTTTAACTTCTTGCTGGAAACCTTTGAAATGTAAAAGGTTTTAATTTTGATGAAATTCCATTTATTATTTTTTCTTTTGTTTCTGTTTTGTGTCATATCTAAGAAATCATTATTTCATTCAAGCTCACAAAGATTTATTCCTATATTTTTTTCTACGAGTTTTATAGTTTTTGCTCCTGCACCTAGGTCTATAATCTATTTTGAGTTAATTTTTGTATGTAGTATGACAGAGGGGCCCAGATTCATTCTTTTATATGTGGCTATCCAGTTGTCCCAGCACTATTTGTTACAAAGACTATTCTCATTAAAATATCTTGGTACCCTTGTCAAAAATCAACTGACCATTAATGTAAGGTTTATTTCTGGACTCTCAGTTGTTTTACATTAATGTATGCATCTAGTGTAGATGAAAATGGCAACCCAATCCAGTATTCTTGCCTGTAAAATCCCATGGACAGAGGCTACAGTCCATGGGGTTGCAAAAGAGTTGGATATAACTTAGCAACTAAACAACAACGGTAACAGCATGTCCCTTTTACACTTGTACTCCACAGTCTTGATTACTGTTGCTTTGGCCTACGTTTTGAAATTGGGAGATGTAACTCTTGCAACTTTTTTATTTGTTTTGGCTAATCTGAGTCCCTTGCATTTCCAAACAAACGTTATGATTATCTTATCAGTTTTTGAAGAAAAATTTGCTTGTGATATTGATAGGGGTTACACTGAATCTGTAGATCAATTTGGGAAGATTTGTCATCTTAACAGTACTAAGTTTTCCAGTTTCTGAGATATCGTCCCATTTACTTAAGCCTTTAAATCCATTTCAATGAAATTTTGTAGTTGTCAGTGTATGATGTTTACATTCCTTTTGCTAAATCTATTCCTAAGTATTTGATTTATGATGCTTTTTTATTTACTTATTTTTTGATGCTATTGTAGATAAAATTGTTTTCTTAATTTCATTTTGGGGTTGTTCATTGCCAGTATGTAGGATTATTGATACAATTGACTTTTGAATAGCAATCATCTATCCCACAGCTTTTCTGAATGAATTAGCTCTAATGATTTTTTTGGTGTGAATTTCTTAAGATTTCGTATATATAATCATATTATCTGCAAAAATATAGGTTGTTTTTTTTCCTCTTTCTAATCTGGATGCCCTATATTTCTTGTCTAATTGCCCTGATTAGAACCTTCAGTACAATGTTGAATAGAAATGGTGACAGCAGACATCCTTGTCTTGTTCTTTATCTCAGGGGGAATGATTTCAGTTTTTAAACAATAGGTATGATATTGGCTGTAAGTTTTTCCTAGATGCCCTTTTTCAGGTTGAAAAAGTTCCATTGCATACCTAGTTTATTGAGTGTTTTTAACGTAAAGGAGTGTTGATTTTGTCAGATGCTTTTTCTGCATCTATTGAGAGGATTATGTATTTTTGTCCATTATTCTATTAATATTGTATTGATTAAATTTTGTATCTTGAACAAACCTTACATTTTTGGGAAACTTCCCAATTGGTCATGGTGTATAATCTTTTTTATATTGCTGTATCAGTGTGATAGTATTTTGTGGAGGATTTTTAGTCTGTATTGATAAGGAATACTAATCTATGGGTTTTATGTTGTCTTTGTCTTGTTTTAGGATGAATTGAGAAGTATTTCTTCTTCTATTTTTTGGAAGACTTTGTGGAAATTGGCTTTAATTCTCTTTTAAGTGTTTGGTAGAATTCACCAGTGAAGCCTGGTCCTGGAATTTTCTTTGGGGGAATTTTTTGATTACTAATTCAACCTTATTGTTTGATATAGGTTTACTCAGGTGTTCTATTTCTTCTTGAGTCACTTTTGATAGTTTTTTTCTTTGTAGGAATTTGCCCACTTCATCATGGTTTTCTAATTTGTTGGCATGCCATTGTTGATGGCCTTATAATCCTTTTTCTTTCTGTAAGGTCAATAATGGAGCTCCCTCTTTCATTCCTGATTGTATTAATTTAATTCTTCTCTCTCATTTTCTTCATCTGTCAAGCTAAATGTTTGTCAATTTTGTTGATCTTTTCAAAGAACCACTGTAGTAAGCAAGAAGGAAGATTTACTTGCTCACATTGCAAAACTTCCCATGTAGAGAGGCTCCAAGTAGGTTAATTCAGCAGCTGTGATGTCATGAAGGATCCAGATAACTTCCACGTGTCCACCCTGTGATCTTCATCTTGGGGTGGCCCTCACTTTCCCCCTCTCCATGATTGGCATATCTACAAATATCCATGTAGATGTGATCGTCTCCAAAAGAAGAGTAAAAAGGCAAAATTTTTTTTAAGACTTTCCTGCAGACCCCCTTCCTCATTTCATTGCCAGAACTGAGTCCTCATTCATTCTCTAACAAGGTGAATGGAACTATCATGATGGGCACAAATTAATTAGGACATGTAAGAGGGTGAGTTTTGGTGGCTCATATGATGAAGAATCTGCCTGCATGCAGGAGACCTGAGTTCTGTCCCTGGGTTGGGAAAATTTCCTGGAAAAAGGAATGGCTACCCATTCCAGTATTCTTGTCTGGCGAATTCCATGGACAGAGGAGCCTGGCGGGCTCTACAGTCCATGGTATCAAATAGAGTTGGACACAACTGAGTGACTAACTTTCACTTTCACTTCAAAAGGGTGAGACCTAAACAAAATTATAGCAAGAAAGAAGGGACTCAGTAGACACTGCCTGAATTTGAAATGGGTGATTAAACAAATATACTGACTCTAATTCCTGACATTATGTAATAACTTTCTTTATGAATATTTTAATATTTAAGTTTTTTAAAAACTGCTCTCTCTTATGCTAGAAAAAATCTTTTAGCTAAAGTTCAGCAATTATTTGAGATTCTTTTTCTATATTCGTATTGATATCTATACTTTGTGTTCAGTCACTCAGTCACTCCAACTCTTTGCTGTCCCGTGAATTACAGCCCACCAGGCTCCTCTGTCCATGGGATTTTCCAAGCAAGAATATCGGAACGGTTTGTCATTTCCTACTCCAGGGGATCTTCTCAACCCAGGGGCTGAACCTACATCTCTCACATCTCCTTTATTGGCAGGCAGATTCTTTACCACTGAGCCACCTGGGAAGCCCAGTAATATGCATACCATAATACTATATTAGGACTTCACTGGTGGCTCAGCCAGTAAAGAATTTGCCTATAATGCAGGAGACATAATATGCATACAAAACCAACTTTCTTAAAAAAAATAATAATAAGGTTTCCATCTCTACTAAAGCATAAATAACCCAAGGAGCAGTTACATTATGTAAATTCATACTGCCTATGGGGCTTCCCTGGCAGTTCAGTGGTAAAGAATCTGCCTGCCAATGCAGGGGATGTGGGTTTGATCCCTGGGTCAGGATGATCCCCTGGAAAAGGAAGTGGCAACCCGCTCCAGTATTCTTACCTGGGAAATCCCATGGACAGAGGAGCCTGGCGGGCTACAATCCCTGGGGTTGCAAAGAGTTGGACACAATTTAGCAACTAAACAACAACAAGTACTGCCTATAGTTGGTATTTATGTCATTATCAGCCATCGGTACCTTTGTGAAAATTAGACCAGGTTAAGCTTATCCATCATATTGGAAAGCAAAATAGAACACAGTTTCAGAAGAAAAAATAGTTCAGAAAGTTTATAGACCAGAGAAAAATGCTGTGGGGAGGCCAGGGAACAGCTCTCAGATATCAAGGCAATTCTTGGAGCTGTGCAGGAAGGGCCACAAGGGCTGAATAGATGGTTTTCCTGTGCCTCTTCCTACTAAATGCACAGAAAGCCTCCTGTGAAACACTTGAGGTCTGAACCATGAGATCTATTTAATATTGACAATATGACCTCGGGCCAGAAGTTGATGACACAAAGATGAATATGACTCAGTTCCTGCCCTCAAGCACTCACAGTCTAGTGGGAAAAATGAACTCATCAAAAGCAATTTCAAGTGCAACAATAGAGGTACATTGGTGTGAGTTACAGCAGTTGCCCAGAGGGGGGAGTGATTAATTCAGTTTTGAAAGGCAGAGACAACTCTATAGAGGAAAAATTAACATCTAAGGATGCATTTGGGTCCACCAAGTGTACAGCAGAAAAAAAGGCTTTCCAGAAACAGAACACAGCTTGGAAGCAGCATGATGAGCTTGTGAGCTGCAAGACCACTGATGCTGATACAGCATGGTGGTGGAGGGAGATGAAGGCAGAGTAGGGAGATGGACCAGACCTCAGAGCCCCTTCCTGGCTTACTAGGAAGAGTGAGGCTTCTTCTATGGGGCGTGGGAGCCACTGCAAGTTTCTAAGTAAAGAAATATCCCAACCTGCATTCTTAAAAAAGACACTTGGTGGTTCTTTGGAGAACACATTGGAGCAGGTCAAAATGGAAGGTGAAAGACCCGTTAGGAAGATGATGCAGGGGCCTGATCTAGCCTGAACTGACCATAAGAAGGGACAGAAGCAAGGATACAGCCATTGACTCTCTATGAGGGTTGATGGAGAGAAAGCAGTAAAATTGGACATGCAGGTCTCTGGCTTGAGTAACTTTCTGATCCATGTAGGAAATAAGGTCAGCCTAAGGCATGGTGACCTTAAGATGTCAGTGGGACAATGCCATAAGGACACCCATTGGGTAACTGGACATGAGTTTCATACAGAAATTTGAATTTAGGAGGCTTGAGGTGGCATCTCCTGAAACTGCAGGTGAAGGTCATATTGCCTGGGGAGAGAAGAGAAAGTGTGAAGGGGAAAGAGAGGGGCCTCCACAATTCACGAGTGAGCAAGTCAGTCCCCCAAAGAGACAGAACAGGAACAGAGAGGTACTAAGGGAAGACAAGATAAATCAGTGCATTCATATCTGAAATATTTTTAAAATCTTCAAAAGGAATAATAATATTTGTTAAAAAATTAAAGAAGAGGAGGAGGAAAATAAAGCATATTCGTGCATCTTTAGCAGAGAATGATATTTAAGTGTTCAGAACTCTGCTGCTGGTTTCCCAGCCTTTTTTCCTAGGGAAGCATGAATGTGGACTTTCCAGGTGGTGGAGTGATAAAGAATCCACCTGCCAATGCAGGAAACTCAAGAAATGTGGGTTTGATCCCTGGGTCAGGAAGATACCCTGCAGTAGGAAATGGCAACTCACTCCAGTATTGTTGCCTGAGAAATTCCATGGACAGAAATTCCAGAGGCACCTGGTGGCTACTGCCCCTCGGGTCACAAAGAGTCGGACACGACATTATGGCACAGATTCACAGATGGATGTGGTCAGATGAGGTCAAGGTCTCCAGGATCCTGGACAAGGAAGCAGTAGAAGGCTATGCTGCTTCTAGGACCCCTTCCTCTCCCACCCACCTGGCTAGAACACGGGAGCTTTCCTGGTCAACTTTGTGGATAAAGTACAATCTCACATGATTTCTGGTAACTAAATATTAGGGACTTGCCAACCTACTAATGTTTTTACCTTATGTATAGTACTTTTTCTCTAACATCATGAGAGGGAGAAACTTGGGGCCCTTCTAGAGGCAACTGAAGAGCAACCCAAGTCATTGCCTTCACTTTTTATTTCATTTATTTATTTATTTTGCTGTGCATCATGTGGGATCTTAGTTCCCTGACCAGGGATTAAATCTGTGCCCCCTGCTATAGAAGCATGGAGCCCTAACCACTGGACTGGCAGGGAATTTTAGCCATTGCCTTCACTTTGACCTCACTCAGCTGTAAAATAAAGACAGGAGATTCTTATAGACCAAAGCCCAGCCTGTTACCCTGCTCCCTCTGAAACCAGACAAGTCTGTCTAGAGACACATACACAGACTCTAATACACAGTCACATACACAGACACAAACGCAGTGAGAATACCATCCTGATCAACTCCTTGGGGAACAGGAAAAAAATAAACTTTTGCTAAGAGCCTGTTCAGTGCCAGTTTAAAGCTACATGCCTGTGGACTCCTTATGAGACCCCTGAGGTGTGTGGTTTCCTGCCCACTGAACAAATTTAGATGTGCATCCTCTCTAAGACCACGTGACTCAGAGTAAAGGGCAGAGACAGGGTTCAGTACCTTGTCTGAATGACCCGAAGTCCATGACTTTTCCCTATCTGGACTCAGTTTCTATTATTTTATGTTAATAGCCTCTTATTCTTCAGCTTCCAATATTTAGATGAGCTTTAGATAAAAAAGACACGTGTTCTTGTAATGTTACATACAAATTGAGATTTTGTAGCTCAGGTCATATATCCAGCATCTTAAATTTCATGACAAATCTTCTTTCTACATCAAAGCACCCTTTCATAGGGCAAAGAGCCAGTCCTTAATTTATCTCCAGTTTCATGTGTCCTTTCCTTAAAGTGCAGCTTCTGCCACGCAAGAAACTGTACACTCCCCGCCCCATAGCATCACATCTGAAGTCACACTTTGTTTTTAATGAGATGGAAGAGGAACCCTCAGAGCAGCTCCTGGAATGAGACCTGAGTCTTCCCCTCTGGTGCCTGCAGACACCCTTCTCCTTGCAGAGGAACCCACAGTGTCAGGTGTAACAGACTTCTGTTCCTATGCATTCTTGGAACCTTTGGAGGAGGCATGGAGAGCCTGGGTTAGGGCAGAGTTGCCCCTTCCTCTGGTCACATGAACCCCTCAAGTAGAGAGAAGATCAGGACTGGGGGTGGGGGAGACCAAAGTACCTCTCTTGATGCTTCTGTGAAATGCCCAGCCCTTTCTTAACTTATTAAATCTGTAGGCAGAGTCCTCCTTGCCTTTGACCTCCCCACTGCCCAGGAATTGAATAGGTAAGTTTGAAGGCAGGTGTGGAAAGTTAATTCCATGCCCTTCCTTTTTCTGCATCTGTCCTGAATTTATGAAGACGTGCGTACAAACCCCTATATACCTGAATGCACTGAGCCAGAGGTTACCTGGGCAGAGATGCTCTGCTCTTAGATTGGACTGAAGCTCTGACAGCAGGGCTGTCATCTGTGTCATCTACCAAATGTTTCCAGGCTTCTCCTGGGTGCAGGTCTGACTGTTCTTCCAAGCACTGTTTATTCCAGAAATATTTATTTAATCCTCACCAGCATGTTGAGTAAGCCAGGACCAAAGAGGTTAAGTAATGTGATCAGTGTCACCCAGGTAGCAAGTCTCAGTCAGTGTTCAAACCCAAACCTGACTCAAAACTATGAGTTTCAGGTTCTCAAAACTCTGCTTTCAGTAGGGCCTTTTGGGGGGAAAAAAAAAAAACCCAAACAATTCTAGACATCCATTTTTCAAACATTTGAGGTGTTCCTTAAACAATGCGAGGCCAAGTTCACCAGTCACAATTCCAAGACCTGAAATCAACCTAACTGGCCACTTCTGCTGCTGCTGCTGCTGGCTGCTAAGTCGTTTCAGTCGTGTCCGATTCTATGTGACCCCATAGACAGCAGCCCACCAGGCTCCGCCATCCCTGGAATTCTCCAGGCAAGAACACTGGAGTGGGTTGCCATTTCCTTCTCCAATGCGTGAAAGTGAAGTTGCTCAGTCGTGTCCAACTCTTAGCGACCCCATGGACTGCAGCCCACCAGGCTCCTCCGTCCATGGGATTTTCCAGGCAAGAGTACTGGAGTAGGTTGCCATTGCCTTCTCCAACTGGCCACTAGGTGGCACCAAAAAAGCACATCTGAGACAAAAGCCAGCAAGTACAGTGGTCTTCTGCTCTGAGGTGTTTGTGGAGGTGAACCATATGCAAACAGGGAGGCAAAGCCACCCAGAAGGAAATAAGCCAAGGGTCCAAGAAGCAGATTGGAAAACACGTTTCCTCAGGTGTTGACTGATGACAGAAAAAGATAGCAGCGAATCCTAATGTTTGTATGCCAGTGAAAAATCATAATCCTGAGAGAAGCAGACTATTTAAATACACGTGTTTACCAGGAGCACACAGAAATCCCTGTGGGTGCTCCAAGAAAAGAAAAATTATAGGCACAATCACCAACAGTGAGGATGTCCAAACACCTTAACAAGTCCTTGTTGAAATGGCAGCTCTTAAATGATTCAACTGCCTCCTAGGCAAAAACGCATAGCAACAGCCATAAATACACTATAATTAACATCACACGGAGAGCAAAGGAAACTTTGAAAATATTTCATTTAGCATCTCAAAGGAGTCATAGATATTCTTCCCCATGAATGAGGACATTGTCAAATTATTTATCTAGAGCCAGCTGTGCATCCGCTGAGTTGTAAAATGCCTAGAGATTGCTACTACGTGGCTAGCAGGAAGAATGATAGCTCCTTGGGCAGCGTCTCTTCCCTGACCTCAGGGCCCTGCTGGAGGCCTGGATTCCCTGCAAGAGCTGGGCCCTGCACCACTGATACTGAGTGTGGTTCGCAAAGTGCTTCTTTTCTGTGAATGGTTTGCTACCAAGTCACAAGAAGGTAAAAACAGAGGGTGAGAGTGAGCATTAGAAACCGGTAAGGTGATTTGACCTTGCTGTAACATCCCAGGCTGTGATCCATTGAACAGGTTTGGAATAGTCATGATGTTACTCACTTGCTAGTAAGTCATTTCTGGCATGAGATGTGATTGGGTCCTGTGAGATAAACAACTTATTGATCTGAAACAGACTGGCCCCCATTGTAGATTGTTTGAGAAACATTGTCCCAAGGCAGATATCTCCTGCCCTATTAACCTAGTGCCCCAGCACTGGGAGTCAAAGTCTGCTAGGTGGTGTTTTAGGGCATGGCCTTTAAAGTTGCAGAGTACTAGACTTCAATCTCCTCTATTTTCAGCTATGTACCATTAGGAACATTACCTAAACTTTTGGATCTTTCGTTTCCTTAGTACTAGAATAAGGCTTGTTGTTGTTCAGTCACCAAGTCATGTCCGACTCTTCATGACTCCATGGACTGCAACATGCCAGGCTTCCCTGTCCCTCACCATCTCCCATGGTTTGCCCAAGTTCATGTCCATTGAATCAGTGATGCCATCCAACCATCTCATTCTCTGTCACCCTCTTCTCCTTCTGCTTTAGTCTTTCCCAGAATTAGGGAAATTAGACTCACTTCTCCAGTGAGTCAGCTCTTTGCGCCAAGTAGCCAAAGATTTGGATCTTCAGCTTCAGCATCAGTCCTTCTAATGAATATTCAGGGTGGGTTAATTTCCTTTAGGATTGACTGGTTTGACCTTCTTGCTGTCCAAGGGACTCTCAAGAGTCTTCTCCAGCACCACGGTTTGAAAGCATCAATTCTTCAGCAGTCTGTCTTCTTTATTGTCCAGCTCTCACATCCATACATGACTACTAGCAGGCTATAACCTTGACTATATGCACTTTCACTGGCAAAGTGATGTCTTTGCTTTTTAACACACTGTCTGGGATTGTCATAGCTTTCCTGCCAAGAAGCAATCATTTTCTAATTCCATGGCTACAGTCACCATCCACAGTGATTTTAGAGCCCAAGAAGAGGAAGGCGGTCACTGCTTCTACCTTCTCCCATTCTATTTGCCATGAAGTGATGGGACTGGATGGCATGATCTTGGTTTTTTAAATATTGAGTTTTAAGCTGGCTTTTTCACTCTCCTCCTTCACCCTCATCAAGAGGCTCTTTAGTTCCTCTTCACTTTCTGCCATTAGAGTGGTATCATCTGCATATCTGAGGTTGTTGATATATCTCCCAGAAGTCTTGATTCCAGCTTGTAACTTATCCATCCTAGCATTTCACATGATGCGCTCTGTGTATAAGATAAAGAAGGTGACAATAAACAGCCTTATCGTACTCCTTTCTCAATTCTGAACCAGTCAGTTCTTCCATACAAGGTTCTAACTGTTGTTTCTTGACCCATATACAGGTTTCTCAGGAGACAGATAACATGGTCTGGTATTCCTTTAAGAGTTTTCTACAGTTTGTTGTGATCCACACAGTCAAAGGCTTTAGCACAGTCAATGAAACAGAGGTAGATGCTTTTCTGGAATTCCCTTGCTTTGTCTATGATCCAGCAAATGTTGGCAATATGATCTCTTGTTCCTCTGCTTTTTCTAAACCCAGCTTGAACATCTGGAAGTTCTCAGTTCATGTAATGCTGAAGCCTAGCTTGAAGGATTTTGAGCATAACCTTACTAGCATGGGAGATGAGTTCAATTGTCTGGTAGTTTGAATATCCTTTAGTACTGTCCTTCTTGGGAACTGGGATGAGGATTGATCTTTTCCAGTCCTGTGGCCATGGCTGGGTTTTCCAAATTTGCAGACAGATTGAGTGCAGCACTTTAATAGCATCATGTTTTAGAATTTGAAATAGCTCTGCTGGAATTCTATCTATTCTATCTATTCTCCACTAGTTTTATTGGCAGCAGTGCTTCCTAAAGGCCACTTGACTTCACACTCCAGAAAGTCTGGCTCTGGGTGAGTGACTACACTATCATGGTTATCTGGGTCATTAAAATCTTTCAGTGTAGTTCTTCTGAGTGTTCTTGCCATTGCTTCTTGATCTCGTCTGCTTTTATTAGGTCTTTACCATTTCTGTCCTTTATTGTGCCCATCTTTGGATGAAACGTTCCTTTGATATTTTCTATTTTCTTGAAGAGATCTCTTAGTCTTTCCCTTTCTATTGTCTTCCTCTACTTCTCTGCATTATTCACTGAAGAAAGCCTTCTTGTCTCTCTTTGTTATTCTCTGGAACTCTGCATTGAGTTGGGTGTATCTTTCTCTCTCTTTCTTCTTTTACACTTCCCTTCTTTCCTCAGTTATTTGTAAAGCCTTCTCAGACAACCACTTTGCCTTCTTGCATTTCTTTTTCTTTGATATGGTTTTGTTCACTGCCTTCTGTACAATATTATGAACTTCTGTCCATAGTTCTTTAGGCACTCTGTTTACTAGATCTAATCCCTTGAATCTATTTATCACCTCCACTGTATATTTATAGGGGATTTGATTTAAGTAGTACCTGACTGGCCTAGTGGTTTTCCCCATTTTCTTTAGTTTAAGCCTGAGTTTTGCTATGAGGAGCTGATGATCTGAGCCACAGTCAGCTCCAGGTCTTGCTTTTTGCTGACTGTATACAGCTTCTGCATCTTCAACTACAAAGAATGTAATCAATCTGATTTTGATATTGACCATTTGGTGATGTCCATGTGTAAAGTCATCTCCTGTGTTGTTGAAAAAAGGGTGTTTGCAATGACCACTGCATTCTCTCTAATTATATTAACCTTTGCCCTGCTTCATTTTGTACTCCAAGGCCAAACTTGCCTGTTACTCCAGGTATGTCTTGACTTCCTACTTTTGTATTCCAATCCCCTATGATGAATAGGACATCTTTTTTTGGTATTAGGAGGTCCTATAGAACCTTCTATAGTTCTAGGACATCTTCTAGGTCTTCATAGAACTAATCAACTTTAGCTTCTTTGGGATTGGTGGCTGGGGCATAGACTTAGATTACTGTGATGTTAAATGGTTTGCCTTGGAAGCAAACTGAGATCATTCTCTCATTTTTGAGGTTGTACCCAAGTACTGCATTTCGAACACTTTTGTTGATGATGAGGGCTACTCCATTTCTTCTGTGGGATTCTTTCCCACAGTAGTAGATATAATGTCATCTGAGTTAAATTCACTCATTCCCATCCATTTTAGTTCACTGAATCCTAAGATGTTGATGTTCACTCTTGCCATCTCCTGCTTGACCATGTCCAGTTTATCTTGACCCATGGACCTAACATCAGGTTCCTATGCAATACTGTTCTTTACAGCACTGGGTTTTACTTTCATCACCAGACACATCTGAAACTGAGTGTTGCTCCCACTTTGGCCCAGCCACTTCATTCTTTCTGGAGCTATTGGTAGTTGTCCTCTGCTCTTCTGCAGGAGCATATTGGACTCCTTCCAACCCAGGGGGCTCATCTTTCAGCGTCACATCTCTTTCTCTTTTTAGGTAGTTCGTGGGGTTCTCATGGCAAATATACTGGGGTGGTTTGCCATTCCCTCCACCAGAGGATCACATTTTGTCAGAACTCTTCACTATGACTCATCTGTCTTGGATGGCCCTGCATGGCATGGCTCATAGCTTCATGGAGTTATGCAAACCCCTTCACCATGACAAGGTAGTGATCCGTGAAAGGGACATCAGGCTAATAGCATATACTTTACATATTGGTTGTGAGAATATAAAATAAGACCGCTGTGGCGAGATTGTGAACACTCAGATGGTTTTTATACCTCTTTCTCAGTATCTATCTATCTTCCTATCTTTCTTTTTTCTCTCTGTCTCTGCAAATAATATCTTTCATCTATTTAGAAAGTTTTTGAAAATTGAGCCCTGTTTGTACTGTTGGCCTAAAACAAATAGACTGTAAGGTGTTTCTCCAGCAAAGATGGGTTTATTTGGGATTTGCAGAGAATTGCAGTTTAAGGTCTACAACTGTGGTGAGCCACATGCAAGCCTTCATGCTACAAGAGAAGCAGAACTCTTTTATAGAAGGGAGAAAGGAATTTGAGAGTGCGATAGTAAAAAAGATTCCATGACTTTTCACTGGCCAAGTTGTTGCCAGAAAAGAAGAGGAGTCTGTACTTTCAGCTGGGCTCTGTTACCATTGCAGGGCATAAGAGCTCTCCCTTCTGGCCTCCCAACTCTGTTTAATTGAGGTTTCTGTTTATTAGTTTTTTACATTTCTCCCTCCTGATTAAGATTTTTCTCTGAAAGCATCACTGATCAAGAGTTAGGTTTTGCAGTTTCAGCAGCTTTTTGTCCCTCAGTGTCAGAAGGGATCTTTCGTAGGTTAGTGTCCATGTCAGAGGGAAAATAAACAGATTGGAAACGTACTAAGGTCACATTTGAGTTAAAAGGAGGGGTACAAGGAAGAATTCTCAGGCACTTTTTAGTCTAAAGTCCATGTGTTTTCAAGATCATAGATGTTGGAGATCATCTGAAACAATATGTCATCATCAAAGATGTGGGGATAAACTTCCAAGGTCTGGTTCTGATCTCCGGGGAAGACTATCTTAACAGATGTTACCTGCTTCAACTCCAGGAAATAATTCACTTTTAAATCACCAGATGGCATGCAGGTCCAGTCGGGATCCAGTGCTTTCTTTAGGTGTGTCTTGTGAATCCATCAGTCTGTTTCTTGGAGTTTGGTGACCCAAGGATAGGTTAGCAGTACCTGAAAGTGGCCACTCAAGTGAGGTGGAAGAGAACACTTTTGGAGGTATCTTTTCCAAAAGACAAAACCTCCAGGTTGCAAGATGTGGTGCTTCAGGTCTTCATCTCCTGAGAACGCACTATGAAGAGTGCTCTATCAAAATATGGTTAATTTCAATAGAAACAATTAGGTTTTTGCAATATTGGGCTTTCCCTGTGGCTCAGCTGGTGAAGAATCCACCCTCAATGTGAGAGACCTGGGTTTGATCCCTGGTTTGGAAAGATCCCCTAGAGAAGGGAAAGGCTACCCACTCCAGTATTTTGGCCTGGAGAATTCCAAAGACTATATAGTCCTTGGGGCCGCAAAGAGTCGGACACGACTGAGGGACTTTCACTTCTGTATATAATATTGGAATAGCTTTTTTTTTTTTTTTTTTTATCAGTTTTAGGTTTTAAAAAAAAAAAAAAAAGGCAGGAGCAAAGTCCATTGGGTGTCCTGTGACTATCAAGTGAGATTTTAAGAGGGTGAATTTAAGATTTAGAAAGATCAACAATGCTTTTGGTCAAAGCATTTAGAACGCCTGTACAAATTTTGTCAGCTTAGTTTTAACAATTCCATTAGTGAGTGCATTTGACTAAACCAGAGCAGTGAAAGTGTTATAAAACTGGCCAAACAGCACAACTTGCTGAAGTTGCCTAGTGAAGTGGGTCCTTTGATCACCATGAAGTTCGAGGGGAGGTCCACATGTAGAGATAATCTTTTCTAAAAGGACTTTAGTCTCAGAACAGGCAGTACCCTGCCTGCAAGGGAAGGCTTCAGTCCAGTGTGAAAACATACAGATCATGACTAAAACATATTTATATCCACAAGATGGAGAAAGTTGTATGAAATTTATTTTCCAGAACTTTCATGGGCCATTAGGCAGTTTAAAACATCTGGGAGCAGTAAGAACAGTCGTCCCTGGGTTATACTTCTGACAACTGGAACAAGTGTGGCAGCATTTTTACAGTCTTGTTTATGTTTCTCCACCAATATTGATTCATGAAGGCTATCATTGTGTCAGTAGATCTTTGGTTTAGTGCTTGTACAGTGGTGAGGAGTGGGGATTTTAGGACTGGGTTGTTATTTGGTCCAAACCAAAGCTTTCTCTTTTTATCAACCAACAATTGTTGGATTTCCAATCTTGTTTTTCCCTTTCAGAGGTCAATTGTTGGGCTTCTGTAGCCAGTTTTTCTAAGTTATCATTTGGGAAAATATGCCTTTGGACCATGGTAGCATTTTGGCTGAAGGTGGTCTTTTTAAGAGCAGCATTCTTTGCAGAAATAACAGCAAGTTAATTTCCCTTAGCATCTAGAGAGTGAAGTTTAGAGTACTTGAGAATCTTAACAGATAAATCATCAGGTAAAAGTATTGCATCCTATAATTTGTGAACTTCGTTGTTGTTCAGTTGCTAAGTCGTATCCAACTCTTTGTGACCCCGTGGACTGTAGCACACCAGGCTTCCCTGTCTTTCACTATCTTCCATAGTTTGCTCAAATTCATATCCATTGAGTCAGTGTGAACATAGAGACCATTTTTTATTTCGAATTCACTGGTTTGATCTCCTCGAAGTCCAAGAGAATCTCAATATTTTCTCCAGCACCACAATTCGAAAGCATCAACTCTTTGGCACTCAATCTTCTTCATGGGCCAACTTTCATGTTTGGACATGACTACTGGAAAAACAATAGCTTTGACTAGATGGATCTTTGTTGGCAAAGAGGACGTCTCTGCTTTTTAATATGCTTCCTAGGTTTGCCATAGCTTTCCTTCCAAGGAGCAAATGTCTTTTAATATTATGGCTGTAGTCACCATCTGCAGTGATTTTGGAGCCCAAGAAAAGAAAATCTGTCACTTCTTCCACTTTTTCCCCTTCTATTTGCTATGAAGTGATGGGACCAAATGCCATGATCTTAGTTCTTTTTGTTTTTGTTTTTTAATGTATTCATTTTTAATCAAAGGATAATTCATTTACAATATTGTGTTGGTTTCTGCCAAACATCAACATGAATCAGCCATAGGTTTACTCATGTCCCCTCCCACTTGAACATCCCACCCACCTCTTTCCCATTCCACCCCTCTAGGTTGTTACAGAGCCCTGGTTTTAGTTCCCCAAATCATACAGCAAATTCCCACATATGGTAATGTATGTTTCCATGTTACTCTCTCCATAACTCCCACCCTCTCCTTCATCCCCTACCCAGTCATGTCCATTACTTCACTCTGTATAACAGGCTCTAGGTTCATTCACCTCATTAGGACTGACTCAAATGTGTTCCTTTTAATGGCTGAGTAATATTCTATTGTATGTATGTACCACAGCTTCTTTATACATTCATCTATCGATGGACATTTAGATTGCTTCCACGTCCTAGCTATTGTAAATAATATTGCAATGAACATTAGGGTACCTGGATCTTTTTCAATTTTGGTTTCCTCAGGGCATATGCCTAGTAGTGGGATTGCTGGGTCATATGGTGGTTTTATTCCTAGTTTTTCAAGGAATCTCCATATTGTCTCCCTTAGTGGCTGTATCAGTTTACATTGCCACCAGCAGTGCCAGAGGGCTCCCTTTTCTCCACACTCTCTCCAGCATTTATTGTTTGTAGACTTTTTGATGATGGCCATTCTGATAGGTGTGAGGTGATATCTCATTGTAATTTTGATTTGCATTTCTCAAATAATGTGTAATGTTGAACACTTTTTCATGTGTTTATTAGCCATCTGTGTGTGTCAATAGATGCATAAAAACCCTTAGACAAAATTCAGCACCCATTTATGATTAAAAAAAAAAAACTCTTCAAAAAATGGGCATAGAAGGAACCAACCTC
>NW_011494902.1:2526664-2549013 GCF_000754665.1 Bison bison bison
AAAAGACAAGGGTGCCCACTGTCACCACTATTATTCAACATAGTTTTGTAAGTCCTAGCTACAGCAATCAGAGGGGAAACAAAGGAATCCAGGTTGGAAAAGAAGTAAAATTCTCACTGTATGCAGGGGACATGATACTATACACAAAAAAACCCTAAAAATACTATCAGAAAATTACTAGAGCTAATCACTGAATTTAGCAAAGTTTCAGGATACAAAATCAATACACAGAAATCAATACACTTGCATTCCCATATACTAACACTGAAAAATCAGAAAGAGAAATTAAGGAATCAATCCCATTCACCATTGCAACAGAAAGAATAAAATATCTAGGAATAAATCTACCTAAGGAGACAAAAGGGCTATATACAGAAAGCTGTAAGACACTGATGAAAGAAATGAAAGATGACATAAATAGATGGAGAGATAGTCCATGTTCCTGGGTTAGAAGAATCAGTATTGTGAAAATGACTATACTACCAAATGTGATCTACAGATTCAGTGTGATCCCTATTAAATTATCAATGGCATTTTTCACAGAACTAGAGCAAAAAAATATCACAAATCATATGGAAACACAAAAGACACCACATAACCAAGGCAATCTTGAGAAATAAGAATGGAGCTGGAGGAATCAGCCTTCCTGACTTCAGACTACACTACAAAGCTACAGTCATCAAGACAATATGGTACTGGCACAAAAACAGAAATATAGACCGATGGAACTAGATAAAAAGTCCAGAGATTTATTCATACACCTATGGGGACCTTATTTTTGACAAACGAGGCAATTGTTTGACAAACAATTTGACAAAAGAGGCAAAGATAGCCTCTTCAGTAAGTAGTACTGGGGAAACTGGACAGCTACATATAAAACAATAAAATTAGAACACTTCCTAACACCATACACAAAGATAAACTCAAAATAGATTAAAGACCTAAATGTAAGACCAGAAACTGTAAAAACCTTAGAGGAAAACATAAGCAGAACACTCTATGACATAAATCACAGCAAGATCCTCAATGACCTATCTCCTGAGTAATGGAAATAAAAACAAGAGGGACCTAATTAAACTTAAAAGCTTCTGCACAACAAAGGAAACTATAAACAAGGTGAAAAGACAACCCTCAGAATGGGAGAAAATAAGAGCAAATGAAACAACTGACAAAGGATTAATTTCCAAAATATATAAGCAGCCTGCTACAAGTCAACACCAGAAAAACAAATGACCCAATCCAAAAGTGGGAGAAAGACCTAAACAGATTTTTTTTTTAATTTATTTCTTCTGGAAGTAAGGAAGTCATGTTGCTTCTACAATATTCCAACATCATTAGCTACTCCAAAAGTATACTACTATTAGTATAAGAATTGCCAGTTTTGTCCTTGCTTAAAGTACAAGCCCAAGTAAGAGCAAATAATTCAACTGGTTGGGCTGAAATAGCCATATGTAAAGCTACAGCATCAACAATAGCAAAAATAGCATGTCCAACACAGTTGGACCGTTGTCACCTTTGCCATTGTCACCTTCTAAATAAGAACTATCAGCAATCCATGAGAAGTCAAAACTACCCCAAAAAAATTTCATGTAGATCATCACAGCGTCAGGAGGTGGTCCGTCAGCATTAAGCAGTCATGAGAGACTTTGTCAGGGAGGGAGGGGAGAAGAGTAGCAGGCTTTAAAGTTCAGTTCAGTTGCTCAGTCGTGTCTGACTCTTTGCAACCCCATGAATCGCAGCACGCCAGGCCTCCCTGTCCATCACCAACTCCCGGAATTCACTCAGACTCACGTCCATCGAGTCAGTGATGCCATCCAGCCATCTCATCCTCTGTTGTCCCCTTCTCCTCCTGCCCCCAATCCCTCCCAGCATCAGAGTCTTTTCCAATGAGTCACCTCTTTGCATGAGGTGGCCAAAGTACTGGAGTTTCAGCTTTAGCATCATTCCTTCCAAAGAAGTCCCAGGACTGATCTCCTTCAGAATGGACTGGTTGGATCTCCTTGCAGTCCAGGGGACTCTCAAGAGTCTTCTCCAACACCACAGTTCAAAAGCATCAATTCTTCGGTGCTCAGCCTTCTTCACAGTCCAACTCTCACATCCATACATGACCACAGGAAAAACCATAGCCTTGACTAGACGAACCTTTGTTGGCAAAGTAATGTCTCTGCTTTTGAATATGCTATCTAGATTGGTCATAACTTTCCTTCCAAGGAGTAAGCATCTTTAAGGTTACTGCAATATAAAAGAGTTATGTGAAGAATACTTAACAAAAGGACTACCTCGAAGGTGAGGTGACTGGCTGAGAAATGTTGAATGTGATGTGAATTCAGGAGAACTTCTACCGCATATGGCACAAGTAATGGTTAAAGGAGAGCCCACAGTAATTTTCTCCGTGGCCTTAACCAAAAGGGCAGTAATGACTCTAAGGCAAGGAGTGCATCCCCATATAACAGGGTCCAGTTGCTGTCTATAACAGCCTCTGGGTCAATGGTCATCCCTGTCTTTTGGAGTGAGTAGTCCAAGGGCATTCCCTTCTTTTTCATGTACAGAAAGGAGGAAGGAAATCTGATCATTTGGATGCCCAAAGGTAGATGAGTTCATCAAATTCTCCCTTTAAGATTTTAAAGGCAATATCATCCTGGTCTTCCCATAACATTGCTTTTGGCTTGTTATCGTTGAGTAAAACATATAGAGGTTTAGTCAAAAGAGAAGTTTGGGATCCAGTTTCAGCAGCACCAACTAGCCTGAGAAAATCTTGCAGTTGGCACTTAGTTTTGGGTTTGGGGAAACTTAGGACACTGTGAAGTCTCTATGGATCTGCAAAGTCCTTTGGTGACCTTATGTCTCTTTAAGGCTAAAAGCTATAGCAATTAGTTGCTGTCTTCCTCTGAGGAGGCTTGAGAAGGAGAGAAAAGAAGCAAATCACCCAGATATTACAAAAAAGTAGAACCTCTAGGGAACCTTATATCATCCACGTCAGCCTTTAGAATCTGCAAGAAACAAGAAGGACTGAGTAAAACCCTGAGGCATTACTGGCCAGGTGAATTATTTTCTTCCCAAGTGAAAGCCAAAAGGTATTGACTGGCTTCATCAACTGCAATACTAAAAAATGCACCATGTAAATCAATTATAGTAACAAATTTATTTCTGGTGAGAATGGATGTTGGTAATATATGAGGATTAGAAGCAAAAGAGTGTTAAAGGATAATGTGTGTGTGTGTGCATGCATGCTCAGGCATGTCTGAATCTTTGTGACCCCATGGACTGCAACCTGCCAAGCTCTTCTCTCCATGGTATTTTCCAGGCAAGAATACTGAAGTGGGTTGCCATTTCCTACTCCAGGGGATGTTCCCGACCTAGGGATCGAACCCATGTCTCATGTGTCTCCTGCACTGGCAGGTGGATTCTTTATCGCTGCACCACCTAGGAAGCCTGAAGGATAATAATATTGTTTATTACTGGGAAGTGAAGTGAAAGTTGCTCAGTTATGTCCAACTCTTTGCAACCTCATGGACTATAGCCTGCCAGCCTCCTCTGCCCATGGATTTCTCCAGGCAAGAATACTGGAGTGGGTAGCTGTTCCCTTCTCCAGGGGATCTTCCAAACCCAGGGATTGAATCTAGGTGTTTTTCATTGCAAGCAGATTCTTTACCATCTGAACCACCAGGGAAGCCCAGTGGCCTTTGTTTAGGTCAATCCAATTAGTTAGAAATATGCATGAAGAAGAATCATGGTTTTTAAACATAAAATCAGCCAGAGTCCCTGGTGGGCATATTCACTTAAATATTAGATAACTGGGATCCCATTTCTCAGAGGTTTTTCCCTCTAGAGTAGAAGAATCATGTTCAAACAGCTTACAGTACAAAACTACTCAATTCAAGCAACTTGCCAGCCAGTTCTAAGGAGACAGCTTGGTCTGGGAGGAGCTGGACCAAAAGCTTTATCAGCCAGTTTCCAGAAAGCAGCCCCTATTCCAAAGGAACAGGCCAATGGCTGAACTGGCAGAGTTTCACTGAAGCAGCCTCTGTTCCTAAAGGAATAGGCAGAAGGCATCTCAGCCAGCTTCAGCTGAAACAGTCTGATCGTAAAATCAAATGTATATATAAAACAGAAATAGACTCAGAGATATAGAAAGCAAACTAGTGGTTACCAAAGGAGAGAGGGACTGGGGAGGGGCACATTAGGAGTATGGGGATTAAGAGATACAAGCTACTGTGTATAAAACACAAGAAGCAACAAGGATATATTTTATGGCACAGGGAATTACAGCCATTTTCTTGTAATAACTTTTAATGGAGTATGATCTTGCACACTTCTTGGGTTCCTTTTGGTAGATGTGGGTAACAAAGAGGGTTGAGGTAGAGAAGAGTTGGCCAACTCCTCCTCTGCAAGCTAACCAGGTTAAAAAGGAAGGAGATTTTACAATTCTGCCACACAGTTATTAGAAAGCAAACCCAAAAGAATTCATAGTGGGTGCTTGTCTGTAAGCTCCATGAAGTTCTCGGCCCCTCTGTGTTTCCACCTCTGTCTGCTTGGGAGATTCCTTCAGGGCAGACACACGGTGACTGCTGAGGCAGGGACTCAGTTTATGTTCTAATTGGCACCAGGCACCAGACTCTTCCTTGCTTACGCTGGACATCAGACAGATTAGAGATTTAGCCCTTGTGAGTTATTTCTAAGGAGTCAGGCTGTAGAGCATTTCTAAGATGTTTTATCCAGCCCAACCATCTTGAAAATTTTTCCTTCCCCATTGAAATACATGTCTAACAGTTTCCATGTTATTTGAAGTGAAGTGTTAGTTGCTCAGTCGTGTCCAACTCTTTGCCATCCCTAGACTGTAGCCTACCAGGCTCCTTTGTCCATGGGATTTTCCAGGCAAGAATATAGGGGTGGGTTGCTATTCCCTTCTCCAGGGGATCTTCCCATCCCAGGGATTGAACCCAAGTCTCCTTTATGATAAGCAGATTCTTTACTGTATGAGCTACCAGGGAAGCCCTTGCTATGTTACTTAACAAGCCATTAATTTCACCAGTAAGGAAACATTTCTGACATTCTCTGAGCTAATAGGCAACACATCTGAGCTTGATGGAGATGCAGATACAAAAGCCTGCATTAGTCCTTGGAGAGGCCTCTTGGGTAGAGTGCTTACGGACCACTTCTGGCCATTCAGCCCACATTGGAATGCCAGCTGCACCCAGGCAACTGGTTAACTGCAATCGCACATACACACAAGAATACATTGGTTCAAAAGTTTCAAGTAAATCACAGTTAACACAAGAGAGCTCAGAGAGAAACCATGTGCAAAGTGTTTAACACTCTTCTGGGATGTTAGTCAATATGCAAATACGTTTGCTATTGGGTAATCATTTTCAAAAGCCTTCTTCAGCTCCTTGAGGAGACGGAGGAGAGGAGAGTTTAAGCTGTAAGGGTAGGAGAGGAGAGGAAAGTTACAGCATTTGCTGAGCAAACCCTGGGAACAAGGCACTTCACATGCTTTGTGGCATTTAACTTGTACAACCACCTGGCCAGGTGGCTTGATTGTCACCACTTTCCATAAGAGAAAACCGCAACTCAGATGGCACAGGCCACACAGGCAGCAGGTGTCAGAGCCAAGACCGAAACTCTCTTGGATGGGAAAGTCTGCCGTCCCAGAATTACACTTTGAACTCTTAGTCATAGGGAGATGTTGAAAATCAAAAGGATCAGGAAGATAAAGCCAAATGAATAGGAGGCAAGTGAGAATTACACAGAGTCACTGCTGGAGGCTGCCAGCCTGCTTGCCACAGGGGATGAGGGACTTGGTCTGACAAAGAGAGGGCTCACTGAGTAGCAGCCTACCCGGAGGTTGTCATGGCGGAACTTAATCCCAGAAGCAGAACTTCAACCAAAGATTTAGTACAAGCGACAAAACACCAGTGAGAGAGTGGGGGCAGGCAGCACGCTAGGGAAGGGGAGGAGGTGGACTTTTGTTAACCACAGCAGTCAGCACTGGTTTGGGGCCACGGCTCTCAGGCAGGCTGTAAGCTTTCAAACTCTTGTAGCCCTTCCCAATCTCCCTGGGGTCATGGCTACAGGGTGCTTGGGCAGTCCTCTGAACACTCACAGAAGCTGGGGCATGGACACACAGAGCAAGGAAAGGAAGTCCCAGAGGCTCCAGGCAGGGCACCAGCACCATGCACTCTTATGATCATCCCCAGCATCCAAAGAGGTCCATCCTTTGAAATCCAGTAAAAATCTGAATCCCCCCAACAAGGCCCCAGGGACCTCCTGAGTGGCCTTGCCCGGCCGTGTAATTCGGTCCTCCTCCTCTTGCCCCCTCATCCTGCTCTTCCTGCTCCAGCTGTCCTACCTGGCTTCCCACAGAGACACTGGCTCACCCCGGACTCGGACCTATGCTGGTCTTTGCTCAGGACTCTCTTCCCTGGAGAACAGCCTCACTGCCCCCAGGCCTTGCCCAGGTGACATCTTCTCCAGGAGACCTGATCACCCTTTTCAAAGAAGCACCCCTGCCCCTCTTCCCTTTTCCCAGCATCCCTCTCTCCATCACTGCCTAACACTATGCTATGTATATTTCTTTGTTAATTTGTTTATTGCCTGCCTAACAACAGAGAAATATGGAATTCCACGAGGGCAGGACTTCTGCCTGCTTTGATCACTGCTCCTTCTTCGGTGTCTAAAACAGCACCCGGAACAGAGTGGGGGTCAGAAAACACTTGTGAATCAATGAAGGAAAGAATAAAACGAATGAAAGAACAAATGAATCCAGAGTATATTCCCTAAGGAAGTGTTACTGGAAGCTAGTCCAAGAACCACCGAGGTCAGAATTCTTTAAAGTAACTTACATTAAATTCAGATTCCTGAGTGGTTCCCTAATGGGTAAGGAGAGGAATTCTTATTTCCCTAGTTAGCTCTTTTGAGGCCTCCAGAATAACAATGCCAGGTGGGACAGAGGGAAGAACTACTTGGCCCCCAAGAGAGGGTGGACACTTGACACCAGGGTCACAGCCTTCCATACTTTTTCCCCTAGGGTCTCAGAGCCGAAGCCCAGCCAGGAAGCACTAGAGCTATCTGACCCAAGCGATACGATACCTGTCAGATTTCGAGAGATATTCAAGAATACACTTAGAAAATTCTCTAAAGCACAGGGAGCTCAGCTTGGTGCTCTGTGATGACCTAGATGGGTTTCATGGGGGTTGGGATGGGAGGGAAGTCCAAGAGGGTGGGGGTATATGTATGCATGCAGCTGATTCACTTCATTGTATAGCAGAAACTAACACAACATTGTAAGGCAATTGTGTGTGTGTGGAAGTTGCTCAGTCGCATCTGACTTTTTGCGACCCTGTGAATTGTAGCTTGCCAGGCTCCTCTGTTCATGGAATTCTCCAGGCAAGAATACTGGAGTAGGTTGCCATTCCGTTCTCCAGGGGATCTTCCCAACCCAGGGACTGAACCCAGGTCTCTTTCATTACAGGTGGATTCTTAACCATCTGAGCTACAAGGGAAGCCCTGTAAAGTAATTACACCCCAATAAAAATAAATAAATAATTTTAAAATAAAATTTTTGAAAAAGGAAGTTTACCTATTGGTTACTTAATGTAACTAAGAGACTTGATGCCGCCAAATAAAGAAACTGTAACATCCACAGCAGACAGGATGTTAGTGAAAAGAGAGAAGTTTATTTTTTAGAAGCAGGGAACCCAATAGCTGAACCCAGGGAACATCTGCGTGGCTTAAGGGATACATCATGTGGCTGTGATACCTTTGAACCCTTGGCTCAGCCACTCATTTTCTCTGTTTCTCTGGGGGTGTCATCTTCACTTTGTGCCTAGGTTTCCTCATCTGTTAAAAAGTACATCATTATCCCTGTGCTTCCCCTGAATATTTGGATGGGTACTATCTGAGAAAGTGGAGAGGAGTCCACTACAGAAAGCTCTCACCATGGACCATGCTACCTGTACCTGTGCTCCCAGAGAAGGAGCAGGAGATCCTCTGCTTGAAGTCTGTTTCCTGTTGCTTGACCACAGCAGGTCCATGACCACTGAGACTTACAGTCCTTCTCTTATTTGGATCAGTCTTTCTCTGCACCTCCGTGTTGACTTGCAGTTTTGGTTTTGCCTGGAACACTTTCTTTTCATCTTTACATGCTGCCTGCTCATCATTTAGATCTTAGCTCACCCACCACTTCTTCAGAGGCCTTCCCAGGCCCCCAAACCAATATCACTCCCTTGCCTCTCATCCCTAGGTGCTCTCCACAATATCATTCTCTTGTATATTAGTCTTAGGATTTACCAGTCTTGGTAATCATCTAGTTCATCCATTGTTAACTAGTTTATTGCCCACTGTCATGTGAATTCCTTGAGGTCTGGGGCCTTCTTTTGCCATACTCACATTCCCTGAAATGTAGTAGACCCCCCCAAATATTCATAGCATGAATGGAGTGTACCTGTCCCTCTTGTCTCTCATTCCACTTCCTCTCTGTTCTACCCAGTTCTCTTCTTTGTTTTTTCAGTCTTTTTATCTCTGCTCTTCCCCCATTCTTCATCTCTTCCTCTAGACCCCAACTCTGCAATAGTTTCCCCTAGGGAGTGCTGGAAATGGTTTTAGATCCTTCTACTCTTTAGGGCTTCCCTGGTGGCTCAGATGGTAAAGAATCTGCCTGAAATTCAGGATATCTGGGCTGGATCCATGGGTTGGGAAGATCTCCTAGAAAACAGAATGGCAATCCACTCTAGTATTCTTGCCTGGAGAATTCAATGGACAGAGGAGCCTGGCAGGCTACCGTCCATAGTGTTACAAAGAGTCAGACATTACTGAGCAACTAACACTCACTTTCACTCTTTCTGGAGGATATTAGTTTGAATAATCCAGTGTAAGTGGGAATCTTCAAAGACAACCAACCTTTCTAATATTGCTAGAAGGATAGCTCTGATGCATTGCTATGTTCATATTTTTTTGTCCCATAAAAGATGGTCTTCTGGCCACACAGTTGGGGAAAGGAGAGGATGGGAGAGCCTTGGGTGAAAGGAAAAAGCTTCACCCTGCCACATTATCCTATAGGCAATGGTAACAATGTGTGAGAACCCAAAGTGAAAAGTCCTCTGAGGAACTGAAATAGGAAAAAAATAAAATAGCCTTCAGACACACAAATAGGAAGCAACCAACACTGGATCAGGGCTGTAAGCTGTGGCAAATCTCAGGTGGAGGCACTACCATATCTAAAGGAAAACTCTCTTCCTTAACAGAGGGCTTCGAAGTCCTAGAATTAGAGCAAATATTTATTTAGCCTCAATACTGGCCAAACACCTTGCTGAGAGATTTCCTTGCATTATCTCCTGTAATCTGCTCTCTCCAACAGCCCTTTCCCTTGCTACCACTGGTTTTTATCATTAAAAGTAGATTACTGATATTCATGGGAACAGAAACTATGCCTTCTGTTTCTCATAATTCTTTTGCTCAATATGGGGCCCAAATATCACAGCACTGAACACAATACTGAGAGGAACAGCCTACATTGGTTGATAGATTCATCCTCTAACCAGTTTTCCTGCCCTTTGAAAATAGACTTCCCCTGGAGAATTCCATAGACTGTATAGTCCATGGGGTCACAAAGAGCTGGATACGACTGAGCAACTTTTACTTCACGTTAGCTTCTGTATCGACAACATCTACATAGGCTATTCCTTGCCCTCAACCTTAGATTCTTCTGTTCCCTCTGAGGAGTGCCTCTTTCATCTTTCTTCAACAAACATCATTTATTTTAAAGCAATATAGCTTCATGGCTGGGCAAATGGACCTTTGGAATAAGAGATCCATGTTTGAATTCAGGTGCTGCCATGAAATAGCCATGTGGCATTGAGCAAGTTAATCCTTTGTGTCTGTTTCCCGTCAGTGAAATGACTAAGAATAGCTAATCCTAAAGTTATTATAAGAGTTACTATAAAGAGTTAATCATTGTTCAGTTCAGTTCAGTCACTCAGTCGTGTCTGACTCTTTGCGACCCCATGAACAGCAGCACGCCAGGCCTCCCTGTCCATCATCAATTCCCAGAGTCCACCCAAACCCATGTCCATTGCGTGAGTGATGCCATCCAACAGTTTCATCCTCTGTCGTCCCCTTCTCCTCCTGCCCTCATTGTAATAGAGTTAAAATACAATTAAGGACAAAGCACAATACCTGGGAGGGAAAGTCAAGCTGGTGAGAATATTTGAGGAAAAAGAGAAAAGTGCTGACCATGTGATAGCTGGTAGGGTTTTGTTTGTTGGTTAGGGCTTTTTTTTTTTTTTTTGGCTGCAAGTGAAAGAAATTGCATTTGGCTAGCTTAAGCCAGAAAAAAAAAAAAAAAGAATTTATAAAGATGCTGGGGCACTAACTGGCTCAAAGTGTAATCGAAACTATCAACCTTGAGAACGATGCACCTATAGGGATCTCAGCAACTGGAATTTAAGAGCCTTATTCTGGGTGTTGCCCTGGAATGATTTAGCTCCAGAAGGCTTCCATTCTGATCCTTGTCTCAGTTCATTTAAAATTCATATTCCAGGATAGGAAATCTGAATCCTGTCTTCTCTTTGGAGAGGAAGCAGGGTAAGCACAGTGACTGATAGTCACCAAGAGAATATAGGATGGCGGTGGGGTTGAAATCTCTATCAATTTCCTGTTGCTACTGTAACAAATTACCACATACTTAGTGGCTTAAAATAGCACACATTTATTATTTTACACTTCTGAAGATCAGAGTCCAAATATCTTTCTCAGTGGGCTGAAACCAAGGCATTAGCATTGCAGGTCCCTGCTATCTGCTGTGAGTCTTACATAACATAAGGTAATCACAGAGGGACTCTCCCATCACCTTTGCCCTGTAAAGTAACCAGGTAAACAGAGTGATAAGATGTCAGATTCACAGGCCCTGCCTACACTCAGGGGGAGGGGGCCATACACCTCCATTTATATACCATCTTGTGTCTAAAATATACCTTGTAGTAAGTAAGGTGAGGATAAACAGGTAAAAAGGTTGTAATATAGCATAGGAGGTGTTGGCACAAAAGGTGCATATGAGACCTATAGGCAGTTAGGAGTAAAATCAGAGGAGGAGGAGGGAAATGGAGTTGAGAAAGGAGATGAATTATGAGCTGAGATTTGATGGATGAGAACTAGTTCCTAATGGGAGCTGCACATGTAAACCAAATTCATAAAAGACTAATGCTTTAATCTAGACCACAGCGGAATTCTAAGAGAGCCAGAAATTAAATCCAGGCAGAATTAATCATTTAATCAGTCAGGCAGGCTACTTTGGTGATGTCAGGGGGCTTAAACAATGCATCTGGATGCCATTTCTAAAGTTTGCTGCATCTCGAAATTCTTCTTATCTTAGGATTACTAAGACTTTTCAGCATCTTTTTGCTAAAAAAAAAAAAAAAAGCCATAAAGGAGCAGGCATATGTGGAGTTGCTGGAGGGAAAATAGTCATAATATTGTCTAGATAGTATGGTAGCTGAATTCACCAATCAGCCAGTTGCCCTGGGCTTATTAGTTTCTTTTTAATCTCACCCCACAATATAGAACTGCAGGATGGCGTGAAATGTGAAAAAGAGAGAAGGGAGGGAGGGAAGAGTATTAGAGCAAGCACAAAATTGAAAGGGAGCAAGTAGAAAGCTGTGCATGAAGTTCCAACTGGCTGGTGTTGATTGATCACAGCTCTGTTTGTTATCAAAGTGGTGGAGGTGAGGGGGGGCGGGGGGTGGGGGGTGGTCTTAGTCGCAAGAAATTCCTTTTTCATAAGATATAGGCCCCACTTAGAGTTACCCAAGCCTGAAAACTTTGAAGATTCAAAGTTTTTCTTCTTATTTAAAATGTTTATCCAAATAGTACAAGCATGTATTCTTTAAAAAGTCAGCTTTACCGAGGAATTGGCAATAAAAGAAAACATTTCTGCCCCTGTCCACCCCCCAGCCCTGTTTTCAGTTGTTTGGGTTGTTCCTATCTTGCCTAGAAAAACATGTTTCTATCACTCTTGCTTTGTGTGATAATTTGAGAGATCTCCTGACCCTCTTTAGTAGACGAAGATTTAGCTCAACTATAAAAATCATCCCAATTCCTAACTTCAGAAAAGGTCTATCACTGTTTGTACTTCCTCTATGGATTGTTTTTGTCACTTTAAGTGATATATTCCACAGCATTATGTCTTGTTCCACTGTCCACAAATAATAATACCTCTTGACTTTCTGCCTTGCATTGGAAGACTTTTAACGGGAATGTTGACAGATGAACATAGTTTCACAGGCTGTTAATAGATGAAGCATTTTTTAAAACGGTGTTTTATGTATAAAAAAGTTTTAGAAATCCTAGATCAATAAATAGAATAAGTTTCTCTACAGTAGTAGATCATCTCAGTAGCTTTGATATGCAAATATATGCTATGAAGCTTCAAAGGGGCTTATAATGTGTAGCACTTCCCAAACTTAATCACATGTACTTTTTTTCCCTCAGAACATCTATTAATATCATAAGAAAATGCTTGTACAAAGGTAGAGGAGGCAGTCTCCTGTTGGATGCAAAAGAGGGAGGGTCTGCTCACACACTGAGCACTTGCTACTTGCTGATGCTATTCTAAATGTGATTCCACAGTACCCTGGGGGCTCTGTACTAACAGGATCTCTAGGCGTCTGGGGCACAGACATAACAGATTGTTTGTCCAACATCCCACAGCCAGTTAACTGGAAGAGTCAGGATTCAAACTGAGGCCTCAAGTTTAGAACTCCCCGACTTCGCTATCCTGTCTCCCCCACGGACAGACGTGTGGCCTAAAATGAGAACAGTGTAAAAAGACTTTTTAAAATGGCTGTGTTACAGAGTCCAGGCTTGTATTGCTCTCTGCATGACAGGGTAATAAATCAAAAGACAAAGTGTTGGAGCAAGGAAAAGCAATTTTGTTCAGAAAACCAGCAGTCTGAGAAGATGGTAGACTAGTGTCCCATAGAACTATATTACCAGAATTAGAATTCAGGCTTCTTTTCTACAGAAAGGGGAGGAGGTGTGGCTAGTTGTTGCAAATTTCTTGGTTCTGGAATCCTTTGTTCTTGCAACTGTCCTGCTAAGTCTGGTCACAAGGTTCCTATAATCTTCCAAAACAATTGTTATTTCTGTTCTGCGATTTTTTGTCTCTGTAAGAATGGAAAATTGTTATACCTTGAAAGGCTAAGACTGAAAGGCAGAGCACTGAGATATTTCAAGCTATGGGCGACATTCTTTTACAAAAGTGCAGGGCCAGCATGACTAAGCACAGGCAACAAAGCACAAGGGTCAGAGCTAAAGGAATGGATCCACTATGGCGTCAGGTTTGTTCTCTGTTGCAATTAGTCATTTAACTAGATTTTATCATTTCTGTAATCATTATGCTGCCTCACTTCTGCAGAGAAGTTCATAATACACCAATAGCACTCACATGTGTTATCTCATCTTACCCAACCCTGTTCGATGGTGTAGCTAATTAGAGTACAGAGGTTGAGTGTGTTGGCCAACTCATTATAGCTAATCAAAGACTAAAATAAAATATCTCCAAGAGATAGCCAGTAATAGGCCCATCTCCAAGTGAGTAGCCTTTCCAGATTTAGCAAATAAAAATACAGGACTCCCGGAAAAATTATAATTTCAGATAGAAAATAATGTTAAGTAAAAGTATGTTTCCTGCAATGTTTGAGACATATGAAAATGTTATCTATGTTTACCTGATTTTTTTTCCAGCATTTCACTTGGCAACCTTACAAGTGAGAACCAAGCTCAGAACACAGGGTTAAGTGAGGGAAGAGCAAGGGAGGCCGGGGGGCCTGGAAGCAGTGTGAGGCCACTTCTATCCCTGAGTTCCCTAATTGGTGTGTGCCAGTGGCTGAAGGTGAACACAAGGCCAGGCACTTGTAGCCATAGAAGTCTCTTCTAGGGCTTTTTGAAGGGTGATGAAGGCATGATGAGGTCTAATGGTGGGCCCCTGGTTTCCTCAGGTAGCATCTAGATTGTTCCAGGTGGACCTCTATATCAGCAGCCAGTTGTAAGGCACTCAGCTGCCCATCACAGCCATGGGACTCATGGACCCACTAAGGTTCATATTCTAAGTGCCTGCATAACAGGGGTCATAGGTCAAGGTATAGTTTGTTTCAGTGAAGGTGGCCAGGGGTATTCCAAATGCCCACAGAACAGGGCTTATAGGCCAGGGGGCAACTTGTTGGCCAGGGGCCCTAGAAGACTGGATAGTGTAGTTCCAAATCTCTTTAACACAGATTAGAAAGTGTTGCTTTGTGGCTGAAGTGTTCTTACTAGCAATCCAAATATCTTCCTGGTAAAGGCTTTGCTATGTATGTTCTGTAAATTAAAGCCTCATTATTATTTTCAAATTCTTGATATGCCAAAATAGCTTGCATTTGAACTCTGGTTGCATTATTACAAAACAAAATTTAACATAACTTTGTCCATACAAGAAAGGGAAGCACTATTGAGGGTTTTAAATGAGCTTTGGCTCTTGCAACTGTTTGAATGATTGTAAAAAATGTTTTCAAGTATTTTATCACCTCTACATGAAACTCTGTTTTCAATGGTGATGATGAGGATTTGACAAGAACACATTAAAAAGCCTATTAGGATTTGCTTATAACTATTTCAAAATATAACTTGATAGAAAAAGCTGTGTTGACTTCCCTTTCTACTTGAGATATGGAAAGTCACAGGAGAACATTGCTCTCACCCTAACAATAAGAACAAGCCAGATAATCTACAAAGTCATAACTTTTGAAAGCTGATATGAGTATAAAGAAACCTAATGAACCCAAGTCCAAAAAGTAACAACATCCTTCTTGAGAGCTTCTTCTATCCTTGGCAGCACTGTTAATGTGAGAGGAAGCTGATAAGAAAAAAGCTGAATCTTGAGTGCAATGTTTCTTATTGAAGTACAGTTGATTTATAATGTTCTATTAATTTCAAGAGTACAAAAAATGATTCATATATATATATACACACACACACACATATATTCTTTTTCAGATTCTTTTCCCATATAGGTTATTACAAGATATTGAGTATAGTTCCCTGTGCTATTTAGTAGCACCTTATTGTTTATGTATAGTGGTTTGTATCTGCTAATCCCAAATTCCTAATTTATCCCTCCCTCCCCTGCTTCCCCCTTTGGTAACCATAAGTTTGTTTTGTAAATAAGTTCATTTGTTTTATTTTTTTAGATTCCACCTGTAAGTGACTGCATAAGATATTTGTCTTTCCCTGTCTGACTAATTGACACTTGGTATGATAATCTCTAGGTCCATCCATGTTGCTATAAATGGCATTATTTCATTCTCTTTTTGTGGTTAAGCAATATTCCATTATCTATCTTTTTTACTTTTTATTGGAATATAGTTGATTTACAACGTGTTAGTTTCTGCTGTACAGCAAAGTTAATTGGTTATGCATATACATGCTATGCTATGCTATGCTAAGTCACTTCAATCGTGTCCGACTCTGTGCGACCCCATAGATGGCAGCCCACCAGACTCCCCCATCCCTGGGATTCTCCAAGCAAGAACACTGGAGTGGGTTGCCATTTCCTTCTCCAATTCATGAGAATGAAAAGTGAAAGTGAAGTCACTCAATAGTGTCCAATCCTTAGTGACCCCATGGACTGCAGCCTACCAGGCTCCTCCATCCATGGGATTTTCCAGGCAAGAGTACTGGAGTGGGGTGCCATTTCCTTCTCCATTGTGCTATCTAGTAAGCCCTTATAAGTTATGTATTTTATATACAGTAGTGTGTATATGTCAATCCCAATCTCCCAATTTATCTGCCCCCACCCCACCTTTCCTCTCTGATAACCATAAGTTTGTTTTCTACAACTGTGACTCTATTTATGTTTTGTAAATAGGTTCATTTGTACCATTTTTAAGATTCCACATATAAGCTATATCATTGATAACTGTATTTCTCTGTCTGACATAGTTCATTCACTATGACAATCTCAAGGTGCATCCATGTCACGGCAAATGGCATTATTTCATTCTTTTTATGGCTGAGTAATATACCATTGTATATATGTTATCACATCTTTTTTATCCATTCATCTGCCAATAGACAAGTAGGTTGCTTCCATTTCCTGGCTGTTGTAAATAGTTCTGCAATGAACATTGGGGTGCATGTATCTTTCTGAATTATGGTTTTCTCTGGGATATATGCCCAGAAATCTGATTGTGAGATCATATGGTAGCTCTATTTTTAGTTTTTTAGGAACTTTCATGAGAAAGAAAGTGGCTGGACCAATTACATGATCACCAACTGTATAGGAGTGTTCACCTTTCTCCATACTCTCCAGCACTTATTGTTTTTATAGATTTCTAGATAATGACCATCCTGACTGGTGTAATATCTTATAATATGAGATATGTATATGTAATATGAGGGAATATCTCATATGTAATATGAGGGAATATCTCATTGTGGTTTTAATTTGCATTCTCATAATTAGTGATGTTGAGCATCTTTTCATGTGTTTTTTGGTCAAAAAATAAACAAATGAGACCTAATTAAACTTAAAGCTTTTGCATAGTAAAGGAAGTCATAAACAAAACCAAAAGACAACCCACAGAATTGGAGAAAATATTTGCAAATGAAGTAACCAACAAGGGATTAATCTCCAAACTATACAAACTTCTCATACAGCTCAATATTAAAAAAAAATCAAAAAATGGGAAGAAGATCTAAACAGACATTTCTCCAAAGAAAACATACAGATGTGCCACATCTTCCTTAATCATTCATCTGTCAATGGACATTTAGATTGCTTCTGTATCTTGGCTATTGTAAATAGTGCTGCTATGAATACTGAGGTGCATGTACTTAGTGCAATTTTAAAAGTGTTTAAATCCTCAGGAGCTCAGACACAGAGGGGTCTGCCCCTCCCCACCAACTCTTCCCACAAGCCTTCACAGAGTGTGTACAGGACAGACTAGGGTATGGTAAAATTGCTGAGAGACCCCCAATGCACAGGTGTGTGGAGACTGTAGAAGTCTGCACAAGAGAACTTAGGGAACTCCCTCAGCTCTAAGATCCTGGTGCTGATTTTGAGGAGTAACTGCCTACTCCTGGGGGAGAAACTGGAGAGCTGAGGAAAGCTTCCCCACGTGCAGCTGGGTGAAGCCTGCTGGAGTCCAAGGAGAGGGGAGAGAAACTCCACAGACACTAAAGGATCTTACCTTACCAGATTCCATCCTTGTCCCTGCCAGGGGAGGAGCTGGTGAGCTGAGGAAGACACCTTGCTCTGAACATAAGTGCATAGGGCCAGCTAGAATCCAAGGGCAGAACAGAGCTATTGACAGAAACCCCCAGATGTGGCAATGAGCACAAGGCAAAGTGCTGATAACATACCCTCAAGTACTCATATTCCAAGCCCTGCTACAGGAAAGGTTCTCATTAACGTGAAGCATATGGTGAACTAAATCTAACTCCAGCAGCAAAACTTTCAGACCTGAATCAAGGACAGACTGGATTGTATCAAACATTCTCCCTAATGGTCGGTCAGGAAAAAAAAAAAAGTCTACCATTGACTATTGATTTCTTCAGACTCTACTATTCATTGATCATTTATCATGTCTGAATTCAGTCAAAATCAAGTTACAAGGCACATGGAAAAATGACTCTTCCCTTAAACAGAAAACAGTAAATAGAACCGGACCTAGTAAATAATAGCATTGCTGCTGGAATTATCAGGCATTTTTATATAACAATAGATATATAAAATGATAACACAGAAAAAGTGAACGTTTGAACAGATAAACAATTTCATATCCAAGTGGAAATGCTAGACATAAAAAATATACCAGAGATAAAGATTCATTTCAATGAGTTTATTAGCAGACCGGACACAGCAGAAGGAATTGGTGAAATTGAAAATAAACAGTTCACTTTTGAATTCTGTTTGCACTAAAGCTATATATTAGCGCACACACACACACACATACCTGGGATATATATAATGTCCAAATAAACGTGTAATTTGAGTTGCTGGAGAATTATTTGAATGGCCTAGAACTTTATAAAATACATAAAAGACATCAACCCATGATTCAATAGGCTCAGCAAACCCAAAGAAAGATAAATACAAAGAAATAATAATAAAAGCACTTTTAGAGCATTGTAACCAAACTGCTGAAAAACAAACATAAAAAGAAAATCTTAAAAGCTGCCAGAAGAAATAAGATACATTACATCTAGGGAAACAACAATAGAAATTATAGCTTCTCAACAATGGAGAAGAGAAAACAATGGAATGACATCTTTAAGGAAAGGAGAAAAGAAATCAATCTAGAATTCTAGGTCTAGTGGAATTATTTCCTAAAAATTAAGAAAAGTGAAATAGGGTGGGACAAATTGTGAGACTAGGATTGACATATATACACTACTACATATAAAATAGATAACTAACAAGAACTTATTGAACAGCACAGGGAACTCTACTCAGCGTTCTGTGGTGACCTAAATGGGAAGGAAATCCAAAAAAGAGGAAATACATGTATGCAGGAGACATGGGTTTGATCCCTGGGTTAGGAAGATCCTCTGGAGTAGGAAAAGGCAACCCATTCTAGTATTCTTGCCTGGAGAATCCCGTGGACAGAAGAGATTTGCAGGCTAACGTCCATGGAGTCACAAAGAGTCAGATACGACTGAGGGACTGAGCACGCACACACAGTTCTGGCATCAGAGCAAATTCTCAGGGCTGGCACAAGAGACTCAGAAAAAGCAGACACAGGAGGCAACAGCCTTTGCTGTAGCTGAAGGCCTTTTTCTGGGAACTTGGGAAAATTAATGCCTTGGCAAATTTCTTGAGTTTCTGAGATCTCAGCATTGAAGCAGGAGATAAGAAAATTGGCTAGTGTCAGTTTTGTGAGCTTATAGAGACATTTCTTGGGGGCTACCCAAAATAGGTATAGAGACTTAGGAGCGATACTGGGGTCCTCCAATAATAAATAAAGACATTGTTAAATTAAAAAGGCAAAATAAAGATATTTTCAAACAGACAAAAGTGAAGGAAATTGTCTCATAGAGACCTCTACTATAAGAAATGCAAAAAATTATTTTAGCTGAATAATAATACCAGATAGAGAACCAGTTCTTTGGGAGGGAAAAGAAAACATGTCAGTAAATATAAAGGACATTAGAACCCACATACACAAAAATACATGTTTTAAAGACTATTAATCTTTTAAAGTAAAGCTAATGACATTGTAGTGTGAGGTTCTGGCATATTTAGAAGTAAAATATATAACAAGAGGACAAAGAGTGAGAGGATGGTAATTAAAACATGTTATTTTGAGATTCTTACATTGTAAAGTAGTAAACAATGTTTCATGGTAGATGTGACAAGTGAGAAATGCCTATGATAATCTCTAGATCAACCATTAAAATTTTAACAAGGAGAGACATAACTGTTGATAATAACTAGCATGGAAAATAAAAATGACATGAATACTTAAAATAATTAAATCACACAGACACAAAAAAAAGGCAGAAGAGGAGGAATCAAAGAAAAAAGCAGATGGAACAACATAAATCAAATATCACTATGATCGCTAAGTTAGATTAAAATTCATGTAACTTGGGCTTCGCAGGCAGCACTAGCGGTGAAGAACCTGCTTGCCAGTGCAGGAGATGGGAAAGGTGTGGATTTAATCCCTGGGTCGGGAAGCTCCCCTGGAGGAGGGCATGGCAACCCACTCCAGTACTCTTGCCTAGAAAATCCCATGGACAGAGGAACCTGATGGGCTACAGTCCATAGGGTCACAAAGAGTCAGACACAACTGAAGCTACTTAACACACACACACAAACACACACACACCAATAGCTGCAAAACGGACTAAAGAGCCAAGAAACTCAGTGATTGTCAGACTGGCTAAAAATAAACAAGACTAAAGTGTATCTGTTGACAAGAAACACACTTGACACATAAAGACACAGAAAATTTGAAAGTAAAATAATGGAACATGAAAAAGGATATACTGTGCAAATACTAATCATTAAAAATCTACCATCACTTAATAACAAAAGTAGATATCTAGATAAAGAGTATTACTGGGATAGAGAGGCATTTCACAATGATAAAGGGAATAGGTGATCAAGAGGCTGTAACAGGGACTTCCCTGGTGGTCCAGTGGTTAAGACTTCACCTTTTAATGCAGCGATCCCTGGTCCTGGACCTAAGATCCCACATGCCTCATAGCCAAAAAACCACACATAAAACAGAAGCAATATTGTAACAAATTCAATAAAGACTTTAAAAATGGTCCACATCAAAGAAAAAAAGACTAAAACAGGTTTAAATGAAACAGAGCTAAATAAAAGTATATATAGATATACAATTATTGAAAAATTTAACACTTTTCTCTAAGCAATGGATAGGACAACTAGACAAAAAGAATATGTACCCAAGACATGGAAGATGTAACTCAACTTAATTGACAGTTACTCCCAATGACAGAAAAGGACTGTATAATCTTCTCAAGCGCACATGAAAAATTCACCAAGATAGACTCTTTTCTGGGCCATAAAACACATCTCGATAAATTTCAAAAAGTCAAAATTATATAGAGTATTCTCTGGCTGCAATGTATTAAATTAGAAATTGATAACAATAAAATATTATAATAGATTTTTCTGTAATGATGAAAATATTCTGTATCTGTATTGCTCAATAAGGTGGTCACTTTCCATGTGTAACTGTTGAGCACTAGAAATTTGACTAGAGTGACTTAGCAGCTGAATTTTTAATTTTAATTCTTTTCATTAATAAAAATTTAAATACACACATATGGCTAGTGGCTACTGTACTGGATAGTAAAAATGTAGAAAAGTAGAAAATGTTCATGTATCTGGAAATTAAGCAACACATTTCTAATGACACATGGTGTTTTTAAAGTCAGCATGATAAACTAGAAGATATTTTTAACAGAATCATAGTGAAACACATAATTTCAAATTCTATGAAATATAGATAAAAGTTTTTAGAGGAAATTTCATAGTTTTAAATGTCTATATTAAGAAAGGGTAAAAATCTAAAATCAGTGATCCAGTCTTCCACTTTAAGAAGCTAAAAAGGTAGCGTAGTTAATTCAAATTACATAAATAAAAGGAAAACATTACAACAAAGCCAAAAAAAATAGAAAAGAAACAATAGAGAAAAATCAACAAGTAAATGTAGAGTCTTCAAAAAGATCCAGGAGAGTAATAAACAACTAGCATAAAGAAAAAAGCACACATACCCATATCAATAATGAAGGAAGCAGGTTATATCCTCCAGGTATTAAAATGCTAATAAAGGAACATTAGGAGAAGCTTCATTCTAATAATTTGATAACTCAAATGATATAAACATATTCCTTGAAAAGGATTTTTGACACAACAAAAAACAGAAAATTCCTAGCTCCGTTAAAGAAATTGAATTTGTCAATTAAAAGTTGCCTACAAGAACCCCAGTCCTCATGAATGTAAATGCAAAAATTCGTAACAAAATATTGGCAAATTGAACTCAGGTATATATAAAATATAAAGATACATATAAAAATATGAAATATATATATAACATAAAGAAGAATGCATCCTGAACTAGTGGACTCTATTGGAAGAATGTAAGATTGTTTCAGTTCAGTTCAGTTCATTCGCTCAGTCATGTCCGACTCTTTGCGACCCCAAGAATTGCAGCACGCCAGGCCTCCCTTTCCATTACCAACTCCTGGAGTTCACCCAAACTCAAGTCCATCGAGTCGATGATGCCATCCAGCCATCTCATCCTCTGTCGTCCCCTTCTCCTCTTGACCCCAATCCCTCCCAGCATCAGGGTCTTTTCCAATGAATCAACTCTTCGCATGAGGTGACCCAAGTATTGGAGTTTCAGCTTTAGCATCAGTCCTTCCAAAGAACACCTAGGACTGATCTCCTTCAGAATGGACTGGTTGGATCTCCTTGCAGTCCAAGGGACTCTCAAGAGTCTTCTCCAACACCACAGTTCAAAAGCATCAATTCTTCAGCACTCAGCTTTCTTCACAGTCCAACTCTCACATCCATACATGACCACAGGGAAAACCATAGCCTTGACTAGACGGACCTTTGTTGGCAAAGTAATGTCTCTGCTTTTGAATATGCTATCTAGGTTGGTCATAACTTTCCTTCCAAGGAGTAAGTGTCTTTTAATTTCACGGCTGCAATCACCATCTGCAGTGATTTTGGAGCCCCCAAAAATAAAGTCTGACACTGTTTCCAATGTTTCCCCATCTATTTCCCATGAAGTGATGGGACCGGATGCCATGATCTTCGTTTTCTGAATGATGAGCTT
>NW_011494902.1:2549113-2552616 GCF_000754665.1 Bison bison bison
GAATGATGAGCTTTAAGCCAACTTTTTCACTCTCCACTTTCACTTTCATCAAGAGGCTTTTTAGTTCTTCTTCACTTTCTGCCATAAGGGTGGTGTCATCTGCATATCTGAGGTTATTGATATTTCTCCTGGCAATCTTGATTCCAGCTTGTGCTTCTTCCAGCCCAGCATTTCTCATGATGTACTCTGCATAGAAGTTAAATAAGCAGGGTGACAATATACAGCCTTGACGTACTCCTTTTCCTATTTGGAACCAGTCTGTTTCGGCCTTGGAAAATCAATGTAGTTAACCACATTAACAGATTAAAGGGAAAAAAATCATATGATTCTCCTGATGAATTCAGAAAATCATTTGACAAAATTCAACACTATTTCACGTAAACCAAAAATATGTTAAAGCGGGAATCAAAGTAAAATTCCCAATGTAGTAAGTCATCTATGATTAACCTGTTACTAATATCAATGAAATATCAAATGCTTTCCTCCTAAGATTGGAAACAAGATAAGAATGTTTTGTCTACTACTTTATCTTTTATCACAGATTTTACTAGAGGCCCTACCCAGCACAGTAAGATCACCAAAAATAAATAAAGTTTATTTTTTTTAAATGAACAAAGTTTGTAAAAGAAGAAGTAGCAGTTTTTTCCATAGGCGGAATAATTTTGTGTATAGAATATACTAAGGAATGTACAAAACTCTATCAGAACTAATAAGTAAAATTTAACAGAGGTACAGAATACAAGGGGCTTCCCAGGTTGGCCAACCATGAGATGCAGGTTCACTCCCTGGGTAAGAGAAGATCCTCTAAAGAGGGAAATGTCAACTGACTTCAGTATTCTTGTCTAGAAAATCCCATGGACAGAGGAGTCTGGTGGGTAATAGTCCATGGGGTTGCAAAAGAGTTGGACATGATTTATCAACTAAACAACAAAAACAACAGAATACAAAGTACACAAAAATATACAAAATCAAATGGTATTTCTGTATATTAACAATAAATAGCTGGAAATCTAAATTAAAATAACATCCTAGAAAAGCACCCCAAAATATAGAACACTTAAGGATCAATTTAACAAAAGATACACAGCACTTTTATACTGAAAACTAAACATCATTGCTAAGAGAAATTAAAGACATAAAGGGAAAAAATTCCATGTTCTTGAGTGGGAAGATTCAGTGTGTTACTATGGGAATTCTACTCAAATGCTCTAAAATCAGTGCTACCCCAGCCAAAATAACAGCAGACTATGTGTGGAAATTGACAAGTTGATTCTAAAACTTCAACAAGGGGTTTCCCTGGTGGCCTAGGGTTAAGACTTTGCACTTCCACTGCAGGGCGTGCATGTTTGATGCCTGGTTGGGGAAGTTCCTCATGCCATGAGCCAAAGGAAAAATAAATTTTATATATATATAAAACTTATGTAAACAAGAAGGATCTACAAGGGTCAAATTTTCAAAAGGATAAACAAGGCTGGAGGACTTAGCTTCATTTCAGTACTTGCTTAAAAGCTACATTAATCATAAGAGTGTGATATTGATTAAAAGATAGGCAAATAGATTCTTGGAACAAAACAGAGCAATCCACACATATATAGTGAAATGATTTTTCAACAAGGGCACCTAAGAAATTCAAAGAGAAAAGGAAAGTATCATTAAAGCATGATGGCTGTACAACTGGATATCTATACACAGGCATGTTAGAGATATTGCAGGTTTGGTTCCAGACCATGCAGTAAAGTAAATATCGCAATACTGCAATAAAGCAAGTCACACAATACTTTTTGTTTCCTACTGCCTATGAAAGTTATGCTCATACTAGACTGTAGTCCACTACATGATGAGTGTGCAATACCATCATGTCTGAAAATAACAGTTTACATACCCCAGTTTAAAAATACTTAATTGCTAAAAAAAAAAGCTAACCGACATCTGAATCTTGAGGGAATTTCTTTTGTTGGTGGTGTTGGTCTTGCCCTGATATTTGCGGCTGCTGACTGATTGGGGTAGTGGCTGTTGACGTTTGGGGTGGCTGTGGCAAAGCCACATCTTCCTGTCATGGATAATTTCCGTGTAGTGTGAAATGCTGGTTGATAGCATTTTATGCACAGTATTAATAGAATGTCTTTCAAAACTGGAGTCAATCCTCTCAAACCCTGCTGCTGCTTTATCATCTAAGTTTATGTCATATGCTAAATTTTTTGTTGTCATTTCAATAACCCTATAGCATCTTCATCTGAGGGGGATCAGCCCTGGGATTTCTTTGGAAGGAATGATGCTAAAGCTGAAACTCCAATACTTTGGCCACCTCATGCGAACAGTTGACTCATTGGAAAAGACTCTGATGCTGGAAGGGATTGGGGGCAGGAGGAGAAGGGGATGACAGAGGATGAGAGGGCTGGATGGCATCACTGACTCGATGGACATGAGTTTGAGTGAACTCCAGGAGTTGGTGATGGACAGGGAGGCCTGGCGTGCTGCAGTTCATGGGGTCGCAAAGAGTCGGACACGACTGAGTGACTGAACTGAACTGATAGCATCTTCACCAGTAGATTCCATTTCAAGAAACCACTTTCTTTGCTCATTCATAAGAAAGCAACTCCTAATCCATTAATCATAAGGGATTTGATTTAGGTCATATCTGAATGGTATAGTGGTTTTCCCTACTTTCTTCAATTTAAGTCTGAATTTGGCAATAAGGAGTTCATGGTCTGCTGCTGCTGCCGCTGCTAAGTCGCTTCAGTCATGTCCGACTCTGTGTGACCCCATAGACGGCAGCCCACCAGGCTCCCCTGTCCCTGGGATTCTCCAGGCAAGAACACTGGAGTGGGTTGCCATTTCCTTCTCCAGTTCATGGTCTGAGCCACAGTCAGATCCCAGTCTTGTTTTTGCTGACTGTATAGAGCTTCTCCATCTTTGGCTGCAAAGAATATAATCAATCTGATTTCGCTGTTAACCATCTGGTGATGTCCATGTCCATCTTCTCTTGTGTTGTTGGTAGAGGGTGTTTGCTATGACCAATGCGTTCTCTTGGCAAAACTCACACGCTAGTAAAGTAATGCTCAAAATTCTCCAAGCCAGGCTTCAGCAATATGTGAACGGTGAACTTCCAGATGTGCAAGCTGGTTTTAGAAAAGGCAGAGGAACCAGAGATCAAATTGCCAACATCCACTGGATCATGGAAAAAGCAAGAGAGTTCCAGAAAAGCATCTATTTCTGCTTTATTTGACTATGCCAAAGCCTTTGACTATGTGGATCACAAGAAACTGTGGAAAATTCTTCAAGAGATGGGAATACCAGACCACCTGACTTGCCTCTTGAGAAACCTATGCAGGTCAGGAAGTAACAGTTAGAACTGGACATGGAACAACAGACTGGTTCCAAATAGGAAAAGAAGTATGTCAAGGCTGTATATTTTCACCCTGCTTATTTAACTTATATGCAGAGTACATCATGAGAAATGCTGGGCTGGAAGAAACACAAGCTGGAATCAAGATTGCTGGGAG
>NW_011494902.1:2552716-2553468 GCF_000754665.1 Bison bison bison
AACCTCAGATATGCAGATGACACCACCCTTATGGCAGAAAGTGAAGAGGAACTAAAAAGCCTCTTGATGAAAGTGAAACAGGAGAGTGAAAAAGTTGGCTTAAAGCTCCACATTCAGAAAACTAAGATCATGGCATCTGGTCCTATCACTACATGGGAAATAGATGAGGAAACAGTGGAAACAGTGGCTGACTTTATTTTTTGTGGCCCCAAAATCACTGCAGGTGGTGATTGCAGCCATGAAATTAAAAGATGCTTACTCCTTGGAAGGAAAGTTATGATCAACCTAGAGAGCATATTGAAAAGCAGAGACATTACTTTGCCAACAAAGGTCTGTCTAGTCAAGGCTATGGTCTTTCCTGTGGTCATGTATGGATATGAGAGTTGGACTGTGAAGAAAGCTGAGTGCTGAAGAATTGATGCTTTTGAACTGTGGTGTTGGAGAAGACTCTTGAGAGTCCCTTGGACTGCAAGGAGATCCAACCAGTCCATCCTAAAGGAGATCAGTCCTGGGTGTTCATTGGAAGGACTGATGCTGAAGCTGAAACTCCAATACTTTGGCCACCTCATGCAAAGAGTTGACTCATTGGAAAAGACTCTGATGCTGGGAGGGATTGAGGGCAGGAGGAGAAGGGAATGACAGAGAATGAGATGGCTGGATGGCATCACCGACTCAATGGACATGAGTTTGGGTAAACTCCGGGAGTTGGTGATGAACAGGGATGCCTGGCGTGCTGCAATTCATGGGGTCGC
>NW_011494902.1:2553568-2589640 GCF_000754665.1 Bison bison bison
CAGGGGCAGGAGGAGAAGGGAATGACAGAGAATGAGATGGCTGGATGGCATCACCGACTCAATGGACATGAGTTTGGGTAAACTCCGGGAGTTGGTGATGAACAGGGATGCCTGGCGTGCTGCAATTCATGGGGTCGCAAAGAGTCAGATACATCTGAGTGACTGAACCGAACTGAATCCATTAATGTTTTATCATCTTCATATCTTCAGGCTCAACTTAGTAATTTTCTTTCTCTGGCTGTTTCTATGACATCTGCAGTTAATTCTTCCTGTGAAGTCTTGAACCCCTTAAAATCATTCATGAGGGCTAAAGTCAACTTCTTTCAAACTCTTGTTAACATTGATATTTTGACTTCTTCCCATGAATCACAAATCTTCTTAATGGCATCAAGAATTGTGAATCCTCTCCAGAAGTTTTAAAATTTACTTTGCCCAAATCCATTACTCTCTATGGCAATGATAACCTTACAAAATGTATTACTTAAAGTAAGACTTGAAAGTCAAAATTACTCCTTGATCATGGGTTCTAGAATAGATGTTGTGTTAGCAGGCATGAAAGCAACATGAACTTTTACATCTCTATCAGAGGCCTGTAGTGGTCAGGTACATTGTCGTGAGCTGTAACATTTTTAAAGGAATCACTTTTCTGAGCAGTAGGTCTCATAGAGGGTTTAAAATATCCAGTTAACTGTGTTGTAAACAGATGTGCTATCATCTAGGCTTTGTTGGTCCACGTGTAGAGCATAGGCAGAGTGGACTTAGCACAATTCTGAAGGGTCCTAGGGTTTTCAGAATGATAAATGAGCACTTATTTCAATTTATAGTCACCAGCTGTGTTAGCCCCTAACAAGAGAATCACATTGTCGTTTGAAACTTTGGACACAGGCACTGACTTCTCTCTAGCCATGGAGGTCCTGGATGGCATCTTCTTCCAACACAAGACTGTTTTGTCTACAATGTAAATCTGCTGTTTAGTGTAGCTACCTTCCATAGCTATCTTAGCTAGATTTTGTAGGTAACTTCTACATTAGCACTTGCTGCTTCACCTCACACTTTCATATTGCAGAAATGGCTTTTTTCCTTAAATCTTATGAACCAACCTCTGCTAGCTTCAAACTTTTCATCTGCAATTCCCTCACCTCTTTCAGCCTTCATAGAACTGAAGAGAGTTAGAGTCTTCTTCTGGGTTAGTCTTTTGCCTAAGGAGATGTTGTGGTTAATTTGATTTTCTGTCCAGATCACTAAAACTTCCTCCATATCAGCAGTAAGGCTGTTTTGCTTTCTTGTCATTCATGTATTCACTGGAGTAGAACTTTTAATTTCAAAGAACTTTTCCTTTGCAGTCACAAGTTGGCTAACTGTTTGGTGAAAGAAACCTAGCTTTTTTTTTTTTTTGGTAAATTAATTAATTTATTTTAATTAGAGGCTAATTACTTTACAATATTGTAGTGGTTTTTGCCATACATTCACCTAGCTTTTAATCTATCTCAGCTTTGACATGCCTTCCTCACTAAGCTTGGGCTTCCCTGGTGGATCAGCAGAAAAGAATCGCCTGCAGTGCAGAAGACTGTCTGCAATGCAGGAAACCCAGGTTCAATCCCTGGGTCAGGAAGATCCCTTGGAGAAGGAAATGGCAACCCACTCCAGTATTCTTGCCTGGGAAATTTCATGGACAGAGGGACATGGTGGGCTACAGTCCATGGAGTCACAAGAGTTGGATATGACTTAGCGAGAACCACCACCACCCACCTCACTAAGCTTAATCATTTCTAGTTTTTGATTTAAATTGAAAGACATGTGAATCTTCCTTTGACAGAATAGGGTTATTAATTGGCTTAATATCAATATTGTCTCTCAGGGAATAAGGACGCCCAAGGAGAGGGAGAAAGATGAGGGAACAGCCTGATCCATGGAACAGTCAGAACACATACAGAATTTATCTATTAAGTTCACCGTCTTATATGAGCATGGTTCATGGAGCCTCAAAAAAATTTCAATTGTAACATCAAAGATCACTGATCACAGATCACCATATCAACTATAACAATAATGAAAAAGTTTGAACTACTATGAGAATTACCAAAATGTGACACAGAGATCTGCAGTAAGCAAATGCTATTGAAAAAATGGTAAATGGTGCCAATAGATTGCTCAACACAAGGTTGCCACAAATCTTTAATTTGTGGGAAAAAACAGCAGTATTTCCAAAGCATAATAAAATGAAACACAATAAAATGAGGTATGCCTGTAACAAATTACCAATACATGCAACAAACTGAATGAATCTTTAATATATTAAGCTTAATAAAAGGAGTCAGACACTAAAGAGTATACACTGATTTATTCCATTTGTACAAAGTCTTTTCCACAGTAATAGATACCAGATCAAGGGGCTGCTTCTTGGGCCATTGACTGATTGCTAGCACAAAAAAAAAAAAACTTTTTAGGGTGAAAAAATGTTCTGTATCTTGATTGGGGCCTAGGTATTTGTCCATTTGTCAAAAATGATCAAAAGTGTATTAAAATCGGTGTATTTCACTGAATGTTAAGCCTCAATAAACTTTTCTAATAAAAAATGAAGTATTGTTTGCAAAAGTAGGCTTTAAGTTTCTCAAAAAATTTTAATTTTTAAGGATGGTACAAATTCCATATTTAATATCTTCTATAATATATGTGCTTTATTTTTCTTATTTTATATACGTATATTTCACCAAGACTTATCTAAAGTGTTTCAGAGGACTCTGTTGTTTGTTTCAATGTGCCATGCAAATGTTACACCTTTCCAGGTATGCCAAGATATGAAAATGCTGGGAAGCAATGTCTACCTGGAATTTAAGCAGGGAGGATGACTGGGGAGAGAGACAGGTTTGGGAAGCAGGATGCAGAAAAATGGAAGCAATGTCTATGTCACAGTGTTGCTGTAAGGATTAAATGAAATGGAGCCTGTGAAAGTATAATGAGATCATGCATCTAATGCTTTTAGATTCCAAAGCAGATGCTCAATAAATACTATTTCCTCTCCTTCTTGGGCACTATTATTTTGGGGAGGTGTAGCTTTTGCCTTTCTATATGGAAACCTACAAATTCTATTTGGGGAAATGTATTTATTGTACCTTTATTTCCTATAAGAAAAGGTTGGAATAGTCAGGGGATCCAGTTTTGGCTGCTCTTTGGAAATGAGCTGCTGCTGCTGCTACTACTGCTAAGTCACCTCAGTCATGTCCAACTCTGTGCGACCCCATAGATGGGAGCCCACCAGGCTCCCCAATCCCTGGGATTCTCCAGGCAAGAACACTGGAGTGGGTTGCCATTTCCTTCTCCAATGCATGAAAGTGAAAAATGAAAGTGAAGTCACTCAGTTGTGTCTGACGCTCAACGACCCCATGGACTGCAGCCTTCTAGGCTCCTCCATCCATGGGATTTGCCAGGCAAGAGTACTGGAGTTGGAAATGAGCTAATTTATAAAAAAAAAGAATATTCTGAGTCTTCGTAGTTATGGCCTCAAACTATGCAAATCAGGGATTCAGAATCCATTAATTGATCTTTGTGCAATCATGTGAGCTGTGAAAAGGGCAATATTCATACAAAATTAAATACTTTGTCATAATTAAGATGATAGTAGGAAGCTTTTCAGAAATATAAAGACTTTTTTCTAGACTATAGGCGATTACTTAATGTGAAATACCAAAGTTAGAAATTCATTTATTTATTGAGATAACAAGTGTTAAAGAAGAATTGTTTTTAAGTTCCTTCAAACAGTCCTATGACTTAATCTCTCAAATTAATTTAGAAAGAGTATGTCACTGATGAAAACATCTTTCAAGGGAGTTTTAAGCCAGTAAAATATAAATCAATGGTTATTTTTTTTAAACAGTACTACCAATTTAGACTTGAAGTAATCATCAGAACAATCCACTGGGTGTTATTTCATGCTTTGAACAGGAGGCCTGGAAAGCTCAGGTTTGGTTTTGATTCAGGGGTTTGGTTTTATTTTTGTTGTCGCTGTTTATGATGTATTCTCTATTTCTCCAACATTTAACATTAATGATTTTTAAATATTTGAAGACATTTTTGGAGCACCCACAATACATCATAGCAAACACATTTCTGTGTTTTATTTTCACAGTTCTTATTTTACAGATGGTTGAGTCAGGGAGCAACATAGGGGTGTTGATTTATTTACTTCCCTGGGGTCCCCAGCTGATAAAAAAGTAAGCTGGGGTTTGTCTTATGCCCTCTCTGTTTCCCAGTGGTTTCTGACATCCCACTCTGCCCCTGTGCACCCTATCCTCTGTGAGGGAATCTGAAGGAGAAGGGCTACCACAATGTCAGGAACCAACCTCACTAAGCCTTCTTTAGGTTATGGGGTCTCACAGAGTCGGACACGACTGAAGTGACTTAGCAGCAGCAGCAGCAGCAGCAGCAGGGAGACCTCAGGGCACTGTGGCTGAAGGCAGAGGCACCCAGCAAGGTCACATTCCCATCAGGGCTCTCCTGAGTGGTCTCTCTTCTTACCACCCACGACAGCATCTTGGGGATGGATAGTTTTTCCTACCCATTGTGCACTCAAGGGAACTTCTGGTCCAGGACCCCTGCTCCCAACCTACCATGCTACCTGCAGCCCCTCCCCATCCCCAAGCATACACTGGCTTCAGAAAACCACTCGTTTCTCTGCCTGCCAAGGAGCATGAGAAGACTCAGCCACTTGGGTGTGATATGAGCAGTACCTCACCACATAGTGTGAATCATGAGGCACAAGATGCACACTTGAGAAAAGGCATCACACTCCACACTCTTTGCAAAGCCATGAAACGCCCACCATTTTATTCCCTCCTCAAGAGCCTTCTGGAACTATTGCTATTTTAACTAGTTTAAATCATTTTTCTTATAAGCTAAGTCTAATGTCTCAGCAAACTCAGCTCTCAGTGAATGTTGGAGGAAGGCAAAAGAACAACAGATTTTTCTTTTCAACCTTGGGGTTCAGAGCATTTCAGCCGTTTAAAAAAATTAGTCCTGGGCAAAGCTGACGTCTTTCCTCATCTGTAGCTTTTCATTTACTTCTGATAGTTGGTTTTACAAAATAGAACATGGGCGGTGGGAGTGGTTTAGTCACTAAGTTGTGTCTGACTCTTGTGACCCCATGGACTGTAGCCCACCAGGCACCTCTGTCCATTCCGGATTTCCCAAGCAAGAATACTAGAGTGGGTTGCCATTTCCCTCTCCAAGAACATGAGTATAAGGAAGCAACTTCCCATCTGGGACAGCATTACTGGCATTGAGACTACTTACCTACACTTTTCCGAATGCTCAGTATTTATCTGCAGAGACTCAGTGATGAAAGTCTCTAGGGCACTCTGGACTTTTGAGTTGCCATTTATTTGGTGCCAGGTACTTTGCATACATTTCTTTAATGATTATACTATAACACAGATATCATTTTCCCATTTTACTAATAAAAAAAACAAGACTCAGAGAGGTTAGGAAATTATTGAAAACAATAATAATGAGAGTTAGCATTCAGTAAGCACCCTCTAGGTAACAAGCATGGTGCAAAATGCTGTGTCTCTACTGTTTGCTTAAACATTCTTGGTCTCATTTCCTCTTGACAACAACCCAGCGAGGTTGATGCTATTATTATGCCTATTCCACAGATGGGAGAAAGAGGTTAGAGAGGACAAGTAGCACATAATTGGAGGTTACATAATTGCTCAGTGGCAGTGCCAGGCCTGGAACAGGGGTCAGATAGACACCAGAGTGCATACTCAACCACTCCACTCAAAAGATATCCTCTGAAGTTCCAACTCCAACCCAGGTCTGCCTAACTCCAAAGCAGATAGACTTTTCACTACTGTGTTTCCTAGCAATAAATACCAGTTTCAGGGAGTTACTCATACAGGTGGTTTGAACAGTGCAACTAATTCCACCCAAACTGTCCTTTAATAACCCCATTTGACAACACTTTTGTGGAATTTGTCAGACCCATTCCTACACTGTCTCTTGTTGGCTGAGTGAACTTATAAATGTTCCTCAACCTCTCTGAGCCTCCACTCCTAATTCCTTGAATGGGAAAATAATAGTACCCACCTTGGAATATTGTTATAGGAATTAGATGAGAAAGTATTGGGAAAATCTTGGAATTTGGTAAATGATTATTGTTGTTGTTCAGTCACCCAGTCATATCTGACTCTTTGCAACCCCCATGGACTGCAGCATGCCAGGCCTCTCTGTCCCTCACCATCTCCCAGAGTTCACCCAAGTTCATGTTGATTGCATTGGTGATGCCATCCATCTCATCCTCTGATGCCCTCTTGTCCTCCTGAGCTCAACCTTTCCCAGCATCAGGAACTTTTTCAATGAGTCATCCGTTCGCATCAGATGACCATAATACCGGAACTTCAGCTTCAGCATCAGTCCTTTCAGTGAGTACTCAGGGTTGATCTCCCTTAAGATTGACTGGTTTGATCTTGCAGTCCAGGGCGCTCTGAGGAGTCTTCTCCAGCACTACAGTTCAAAGGCATCAATTCTTTGGTGTTCTACCTTCTTTACAGTCCAGCTCTCACAACCATACGTGACCACAGGGAAGACCACAACCTTGACTATATGTACGTCTGTTGACTATATGGACTTAATGTTTCTGCTTTTCAACACACTGTATAGGTTTGTCATTGCTTTCCTGCCAAGAAGCAAACACTTTCTGATTTCATGGCTGCAGTCACTGTTGCAGTGATTTTGGAGCCCAAGAAGAGGAAATCTATCACAACTTCTACATTTTCCCCTTCTATTTGCCATACAGTAATGGGGCCAGATGCCATAATCTTAGTTTTCTTTTAATATTTAGTCTTAAGCTGACTCTTTCACTCTTCTCCTTCACCCTCATCGAGGCTCTTTAGTTCCTCTTCGCCTTCTGCCATTAGAGTGGTATCACCCACATATCTGAGGTTGTTGATGTTTCTCCTACCTGTCTTGATTCCAGCTTATCCAGCCTGGCATTTCTCATGATGTGCTCAGCATACAGATTAAACAAACAGGGAGATAGCAGACAGCCCTGTTGTTCTCTTTCTTGTTCTTGAACCAGTCAGTTGTTCCATACAGGGTTCTAGCTGTTGCTTCATGACCTGCATACAGGTTTCTCAGGAGACAGGTAAGATATTCCTATCTCTCTAAGAGCTTTCCACAATTTGTCGTGATCCACACAGTCAAAGGCTTTAGTGCAGTCAATGAAACAGAGATAGATGTTTTTCTGAAATACCCTTGCTTTCTCTATAATCCAGCAAATGTTGGCAATTTGATCTCTAGTTCCTCTTCCCTTTCTAAACCCAGCTTGGACATCTGGAAGTTCTTGGTTCACATAATGCTGAAGCCTAGCATGACCTTATCAACATGGGAGATGAGTCCAATTGTCCGATGGTTAGCACATTCTTTGGTACTACCCTTCTTGGGAAGTGGGATGAGGATTTACTTTTTTCAGTCCTGTGGCCACTGCTCGGTCTTCCAGATTTGGTGACATAATGAATGCAAAACCTTGATGGCATCCTCCTTTAGGGATTTGAATAATTCTGCTGGAATTTCATCACATCCACTAGTTTTATTAACAGCAGTGCTTCTTAAAGCCCACATGACTTCACACTCCAATGTCTGGCTCTGGGTGACTAACCACACCATCATAGTAATCTGGTTCATTAAGATCTTTTTTATACAGTTCTTCCATGTATTCTTTTGATCTCTTCTTGATCTCTTCAGCATCTACTAGGACTCGACCATTTTTATTCTTTATTGTGCCCATCTTTGGGTGGAATGTTCCCTTGATGTTTTCAATTTTTCTGAAGAGCTCTCTAGTCTTTCCGCTTCTGTTGTCTTCTTCTATTATTAAACACTGTTCATTGAAGAAGGCCTTCTTGTCTCTCCTAGCTCTCCCTTGAAACTCTGCATTTGACTGGATGTACCTTTCCCTCTCTCCCTTGTTTTTCACTTCTCTTCATGCTTCTGCTATTTGTAAAGCCTCGTCAGATAACCACTTTGCCTTCTTGCTTTTCTTTTGCTTTGGGATGGTTTTGTTCACCGCCTCCTACACAGTATCACAGACCTTTGCCCATAGTTCTTCAGGCACACTGTTAACTAGATCTAGCCCCTGGAATCTATTTGTTACTTCTACTGTGAATTCACATGGGATTAGATTTAAGTCATACCTGGCTGGCCAAGTGCTTTTCCCAGTTTAGTTTAAGCCTGAATTTTGCTATGAGGAGCTGACGATCTGAGCCACAGTCAGCTCCAGGCTTCTTTTTGCTTACTGTATACAACTTCTGCATCTTTGGCTACAAAGAATGTAATCACTTTGATTTCTGTATGTAAGTGATTATAAATAATAGCTACCATTATATTACTCTACATCATCCATAAAGATAAAATATACCCAAAGGTGTGTTTAGGAGCAGAGTATCACCCATGTTTTTCATCTTAATCTTGCCCTTATCTAACTGAATGGCCTTGGATACATTTTACATAGAGTCTCTTGACCCCAGTTTATTCATGGATAGGAATAAAGAATTAGATAATTTTAAAATTATCTTCAAATACTAATATTTGATCATTCTATGAATGTATATGAAACTGCTTTGTAGTTTTTAAATTAAAGTAAAATGTACTGCATTATTGTCACCAGAATCCCCTTATTTATAATGGGAAAGGGGGGAATGGAACTGATATCTATTGGCAGGCACTAACTCCTAATGTATTTTTCCATTTCTCCTTCACATTCCTCCTAAATGATTGGTATTTTATTTTTTAAGTAAACATCTGTGGAAAGTGTATTTTATTCATTTAAACACATGTATTTGCACAGGTAGAAAAAACAAATAGAAGATGAAATAAGTTTTTAAATGAGTTTGTAAAAATTTTTTTCTCTTTTTTTATTGAAATATATTGATTTAAAATGTTGTGTTGGGTGTACAGCAAATTGATTCACTTATACATATATATATATTTTTTTTCAGATTCTTTTCCTTTATAAGTTTTTACAAAATATTGAGTATAGTTCCCTGTGCTATACAATAGATCCTTCTTGGTTATCTATTTTATTTATAGTAGTATGTATGTGTTAAGGGGTTGGTGTTTTAAAGTGAATGTTACTGAAGCATCTGAGGTTTGGAGAAATAACACAACTTGCCTCAGTTTGCACAGTTAGACTCTATGATTGCTGAACTGTATGGTAAGAGTATGTTTAGTTTTGTAAGAAACCATCAGACTATCTTCCAAACTGACTGTATCACCTCACACTCCCATCAGCAATGAATGAGTTCCTGTTGTTCCACATCCTTGTCAGCGTTTGGTATTGTCAGTGTTCTGGATTTTGGCAATTCTGATAGGTGTGTAGTGGTAACTCACTGTTGTGCTAACTTGCATTCCGCAATGACAAGATGTGGCATATCTTTTCATATGTTTGTTTGCCATCTGTATATCTTCTTTGGTGAGGTATCTGCTAAGATCTTTTCCCCATTGTAGTTGGTTTGTTTTCATACTGTTGAGTTTTAATTTTTTGTATATGTTGGATTACAGTTCTTTATCAGATGTGTATTTTGACAGTATTTTCTCCAACTCTGTGGTTTATCTTCTCATTCTCTGGACACTATAAATTTTACAATTCTCAAATCCTTTAAAGTTATAGCCCAGGCTTAATACCATCTCCATTCTGTCTGGTAATAGGAAACTGCAAGAATTTTATTGCTAACATTGATGCCTTCTAGCCCCAAATACCAAAAGTGTCAACAAGAAAAATTATCCAAAATTTTGATCCTGTACCAATATATACCAAGTGCTAATAATCCACATAGATGTCTGTGGCCTCTTGTCTTACATGTGCTTTTGAAAGAGCCTTGGAAACACCACATGAGTAGACTGCTGACTCACAAAGCACAGAAATCCTACTCTAGAGTAACCCTCACATTATATCAGGGCTGGATTTGAGCTCTAGCTCTGACACTAACCATTTCTAGAATTATAGATTAGGAGACCCTGAAGATCAAATCTGTTAGCAAATAAGAATTTTTTTATTATTTCATTCTTCTATCAGGTGACCATTATGTTTATGACACATGAGTTAAAAAGATATATAAAATTCTCAAGGTAATTATCATCTTATAGACATTATATGGCATGTATATAAATTTAAATTGCCTTTCCGATCAGAAAGGCAATAAATCTTGAGAATCACTGTGGTTAATTGTATCCATAAAGTCTTAGATTAGGGAGAGAACTTAAAGTTCATCTCATTTTATCTTCTTCCCAATGCAAGAATCAGAAAAGCCTAGACAGGAATTCTGGCTCCAAATTAACAGGCTTTGTGAGCATAGGCAGGTTATTTGATAGCTTTGGGACTTTGCTTTTCTTCTGTAAAATGAGTATCCTAAATTTCTGGTTGGACATGGCTGATGGAACACACATGTTTGTCTCTACTCTCTCTTTAAACTCTAATAAATTGCAGCAAAGTTTTTTACCCACAAGAAACAAGAGAAACAGAGAGGGGAAAATGGGCGAAAATGCTTATAAGCAGAAAGAAGCCAATTTCTTTCAGGGAAAAAAGTCGATTCACAACACAAAGAACCTCAGAGAGTTTCAAGATTTGGAGGGGACATGACACTGCGGAGGGCTTTCCGACTGGTGCAGCATAAAAAAATCCTCCTGCCAATGCAGGAGACACAAGAGATGTAGGTTCAACCCCTGGGTCAGGAAGATCCCTTGGAGTAGGATATGGCAACCCACTCCAGTATTCTTGCCTGGCTGAGGGTAGGGGAAGGGGATGGGGGAAGGTGGAGGAAGCAGAAAAAATCCTAGGTTCCCTTTCTAGATGCGTGTTGTCAGATCTTCCTTCACAACAGCCAAAGACTAGATGAAAAATTGAACCAAGGGACTCAGAGACACCAGGAATAGACAAGATAGGCTGTTGCAGTAAAAACAAGGAAATTGAGCAAAACTCTTCTTTTTGGATGGCAACATCCCCATGACCCCTTTGTTAATTGAAACAAATACCTACTCCTCCCCACAAAATATCCACATCCTAATCCTCAGAACCTGTGAATACGTTACATTACATGGTAAAGAGCAATTAAGCTACTGGATGGAATTAAGATTGCTAATAATCCGACCTTACAACAGGAAGATCATGCTAGATGATTCAGTGAGCCCAAGAAAATCATAAGCATCCTTAAAAATGAAAGAGGGAGGCAGAGGGTCTCTCAAAGGAAGATGTGACTACAGAAGAAAAGCACAGTGATGCAAGGTTGCTGGTGAACGGGGCCATGAGCCAATGAATGTGGGTGGCCTCTAGAAGATGGAAAAGTGAGGAAGTGGATGCTGCTCTAGGGCATCCAGGAGAAAACAGAGCTGACAGCTCAATGTTAGCCCGGTTTGGCCAGTGTTGGACTTCTCTTCTGCAGAACTGTAAGATAGTAAGTCTGTGTTTTTTAAGCCACGAAGTTTGTGGTCATTTGTTACACAAGCAACAGAAAACTAATACATCCTCTCAGGAAGCAATAGTATAGCACACACGTGTTATTTCAAAATACAGAGGGAATTCCTTGGTGGTCCAGTGGTTAGGACTTGGCGTTCTCACTGCTATGGGCCTGGGTTCAATCCCTGGTCAGCGAACTAAGATCCCACAAGTCATATGGCACAGCCAAAAAGCAAAGCAAAAACAAAAACTATCCATACCAACCACCACCCCCCAACACACACACACACACAAACCCAACTCAGAATAAATTCCAGAAGAAATAGCTAGAAAAATTAAACATAACTACTTAAGGAGAGAGGGAGTTGGTGGTGGGTTAGCATAGATGAGGGGTCTGAATGTTTTTATGGCAAGTCTTATTTTTAAAAATGCATGTAACTTTTAAAATGATATTGTAATATTATGGTAAAAATACTAAAAAAATATTAAGTTTCTTAGATTTTGACATCGTCAACTTGGTATGCCACAGGTAGTGAAAACCACTTGTTATGCCACAGGTATGCTCCTTAGAAGAAAAGCTATGACCAACCTAGACAGTTTATAAAAAGCAGAGACATTACTTTGCCAAGAAAGGTCCATGAATCCATGATTTACCCATTAGGCATGCATGGATGTGAGAATTGGACCATGAAGAAAGCTGAGCACCAAAGAATTGATGCTTTTGAACTGTGGTGTTGGAGAAGACTCTTCAGAGACCCTTGGACTGCAAGATCAATATTTTACCATAATATTACAACTGAATTAACCAGTTACTATCCAGCCATTCTGTAACAAACAAGATTATTATTTACATTATTCTATTATTCTATTTTTCATTTTATTTTAAGCATATCCCATATCATTTAAATATTCAGTATTGTATGCTTAAAGTGTACACATTTGCATCACCATATTTGTGAAATCATGAAATATATGATGTTTACATGAGAGTGATGGTATTTCATTTGCAGTTCTATCATTTGACTAATGGGGCATCCTATGTTCTCTTGATTCCTGCCATGTTCAGCCTCTAATGATCATGACTAACATGAGGACTTTGGAATAAATCTCAGTGTTCTAAAGGTTTTGGACATAAATGATGGATTTTAGAGCAAGTTTAAACCATATAAAAGTGTTTCTTGTTGTAAACCATAGGAAGTCCAACAATGTATCAGTAACAGACATGAAATTTGCTTTTTTCCTACCCTTTTTAATATAAAAATAATCTGCTGTTTGAAAGACTTGAAAGAATCCATTCCAGAATGATAAGTTCAGTTCAGTTTAGTTCAGTTGCTCAGTCATGTCCGACTCTTTGTGACCCCATGAACTGCCGCACACCAGGCCTCCCTGTCCATCACCAACTGCCAGAGTCTACCCAAACCCATGTCCACTGAGTTGGTGATGCCATCCAACCATCTCATGCTCTGTCGTCCCCTTCTCCTCCTGCCCTCAATCTTTCCCAGCATCAGCGTCTTTTCAAATGGGTCAGCTCTTCGCATCAGGTGGCCAAAGTATTAGAGTTTCAGCTTTAACATCAGTCCCACCAATGAACACCCAGGACTGATCTCCTCTAGGATGGACTGGTTGGATCTCCTTGCAGTCCAAGGGACTCGCAAGAGTCTTCTCCAACACCACAGTCCAAAAGCATCAATTCTTTGGTGCTCAGCTTTCTCTATAGTCCAACTCTCACATCCATACATGACTACTGGAAAAACCATAGCCTTGACTAGACGGACCTTTGTTGACAAAGTAATGTCTCTGCTTTTGAATATGCTATCTAGGTTGGTTATAACTTGCCTTCCAAGGAGTAAGCATCTTTTAATTTCATGGCTGCAATCACCATCTGCAGTGATTTTGGAGCCCCCAAAAATAAAGTCAGCCACTGTTCCCACTGTTTCCCCATCTATTTCCCATGAATTGATGGGTCCGGATGCCATGATCTTCGTTTCTGAATGTGGAGCTTTAAGCCAACTTTTTCACTCTCCACTTTCACTTTCATCAAGAGGCTTTTTAGTTCCTCTTCACTTTCTGCCATAAGGGTGGTGTCATCTGCATATCTGAGGTTATTGATATTTCTCCCAGCAATCTTGACTACAGCTTATGCTTCTTCCAGCCCAGCGTTTCTCATGATGTACTCTGCATGTAAGCTAAATAAGCAGGGTGACAATATACAGCCTTGATGTACTCCTTTTCCTATTTGGAACCAGTCTGTTGTTCCATGTCCAGTTCTAACTGTTGCTTCCTGACCTGCATATATGTTCCTCAAGAGGCAGGTCAGGTGGTCTGGTATTCCCATCTCTTTCAAAATTTTCCAGAGTTTATTGTGATCCACACAGTTAAAGGCTTTGGCATAGTCAATAAAGCAGAAATAGATGTTTTTTCTGGAACTCTCTTGCTTTTTCAATGATCCAGCAGATGTTGGCAATTTGATCTCTGGTTCCTCTGCCTTTTCTAAAACCAGCTTGAACATCTGGAAGTTCACGGTTCACGTATTGCTGAAGCCTGGCTTGGAGAATTTTGAGCATTACTTTACTAGCGTGTGAGATGAGTGCAATTGTGCAGTAGTTTGAGCATTGTTTGGCATTGCCTTTCTTTGGGGTTGGAATGAAAACTGACCTTTTCCTGTCCTGTGGCCACTGCTGAGTTTTCCAAATTTGCTGGCATATTGAGTGCAGCACTTTCACAGCATCATCTTCCAGGATTTGAAATAGCTCAACTGGAATTCCATCACCTCCACTAGCTTTGTTCAAAGAGATGCTTCCTAAGGCCCACTTGACTTCACATTCCAGGATGTCTGGCTCTAGGTGAGTGTGAGTGATCACACCATCATGATTATCTGGGTCATGAATATCTTTTTTGTACAGTTCTTCTGTGTATTCAGCTTATTTCTGCAAGGTGATAGTTGGCAAAGAAGAAAGGAGACTCCTGTGTGTTGACAATACAGCTATGCATTTGCATTTGTTGTCTGTAATATTGTCTGAAATATTTTTAAGAGGCTACTTTCTTGTTCATCTATATTATATTCTTAAAAAGTAACTTTTATGAAATAAATGTAAGTGATGACAGTGCTACCTTGATAAATACATTTCATGGTAAAATTAGCATCCTGCCCTCATGATAGCTTTCTGAAACAGTAGCAACTTTGGCAATAGCAACATTCACCTGCCCGCATCATCCACACATGTGTAAACATCTATCTTAAACACATTTCACAGTGTATTTGTGATGACTTGCTTTACTTGTGTTAAGAAAGCATCTTAGAATGCTGCTAAGTCACTAGTTTCTGTGTGAGGTCATACCGAGTGGTCAGTTCACTTACTGTAGCCAATTGTAAAGGCATCAACCTGAATTTCAGCTGTGAGATCTTTCAGTAAAGAAATACATTTTTGAGAGAAATGCTATTTCTACTTTAAGTCAAATGAAAAAAAATTGATTATTTTAAATATTACCAGTCTGGAGGGAGTTAGAAACAGACAATATTATGCTGTCACTAAAGCAAATTAAAGAGGTTTTTCCTTTAGCTGTATTATAAATACCAGCATTTGTCCTAAGTATGAGTTTTGAAAAGAAATTTTACAAATTGCAATATTTCCCTTTTGTATACCCTTTTGTATAGCTGTGAATGAATGATTTAACTTAATCTCATTTTTACTCTGATTTCAAACCCTCTTTACATACTTTGATTAAATAATTTATCCAAATGAGAATTGGTCCCTCTAATTCCGTCTTTGTATCCCTCGTAAGCACATGTTCCTTTGTTAGGCCAACTCAAACACCTGGTGCTGAATATTTAATTTGAAGAGAACCTCCAGCATCTGGCATTAACCCTCAGTCTCTCTGCATCTGGCTTAGCTGGGATTGTTGTATGTTCATGTTTAGTCTTTTCACAGACATTTTATAAAGAAAAAGAATGTGGAGCAAACTAAGAAAAGAGATAAGGGAAAACAATACTGATGTGCCGTCACAAAATTGTTACAGTACCTGGTAAAAAAAGTAAATGCAAAATTGAACAGATGGCTATAGAAAATATTTTAAAACTCAAAAATATATTTCTATATGTATATATATATATACATATAGAAGTTAGTGTGGTGGATAAGATTTCCTTATTATATAAAGAGTATGGTAGGTTGGGTTAGTTATCAAATTTAGGTTATCCTCCAAAAGAAATGATTCATTTCTAGGCTGATGTTAAGCAGTGTTGGTCTTTGGAATTTTCATGTAGCAGATAATATTAAAGATTTAAGAGTTGATGAGCAATAGTAAAGCAGACAGTTTAACTCCTTATCTTACCCACTTATGAAAGAAAGTGTTCGAGCTTCGCAACTAGTGAATATTAGGACAGCAAAGGTCAATTTTCCTACTATAGAATAAATGAAAAGCCATTATCCACTAGGTCCTAAGGACACTACAGGGAGGCTGTTGGGCAAACATACTGAATTAATCATAATGGAGATGAAAGGGCTTTATCTTGTCCATATTTAAAAATCTTATAGGATACCATTTGCTGTAGAAGTGAGTTGAAAACTATTTATCAACTTAAATAACCATGAAATAGTAAAATTACAAGTATTTATGACAAAGACTGACACTACCTGTAGTATAATTCTATACATATTTTTTACCTTTAAATATTATTGAAATATTGCCCTATGTACAATATTTAGTACCTTTTAAAAAAATGGATATGAAATGTCTGTTTTGCTTGATCGTTATAGAGATTAAATGAGTCTTATCTGTCTTATTAGCCACTCAGTCATGTCCAACTCTTTGAGACCCCATGGACTATAGCCCACCAGGTTCCTCTGTCCATGGAATTCTCCAGGCAGTATTCTTGCTATCTGAAGAAGGGTAGCTATCCTCTTCTCCAGAGGATCTTCCCGACTGGGGTTGAACTGAGGTCTCCTGCATTGTAGGCAGATTCTGTACCATCTGAGCCACCAGGGAAGCCCTAAGTATACTGCAAAATTGTTAGTGTATGATAGTCACTCATTGTTATAAAGATTAAATGAGTAAATTTATATAAAGCGTGTATTAACCACTGCACTTTACATATAGGAAGCCTTCAACAGATTATAGCTATTAGTTGCTACCTATCTGTCAAATTACCAAATAAGTGACTGTCCATGTTCAGAGCCAACCTTCCCATTGATAGAGACCTTTATCATTCATTAGGTCATCCATTCCATTGTTGGATAGCTCTAAGGTTTAGAAAGGCCACCTTTATTTTTTTAATATTTACTTATTTTTAATTGATTGGTTTACAATATTGATTTGATTTCTGTCATACATCAACATGAATTAATCATAAGTGTACATATGTCCCCTTCCTCTTGAGTCTCCCTTCCACCTCCCACCTATTCCCACCCCTCTATGTTATTACAGAGCCCCCATTTGAGTTCCCTGAGTCATACAAATTCCCACTGGTTATTTATTTACATATGTTAGTGTATATGCATCCATGCTACTGTCTCCATTTATAAAAGGCTATCTTTATATTGAGTCAAAATCTTCATTCTAACTTCCTACTCTTGGGATCAGTTTTGTCCATTGACTCAAATAGAACATCTACTCTGCCTTCCACATGGCAGCCCTTTAAACTTTTCTACATAGCTGCATCCTCCTCCTCTAAGACTTCTCCCAGTTGACAGGCATCTGTAGAAAGTTGAACCCAGAAATGACCACAATAGTCCATACTAGTGTGGCCAGGACAGAGCTTGAGATTATAGCTACCTAGAGATATAGTGTCAGAGAAGGCAATGGCACCCCACTCCAGTACTCTTGCCTGGAAAATCCCATGGACGGAGGAGCCTGGTAGGCTGCAGTCCATGGGGTCTCTAAGAGTCGGATATGACTGAGCGACTTCACTTTCACTTTTCACTTTCATGCATTGGAGAAGGAAATGGCAATCTACTCCAGTGTTCTTGCCTGGAGAATCCCAGGGACGGGGGAGCCTGGTGGGATGCCGTCTATGGGGTCGCACAGAGTTGGACACAACTGAAGCAACTTAGCAGCAGCAGCAGAGATTTAGTATTTAATGATTATCCCACCCTTATTCCAGACACTAGAGTTGGAGCTTAAGTTTGTGTATTATTACTTATGACATTTTGTATTATAAATAACAGAAACTTAAATAACTTGAGTTAAAAAGTAATTCCTCAGGTTCTGCTTAGTTATAGGTTGTACTAGTGGTAAAAAGTCTGTCTGCCAGTTCAGGAGACACAAGAGACAAGGGTTTGATCCCTGGGTTGAGGAGATCCCCCGAGAAGGAAATGGCAACCCACTTCAGTATCTTCGCCTGGAAAATGCCATGGACAGAGGAGCTTGGCGGACTATAGTCCATGAGTTTGCAAAGAGTCAGACACATGTGCACACGTGTGCGCACACACACACACACACACACACATTAGGCTATTAGAATAGAATGATACCAAGAAAGGAGGAATGGAGCTGAGTCACAGGCACAACTGACCCAAGGAACCCAAATTTCAACAGAGGTTTCTTTTTTCATCTCTCAGCTGATGTTCTCTCCATGGCAGATTCGTCTGTTGCCCAGTGATGAAAACATGGCTGCCTACAAATCCAGAGCTTTGCCTTTCAGAACCTAGGGTTTCAAGGGGAGACTGGCTTACCATTCTCTATATCAAAATAATCGTATTTTTTAAATTACTATGAACTTAATAATTATTTAATCAGAACTAAGCGATGGTATCTCATTTTTGAGTCACATGCTCACTCCTGGACCCCTTAACTATGGGCAGGGAACCAGGTCTTGTCATGGTACAAATGGAAATGCAAGTGTTTACTAGAGAATACAATGTTTCAGGTTTCTTTTTTTGACTAGCAGTTAATTAAACTATCTTTTCCATTTATATTTAAATTGATGTATAGTCTCATGTATCCCATTCTGTATTTGTGATATTGTGAACCTATGACATCATTTGTACTGATTGAATTTCAGCACATCTTTAAAGCCTGAAATTTTTACTGGAATTTCTCATCCAACATATATTACTAATGTATTCCAATTGTCTGTCTGAAGTCTGGATTTCATTCATATATTCACGAGTAGATAATAAAATGAATAGAGTCACAGAACCTTGTTGCAATCCATTAGAAACATTTTTCAAGGTTGACTTGGGTCCATTAATCAATACCTTTTGTAAGTAACCAACCATGATATCTTAGAAATGAGTCTTACCTGAAGCCCACAGATGTAAATGTCAGAGACACTGAGGTTAGGAGATTCATCATCTTCTCCTCCCCCAGGAGGAAACTGTTTGAGGAGCAGTGTTCCTGCAACACCAAAAAAGAGAAATTCTTTAACAGTGACCTGAAATGCCAGTCTTCCCCCTAAAAGCAGAGGTGGTGCCTGAAATATTTTGTAGCGTTGTATAGATCATTATCTCAACAAATTGTATTTCTAGTGAAAAGAGAACTCAGAAAGAAATTTCCAAGAAATGCAGTTCTGACAGGAAGGACAATGGTTCTAAAGCCCCAAATGGAAGGGCTGAGGCAGATGCTTTGGGTAACATGTCCATGTGCTGGCCCTAATCCAAGCCACTTCCACCCTGTGCTCTAAGATACCCCCAGCACCTAAATGCAAAGTCATGCTCGGAAAGCTCAATTTCCCGGAATATTTTCTCAATAAATTTGGCTGATACCATCTTATTTTCTGGGTACTTTTTAACTGGTGTGTCAAATTGTGTTATTCATGGAGTAAATGAACTATGCCATCTATAAACAGTTATCTTTAGCCCAATTTTTAAAAACTTTTTATTTTATGTTGGAGTATAGCCAGTTAACAATATTGTGATAGTTTCAGGTACAGAGCAGATAGCCATACATATACATGTCTCCATTCTCCTCCATCCAGACTGCCACATAACACTGATCAGAGTTCCCTGTGCTATACAGTAGGTCCTCGTTTGTTATTCATTTTAAATATAGCAGTGTATACATGTCGAGCTCCAATTCCCTATCTATCCCTTTCTGCCACCTTCCCCCACCCCCGACCCCCTGCCGGGTAACCATAAGTTCATTCTCTAAGTTTGTGAGTCTGTTTCTATTTTTTTTTAAATAAGTTCATTTGTATCATTTCCTTTTAGATACTACACATAAGGGATGTCATTCAATATTTGTGTTTCTGTCTAACTTCACTCAGTATGACAATCTAGGTCTATCCATGTTGCTACAAATGGCATTATCTTTTTCTTTTTAATGGCTGAGTAATATTCCATTGTATATGTGTGCTACATCTTCCTTACCCAAGCCTCTGTCAATGGACATTTAGGTTGCTTCAAACCAATTTTGATGTGAAACCTTTATTCATTTACCCTTTCATTCATTTAACAGATATCAATCAAGCATTTAAAATGTGTCAAGCTCTGGGGATAACTCAGTTCTCACAACAGACACAATCCCTAACTTCAGGGAACTTGAAAATCCTCTTCTTCAATCAAACAAGTTGCTTACTGACCACTGAAACTCCCAGGACTTTCCTGACCACCTCCACCCTCAACCCAGGATTCTTTCCTCTCCATGGGTCTCCTGTTTAAGTCCAATCTCAAAGGGTATCCCCCTCCACTCAGCTTCCAGATGAACCCAGCCTGCAATGTTCTCTCTGCTGTGTGAGTTCCTGTAACTGAATTGCTTGTACAGTGAACAGCTATGGGCTACATTTTATGAAAGAAATAAGCTTTAGAGTGGGATAAATCCATATTCAGATCTCACCCCAGAGAATTACTAGATTGTATGCTGCTGCTGCTAAGTCATATGTCTGACTCTGTGCGACCCTAGAGACGGCAGCCCACAAGGCTCCCCTATCTCTGGGATTCTCCAGGAAAGAACCCTGGAGTGGGTTGCCATTTCCTTCTCCAATGCATGAAAGTGAAAAGGGAAAGTGAAGTCGCTCAGCCGTGTCCGACTCTAAGTGACCCTATGGACTGCAGACTACTGGGCTCCTCCGTCCATGAGATTTTCCAGGCAAGAGTACTGGAGTGGGTTGCCATTGTCTTCTCTGACTAGATTGTATAGTCATAGGTTATTTAATAGTTCTAAGCCACATCCAACACCACAGTTCAAAAGCTTTTGAACTGGTTGGACTCTGAAGAGTCTTCTCCAACACCACAGTTCAAAATTGATCAGAGTTGTTATTCATTTTAAATATAGCAGTGTATACATGTTGAGCTCCAATTCCCCATCTATCCCTTTCTGCCACCTTCCCCCACCCCCGACCCCCTGCCGGGTAACCATAAGTTCATTCTCTAAGTTTGTGAGTCTGTTTCTATTTTTTTTTAAATAAGTTCATTTATATCATTTCCTTTTAGATATACACATAAGGGATGTCATACAATATTTGTGTTTCTGTCTAACTTCACTCAGAATGACAATGACAATGACAAATTGAACTGTGGTGTTGGAGAAGACTCTTGAGAGTCCCTTGGACTGCAAGGAGATCCAACCAGTCCATTCTGAAGGAGATCAGCCCTGGGATTTCTTTGGAAGGAATGATGCTAAAGCTGAAACTCCAGTACTTTGGCCACCTCATGCAAAGAGATGACTCATTGGAAAAGACTCTGATGCTGGGAGGGATTGGGGGCAGGAGGAGAAGAGGATGACAGAGGATGAGATGGCTGGATGGCATCACTGACTCGATGGACGTGAGTCTGAGTGAACTCCAGGAGTTGGTGATGGACAGGGAGGCCTGGTGTGCTGTGATTCATGGGGTCGCAAGGAGTCGGACACGATTGAGTGACTGAACTGAACTGAAGCCACATCCGTAAAGTGAAGACACTGACAATTTCATAGAGAAATAATTGATTCCACGTAACCTCTTTTTTTTAACCAAGCATCTTGTTCTCTAACCATGGTGACCTTCTTTGCCTCTTGTTACCATTTTTGGCCTAAGGTTTAATCTGTGTCATATAAATACGAATATCTCTGCTTCCATTTGGTTTCCTCTTGCATAAAATATCTTCTTTCATCCTATTCACTTTGTTTCTATGTGTGTCCTTAGAGCTGAAGTGAGTCTCCTATAGGCAGCGTATAGTTGTCTTATTTTTTATCTATCCATCCTTTCTGTGCCTTTTGATTGGTAAATTTAATCCATTTACATTTAGAGTGATTAGTGACATGTAAAGACTTTCACTCTGGCCACCTGATGTGAAGAGCCAACTCCTGGAAAAGACCCTGATGCTGGGAAAGATTGAGGGCAGGAGGAAAAGGGGGTGACAGAGGATGAGATGGTTGGATGGCATCACTGATTCAGTGGACATGAATTTGAGCAAACTCAGGGAAATAGTGAAGGACAGGGAAGCCTGGCATGCTGCAGTTCATGAGGTTGCAAAGAGTCAGACACAACTTAGTGACAACAACAGCAGCAAGGACTTCCTACTGCCGTGGTATTGTTTGCCTCCTGTTAGGTGTCTCCATTGTTTTTTTTTCCCCCTTCTGGTAAGCTCTGTCCCCCCTGTTTTATGTTTCATGAATCTATTATAGAGTTTTGCTTTGTAGCTATCTTGAGGCTTATATAAAACATCTTACAGACAAAACATTTGGTTTTATACTGATAACAACTTATCTTTGTTCACCTATAAAGTCTCCACTCTTATACTCATCCCCTTTCATACCTTTGATGTCACAATTTATCTCTTTTTACGTTGTATATTTATTAACAAATTATAGTGCTATGCTGTGCTTAGTCACTCAGTCGTGTCTGACTCTTTGTGACCCCATGGACCGTAGCCCACCAGGCTTCTCTGTCCATGGGGATTCTCCAGGCAAGAATACTGGAGTGGGTTGCCATGCCCTCCTCCAGGGGATCTTCCCAACTAGGGATTGAACCCAGGTCTCCCACATTGCAGGCAGATTCTTTACCATCTGAGCCACCAGGGAAATCCATGAATACTGCTGCAGGTAGCCTATCTCTTTTCCAGGGGATCTTCCTAACCTAGGGATTGAACCCAGGTCTCCCACATTGCAGGCAGATTCTTTACCAGCTGAGCTACCAGGGAAGGCCAACAAATTATTGTACCTATAGTTATTTTTAATATTCCTTTCCTTTAATCTTTATACTCTGGTTAGTGGTTAACACACCATTTCAATACAGAATTACATTTTTTTTAATTCTGTTTTCGCCTACACCAGTGTGTGTTGTATCCCTAATATTGTGTTGGCAATATTTTCATGTTGCCAGTTACTCTTTTTACATTTTAGCTTGAAGAACTTTTTTCACTGTTTCTTCAAAGCAGGTCTGGTGGTGGTGAACTCCCTCAGTTTTTTGGTTCTTTTCTAATTTTTTGTTAGTTTTTTTTTAATCTTTATTTTTCCTTCATAACTGAAGGGTAACTTTGCTGAAATTACTCTTGCCTGACAAATTCATCTTTCAACACTTCAAACATATCATTCTGTTTTCTACTATCCTGTAGGGTTTCAGCTAAGAGATCTACTGATATCCAAACAGGGCTTCTTTGGCGGTTACTTTCTTTTATCCCTCTGGCTAAGGTTAAGATTCTTTATATAAAGACAGCCTTCAGAATGGGAGAAAATAATAGCAAATGAAGCAACTGACAAACAACTAATCTCAAAAATATACAAGCAACTCCTGCAGCTCAATGCCAGAAAAATAAACAACCCAATCAAAAATGGGCCAAAGAACTAAACAGACATTTCTTCAAAGAAGTTCAAAGAAGACATACAGATGGCTAACAAACACATGAAAAGATGCTCAACATCACTCATTATCAGAGAAATGCAAATCAAAACCACAATGAGGTACCATTTCACTCCAGTCAGAATGGCTGCATTCCATAAGTCTACAAGCAATAAATGCTGGAGAGGATGTGGAGAAAAGGGAACCCTCTGGCACTGTTGGTGGGGATGCAAACTAGTACAGCCACTATGGAGAACAGTGTGGAAATGCCTTAAAAAACTGGAAATAGAACTGCCATACGACCCAGCAATCCCACTGCTGGGCATACACACCGAGGAAACCAGAATTGAAAGAGACACGTGTACCCCAATGTTCATCGCAGCACTGTTTATAATAGCCAGGACATGGAAGCAACCTAGATGTCCATCAGCAGATGAATGGATAAGAAAGCTGTGGTACGTATACACAATGGAGTATTACTCAGCCATTAAAAAGAATACATTTGAATCAGTTCTAATGAGGTGGATGAAACTGGAGTCTATTATACAGAGTGAAGTAAGCCAGAAAGCAAAACACCAATACAGTATACTAACGCATCTATATGGAATTTAGAAAGATGGTAACAATAACCCTGTATGCAAGACAGCAAAAGAGACACAGATGTATAGAATAGTCTTTTGATCTCTGTGGAAGAGGGAGGGGGGGATGATTTGGGAGAATGGCATTGAAACATGTATAATATCATATATGAAATGAGTCACCAGTCCAGGTTTGATGCCGGATACAGGAAGCTTGGGGATGGTGCACTGGGATGACCCGGAGGGATGGTATGGGGAGGGAAGTGGGAGGGGGGTTCAGGATGGGGAGCACGTGTACACTCGTGGTGGATGCATGTTGATGTATGGCAAAACCAATACAATATTGTAAAGTAAAAAATAATAATAATAATAATTTTTTTTAAGATTCTTTATTATAGTTTTTAACAGTTTTACCATAATGTGTCTTGGAGATCTTTTTGCATTGAAATAATAAGGTGTTCTATTAGCTTCATGGAATTTTATGTCCAAGTCTTTCCCCAAGTTTGGGAAATTCTCGCTATTATTTCTTTAAATATACTGTTTCTTTTCTTCCTTCCTTCTTCTTATAAGCTAGTTATTCTTATATTTACCTTTCTTATCAAATTCAATAGATTTTGTAGGGTTTCTTCACTTAAAAAAAATCTTAGAACTCTTTCCTCTTCTAATTGAATTACTTCTGTATTTCTATCCTACAAGTCATTTATCCTTTCTTCCGTGCGGTCTGCCCTATTACCAGTGACCTCTATTGTATTATTCATCTCATTCATTGAGTTACTCAGGTCCAGAATTTCTGTTTGTTTGTTTTAATTTCACTCTCTTTGGTAAAGAGCTCCTTCTGTTCATTAACTGGGGTAGCCGGGCAGTTACTCATCAGTTTTGCTCTCCGCCTCCTCCGTTGGAAAGGTCACTGCTTTTCTCCTCCTTTGTTGAACACGTCTCCACTGCTGCCACCAAAAGTCCAACCCTTTGCAGGGTCACCCTTGTGAGGGCTGTCACCTTGGCAAGTTCCTCCCTCTCCTCTGCATTCAAACTCATCCCTATCCCTCTCCAGTGCTTTGCTAGACTCTCCCCCTTAGGCAGGTTGCACTTCCACAAATTCTCTCTCATCCATGGGTATCTGCCCACATGTGCAATCTTCAGGTTTCCTTTCTCCCAGTCATGGCTAGTGGGGTGGGACAGGCTTGCTGACTCCTTTGAATCCTCAGCTCTTTCTCAGGCTCTGCTCATTTGTTTTTCAGATGCACAGGTGGGCTAGACACCTGCTGAGTGCCTTGGTGTAATGTACAGAAGCACTTTTGTTCAGTCATGGATGTCTAATTAGTTGTTTAAAAAGGAGAAAGAGGGGTAGCTTATGCTTCCATGATGCACATGTCACTCCTAGAGATTCACTCTGTTGCATGCAGCAGTGGGTCATTATTATCATTTGTATTTATTGTATAAACATACAAAAATTATACATTCAACTATTGAAAAATACATATTATTTCAGTTCAGAGCTATTTCAAATAGTACAATAAACTTCCTTGTAAGTTTTGGGATGCCCTGTGTTTCTATTTCTATTGAATGAATACACTAGGAGAGAAATTACTGGCTCATACGAAATATATACATTCAGCTTTAGAAGAGACTGTCAAACGTTTTTCCAAAGTGGTTGTATGAATTTACACTTAAATTGGCAGCAGTGAATGAGAGTTCAGTTCTTCTACTCCCTTGCTAAAATTTGGTAGTGTCTGACTTTGTTTTGGCTATTCCAGTGAATGTGTGATGATATTACTTTGCCATTTTAAGTTGCATTTATTGATGATTGATGAAATTAAACATGTCTTATATGTTTATTGGCCATTTGGCTATCCTCTTTGACTATTTAAGTCATTTGTCCTATTTTATATTGAATGTTTAGTTGTTTATATATCCTGCATATGAGTCTTTTTATATGAATTACCAATATATTCAATGTTGTGTGGCTTGAGTCTTGATTCTCTTCCTTGGCCACCTGATGCAAAAAGTTGACTCGTTTGAAAAGACCTAATGCTGGGAAGGATTGGGGGCAGGAGGAGAAGGGGACGACAGAGGATGAGATGGTTGGATGGCATCACTGACTCAATGGACATGAGTTTGGGTAGACTCGGGAGTTGGTGGCGGACAGGGAGGCCTGGTGTGCTGTGGTTCACGGTGTGCTGCGTTCATGGAGTCGGACATGACTGAGTGACTGAACTGAACTGAACTGAATGATGTCATTTGAGGAATAGGAATGTCCTAATTTTAATATGTGCTTAGTTGCTCAGCCGAGTTTGACTCTTTGCAGCCCCATGGACTGTAGCCCACCAGGTTCCTCTGTCCATGGGGATTCTCCAGGCAAGAATACTGGAGTGGGTTGCCATGCCTCCTCCAGGGGATCTTCCCAACCAGGAATCAAACCAGGTCTCCTGGATTGCAGGCAGATTCTTAACCATCTGAGCCACCAGGGAAGTTATATAGTTTAAGTTAATGTTTTATGATTAGAATATTCTGTATCTTATTGAAGAAAACTTTGTCTACTTGAGTTAATAAAAATATTGTCCAGTTGTTTTCTAAAAGCCTTTGCTTAACTTTTGCATATCTAAGTCTATAATCTACCTAGAATTGATTTGTGAAGGGTGACAGTAAAGAGTAAGTATTCCTACTTGGAAATCCAAATAGCCTAGCACTATTTGTCAAAAAGAGCATTATTTCTACACTACACCACAGTGCCACCTCTGCCTATATGAGGTAGCCCTGAGATGTGGAACTCTTTTCTATTGTTTTTTTTTAGTCTATTCTTATACTAACTTCAATCTGTATTAATTTTAATAGCTTTTAATTGTTGTGACACTTGGCTGTATAAGTCCTCCAGCTGGTTTCTATTTATTAATGATCACCTTGATAGTTTTTGCCCTCTTCCATTCTTATATGAATTTTAAAATCAGCTTGTCAATTTCTACACAGATGTATTGGGATTTTAATTAGAATTGTTTTTAATCTAAAAATTAATTTAGGAAAAATTTACATTCTAACAGTTTTAAATTTTTCCAGTACATGAAAATGAGGGAAAATAATTTATCTATTTATTATGCCTTTATCCATTTCTTTTGACAAAGTGTTACAATTTTTAGTGTAGAGGTCCTGATCATCTATCATCAAATACATTTTTGGACTTAAAGGGTTTTATGCTGCTATAAGTGTTATCACTTTAATTTCTTTTCCAAACTTTTTGTTGCTGGTATGTAAAAATGCAATTGATTTCAAAAAAAAAAAATGCAATTGATTTCATACATTGACCTTAGATCCAACAACCTGAATAATAAATGTTAATTCTAGATATTTACCTCTAGATTTTTTTCAAGATTTTTCTCTATACACAATTATATTTTCTGTGAGTAATGATAGTTTTATTTTTTCTTTTCCTAAATATTATGATTTTTGTTTCTTTTTATTGCTTCATTGCATTGGTTAAGTTCTATTTTTTTTTTTAATGGAAGTAGTATTAGTAGAATCCATATAGTGTTCCTAATCTCAGGAAGAAAGTTTCAGTAATTGATCATTAAATTAACTTCCCTTTTTATTTTCTAAGAGTCTTCATCATAAATCAATATTTTATCAAAAGTTTTTCTCTAGTTATTAAGATAATCATTTTATTTATCTCCATTTTTCTGTGAATGTGTTGAATTATATTGACTATTGTGTGTGTGTGCTCAGTCGCTCACTTGTTTCCAACTCTTTGCAGCTTCATGAACTACAGCCCACCAGGCTCCTCTGTCCATGGAATTTTCTAGGCAAAAATATCAGAGTGGATTGCTATTTCCTACTGGAGGGAATCTTCCCAAACCAGGGATTGAACTCATGTCTCTTTCATCTCCTGCACTGGCAGGCAGATTCTTTACCAGAAGTCCTATTAATGGTAAACTATTATTAGCATTCCTAGAATAAACTTCATTAAATTGCGATGCATTATCCATTTTATATATTACTGAATTCCCTTTTCTAGTCTATTAAATTTTTATATGTGTATGTTCATGCTGCATATTCGTCTGTAATTTTCCTTTCTTTTAATTTTTGTAACAATTTAGCTATCAAGATTATGCTGATACCATAGAAATATTGGAAAAGGTAGCTTCTTCTTCTATTTCATGGAAGAGTATATATAAAATTGAAGCTTCTACTTTCTTTACTATTTGCTAGAATTCACCAAAGTAACCATCTGGGCTAGGAGCATACTTTGTGGAGAGGTTAAAATAAAACATTTAATTTCTTTAGTAGATATATGATATTCTGTTTTTTCTTTCCTTTTGTGTCAGCTTCAGTACATTATATTCTTTAAGGAATTTATTCCATTTAAATTGCCATAAAGTTATTTGCAGTCTTATTTTTAAAGTATCTATAGGACCCATATGAATGTCTCTTTATTCATTAGTGATATTAGTATCTTGTTTCTCTCTCTTTTTACATCAGTCTTTCCAGAGTTTTATCAATTTGATTACTTTTTTTCAAGGAACAAAGTTTTCATTTTGTTGATTTTCTTTATTGTATTTTGTTTTCTGTTTATCTTATTTCTGCTTTTATTTTTTATTGTTTCTTTCCTTCTACTTTCTCTGTACTAATTAATTGTATGTGCCATTCTTTTTGTTTTGAGATAGAAAATTGAATCACGGATGAATAGCATTCTATTTTCTTCCTAATATATACACTTAATATAAATTTTTCTCTAAGAACTGCATAAATTCTCTCAGTTTTTGTTAATCTGAAGATAAAGGATACTTTTGATGATTATATAATTACAGGTTGGTAGTTATTTTCTTGATCATCATGTAACTATTTTCCAGATGTTTTGATATGCCATATTTTCAGTGTCATTTAGCTCAATATTTTCTAATTTCTATGTATTTCCTTATTTGATTCATGGATTGATTAGAATTTTATTGCTCAATTTTAAAAGCAGTTGGTACTCTTCTAATTAGCTTTTGTTATGGATGTTGAGAGAAATTCCGCTATGCTTAGAGAGCACACCCTGAATGATTTCAATCCTTTGAAATATATTGCAGGTTGCTTTATGACACAGCATATGGTAAATTCTAGTAAATGTTTGATATGCATTTGAAAAACACTGTGTATTCTGTCATTGTTGAATGCAGTTTTCTACATTAAATTTTTAGAACATCTCCAGGTTTTTGCCATTATAAGCAATGATACAGATACAGTATGTATCTTACTATATATATAACTTTTTGTTCTTGTTGAATTACTTCCTTCAAGTCATTCTCAGGAGTGCCAGTATGAGGTCAAAGGGTTGGGAATATCTGTATGGCTTTTCCTGTTTATACATTGCTGGTTACTAAAAGTATTATATCTGATTATAATGCCAGTTATCATGCATGAATTCACAAAATTCCCCCATGGTGTTGGGTGTTGTAATTGTTTTGTTAATAAAGCAGATACTAAATTGTAACTCAAAGTTGCAATAATTTTCATATCTTTGATAATTAGACAAGATAAATACTTTTCTAGGTGTTTACTTACTACTTCAATTTCCTCTCATATAAATTGCCTATTCATCTGTTTTACAACCTACTGGTATCTTGATACTTTTAGAATAAATTTGAATGGGTAATTTTATAATGTCAGCAATTCACCCTTGGCTCATATTTGTCGCAAATGTTTTCCCAATTTATTGTCTTTTAGTTTTAGCTTTGCTGTTTTTCACCATACACTTATGTTCAGTTTATGTAGATTTGAATCTGTTCCTTTGCTGTGACTACTCTTCTCACATGGAAACTGTGACAGTGTTTGATTCTTTCCTAGCTGAGTATTTCTTTTTGTTCTTTTAACATTTTTGTTAATATACGGTATACAGCAGCACTAACAGAAATTTAATGCAAGCCACATATGTGATTTAAAATGTTCTATTAGTCACAGAAAGTAAAAATAAACAGGTGTAATTAATTTTAATCATATAATTTATTTGACCCAGTATCCAAAATACAGGCAGATTTTACTTTGCATGATTCTGGCATGCATTAATTTCAGTTATCACCATTTAGTTTAATAAAAGTAATCTTCCAATAACATGGTCTGAATCTCTATTATTCTTATATAATAACTGTGAGTAGTTGCATTGTACAAACTTCACTACTAGACTTTCAGTCCACAAACAACTACCTGAACAAGTGAGCATCATTATCAGTGACCAATCAAAACATTTTTTTCTTTCGAAGTCTGTTGGTAATTGTTCACTGCACACCTGTTATTCAATTCATGCATGGACAGTGAAGCATATAGTTGTGTTCCTTCTTGTAGCTCACTGTTAAGCCCATATAACACGTCATAAAAATGGATAATCATTTAGGGAGTTGCCTGATAAAGTGAGAGATCAGCAAAGAAATTTTTAAAAGATACTGTTGGAAGTGAAAGCAGATGTGATGATGAACAATTGCGGGGACTCTGACAATTCTAGTGTTCAAGAGACCAGATGAATAGCCTCAGAAACTTAGTGAAGGTAAACTTATTGAAAGAAATGAAATGAGGAACGCGGTTGTGACAAAAAGGAAAAATTTTCTGTCTGGGTGATCTGTCCATTGGCCTAAGTGGGTGTTAAAGTCTCCAACTCTTACCTTGTTACTGTTGATTTCTTCTCTTTGTGACTGTTAGTATTTGCCTTATATACTGAGGTGCTCCTACATTGGGTACATATATATTTACAGTTGTTATATCTTCTTGAATTGACACCTTGATCATTATATGGTGTCCTTCCTTATCTCTTGTGACAATCTTTATTTTAAAGTCTGTTTTGTCTGATATGAGTATTGCTACTCTAACTTTCTTTTGGATTTCATTTGCATGAAGTATCTTTTTTCATCCCCTTACTTTTAGTCTATAGTCTGAAGTGAGTTTTGTTATAGACAGCATATATATGAATCTTGTTTTTGTATTCGTTCAGCCAGTCCATGTCTTTTGAATGGAGCATTTGGTCTGTGTACATTTAAGGTAGTTATCAATTTGTATGTTCTTATTGCTATTTCCTTAATTGTTTTGGATTTGTTTTTGTAGGTCTTTTCTCTTCCCTTCCTCCATAGTTCTTTTGTGATTTGATGACTATTATTGTGTTTGGATTGCTTTTTCTTTTGTGTGTGTGTGTCTGTTATAGTTTTCTGGTTTGCGGTTTTCATGCGGTTTTGATATAGCAGTCTATTTATATGCAAGGTTGTTTTAAGTTGCTTGTCTCTTTAATTTCACCTTCCACTTACTGCATTTGTATTTTCCTCTTCTTGTGTTTGCTGGTTTTGATTTCATATTTGTGTGTGGATGCTTTCCTACTTTTACTGTATGTTTTCTTTTATTGGTGATCTTTCCCATTTATGATTTTCTTGTTTCTAGTTGTGGTCTTTTTTTTTTTTTCCCTTCTGCCTGGAGAAATTCCTTACTGTTTGTTATAAAGCTAGATTGGTGGTGCTGAATTCTCTATGTTTGCTTAACTGTAAAGCTTTTGATTTCTCCATTGAATCTAAATGAGAGCCTTGCTGGGTGGGGTATTCTTGGTTGTAGGTATTTCCCTTTTATCACTTTAAACATTATCATGCCACTCCCTTCTGGCCTGAAGAGTTTCTGCTGAAAAATCAGCTGATAACCTTTTAGGAGTTCCCTTGTATATTATTTGTTGATTTTCCCTTGTTGATTTAAATATTTTTGTATTTAACTTTGTCATTTTTATTAATATGTGTCTCGATGTGTTCCTCCTTGGCGTAATCCTATATGGGACTCTCACTGAATATTTTAAGTGGACTTGAGTGAATGTTTCCTTTCTCATGCTAAAAATACAGAATGCTTCATGAACTTGTGTGTCATCCCTGAACAGGGACCATGCTGATCTTCTCTGCATCATTCCAATTTTAGTATATGTGCTGCCAAAGTGAGCACTAAAGATCACATAATAATCATAACTTCCCTCCATTGATTATTACAATCATTTTGGCTTACTAACTGTAGTTTTGGCTTACTAAGTCACTTTTGTGGTTTTGCACTGTCTGTAAAGCAAGGACTGCCTATATTATCATTTCAATACTCAATGTAAAAGTTTGGGGTATATTGCATTCTTTTTTCATACAAAGTCTTCAAAATACGATATGTATCTCAACTTACAAAACTGCTCAGATTAGATTAGCTACATTTCAAGTGCTCAGTAGCCGCACAGACTAGTGACTACAGCATATGTGTGTGTACGTGTGGACTTAGTTGCTCAGTCACGTCTGACTCTTTGCAACCCTTTGAGTTGTAGCCCACCAGGCTCCTTTGTCCATGGGATTTTTCAGTCAAGAATACTGGAGTGGGTCGCCATTCCCTCCTCCAGGGTATCTTTCCAACACAGTGACCGAAACCTGCATCTCCTATGTCTCCTGCATTGCAGGCAGATTCTTGACCCACTGAGCCATCGGGACTATAGCCTCCAATAGCACAAATCCACTCTAGTCTTTTGAAACCAGAGTTTAAAAGTTTTGGTGTTGATGGGAATATGAGTACCTGATTAGAAACTTTCTGTCCAAATAAATCAAAGCTTAAGGTGGGGAACAATATGGAAATACACTTCTCCTTTGGTGGTAACAAAGATACTAATGTTACTTCAGCTCCCTTTGGAGAAAATAGGCCTTGAATTATTCTCCAAAACTTACTGAAATAATCAGCCTTGTTGGAACAATAAGGGAAAGGAAGAAAGAACTAGTCTTCCAGGGAAAATAGTGGCTCCTTCGTGCCCCATGTGAGCTGAAGTAGCTTGGCTCATCTTAGCTCTGGGGTGATTTGTGAGAGCTTTTGGCTTAACACATTATCTCTGAAATATCACCACGAGTCAGAGAATCCCTGAACAGTGGGCAATAATCTGCTTGGAGTTTTGAAAATATTTCGCAAGTTAGTGGAGTCAGCAAAGTATTTATTTGATTTCCTCCTCAGCCTCACATTCTAAGAATCCCCAGTAGCCTAATAGTAATGGTAGCAACACCTGCTTGGCTGTCGATTTGCAGTTATCTTTCCTCCTAACACTCCCCAAATGACTACCCTGCCTATTGTCCTAATATCTCTAGATTTTTCTTGGGTGAACAAGATTATAACATCAATTCCCTGTTCTTATCCCACCTCTACCTGAAAGCTGGACCATAGACATTTGTAAGCAGTTAACATCTGAAGTTAGATGAGGGGTGTGTATGTGTGTATGCATGCTTTCTGGCTACTATACTTTCTAACAGATTTCTCATTTATTAGGAAAAGAATACAGCAAAATGGATAAAAGCACAGTCTTTGAAGGTAGACCAAAGTGAGCTCACTTTTCAGTGCTATCACGTCCTAGCTATGTAATCTTAATATATGTTACTTAATATTTTTGTGCCTCAGTTTCCTCATCTGTAAAGTGGGAATTATAGTGCCACTGACTTCCTACAGTTGATACAAGAATTAAATTAGATCAAGCATGTGAAGTCTTAGTCAATGGCTGTCAAATTTGAAATGCCAAAATAGTAACCAATCTTCATTGTTGATATTAGTATTATCTCTATTTTACTATTATTGTTATTACCACTGTTACAACTTTCACCTTAAAGGTGAAAAAAAATGGAAATAATAAAAGAAAAAGAATCCAACTTCACAAACTGCATTGAGAGTAAAGATTTCCTCAGGCAAAGGGCATCTTGGCAAAACTACTCCAACAGTCTACAAAATGTATCAAAAATCCTCTTTAACACCCTATCTTCTGACAGTCTCCTTCAGGACAAACCCCTCTGCTTTTCCTCAAAGCTCTAGCTTATACTTGCAACTTCTTCACTCCTCTGCTTCCCTCACTTTGACTGCAGCTTCTCACCTCTAATTATGTTTATTACTCTTTGGCTCACTGATACATTTATACAGTACAAAATTGTAAAGGCACAAAAGGCAGCCATAATGTATTTCTCCCATCTTTATTCCCTATAATCCAGATTCACGGAAGCAACCACCAAGAATATTCTATTTATAGAAAATACACACAACACAGTTTCTTTTTTAAACCATTACACTCTGCCTTTTTAATTCATAAAACTTGGGGATTGTACCCTACTAGTACCTCAGAGTTTACCTCATCCTCTGTAACAGCTATGTTTTTTCCATTGGATGGAACAAATGTAATTTATCTAATTCTCTATAGAAAGACATTCAAATTGTTTCAATGTTTTATTATCATAAATAATGCTGCAGTAACTAACGAATTACATATGTAATTTTACTCATCTGTAAGATAAATTCCTAGAAATTTAATCATTGGCTCAAAGGTACATTTTGGGCACATTTTAGATCTGCATTTTTGTAAATTCGGCCAAATTATCCTCCGTGAAGGTTTTGCTAATTTATCCTCTTGTTAGCAATGTTAGAGAGTGTCAGTTACCCACACACTCAGCCCACATAGCTTGTTTTAAACGGCATGACATTTTCCATGCTTTTTCTTAGGCAAAGTAGTCTTAACTTACTCAGTACTACATTTCCAGCCATTTATTCTTATGGGAAAATGTTTTCCCTCAGTGCAATATTTGCAATCTACCTATGGCATCCATACTGTCTTCTATCTACAGCCTTGAACCACCAATCCTCCTTTTTCTCCTCTGCTTGTAAGGGTCTCCTCCACATTACCCCTGGGATGTGTATTATCTGGGTCAGTCTGTTTAGTGCTGGGAAACCTCTAAGTGGCCTGGGAGCAAATAGCTTAGGTTGGGGTGGGACTCCCATCTCCCACCTAGAGTCTGAAGCACCTGTCAAGGGAGATAAGACATCCTTCTCCAAACCCATCTCCTTGGCAATTTACCCAAATATCATTGACTAAATAGTGTCATGTGTCTACATGGGAAAACTATACATCCCTGAAAAACAAAAGAACAGTTGCATGTATCAACATGGTTGGATCTCAGAGACACATGCCAAGCATAAAAGCAAGTCACAGAAAACATATGCAGCATAATGCCATGTCTACTAAGTTCTATGAGCAAGCCAAATTATGCAATGTTTATTAATATGCACATGCATGGTAAAACTATGCCAATTATAAGAGAATGATAAAGAGAAACTCAGGATTGTGGTATCATGAGAGCAAAGGGATGAGGCAGGATGGTCTAATTAGGAAGGGGCACATAGGAGGCTGAGTTGTGGGGATATTCTCCTGCTTAAGGTATATGGTAGGCTCCTGGGTGTTCATTTTATCCCTCTTAATGATTTCTATGCTACTCATTCTTTAGATCAGTTCAGTTCAGTTCAGTTCAGTCACTCAGTCGTGTCTGACTCTTTGCGACCCCGTGAATCGCAGCACGCCAGGCCACCCTGTCCTTCACCAACTCCCAGAGTTCACTCAAACTCATGTCCATCAAGTCGGTAATGCCATCCAGCCATCTCATCCTCTGTCATACCCTTCTCCTCCTGCCCCCAATACCTCCCAGAATCAGAGTCTTTTCCAAAGAGTCAACTCTTCGCGTGAGGTAGCCAAAGTATTGGAGTTTCAGCTTCAGCATCTGTCCTTCCAATGAACACCCTGGACTGATTTCCTCTAGGGTGGACTGGTTGGATCTCCTTGCAGTCCAAGGGACTCTCAAGAGTCTTCACCAACACCACAGTTTAAAAGCATCAATTCTTCGGTGCTCAGCTTTCTTCACAGTCCAACTCTCACATCCATACATGACCACTGGAAAAACCATAGCCTTGACTAGACGGACCTTTGTTGGCAAAGTAATGTCTCTGCTTTTCAATATGCTATCTAGGTTGGTCATAACTTTCCTTCCAAGGAGTAAGCATCTTTTAATTTCATGGCTGCAATCACCATCTGCAGTGATTTTGGAGCCCCCAAAAATAAAGTCTGACACTGTTTCCCCATCTATTCCCCATGAAGTGATGGGACCAGATGCCATGATCTTAGTTTTCTGAATGTTGAGCTTTAAGCCAACTTTTTCACTCTCCTCTTTGACTTGCATCAAGAGGCTTTTTAGTTCCTCTTACCTTTCTGCCAAAAGGGTGGTGTCATCTGCATATCTGAGGTTATTGATATTTCTCCTGGCAATCTTGATTCCAGCTTGTGCTGCTTCCAGCCCAGCATTTCTCAGGATGTACTCTGCAAAGCAGGGTGACAATATACAGCCTTGACATACTCCTTTTCCTATTTGGAACCAGTCTGTTGTTCCATGTCCAGTTCTAACTGTTGCTTCCTGCCTGCATACAGATTTCTCAAGAGGCATGTCAGGTGGTCTGATAGTCCCATCTCTTTCAGAATTTTCCACAGTTTCTTGTGATCCACACAGTCAAAGGCTTTGGCATAGTCAATAAAGCAGAAATAGATGTTTTTCTGAAACTCTTAC
>NW_011494902.1:2590597-2593590 GCF_000754665.1 Bison bison bison
TTGATTTAGGTCATACCTGAATGGTCTAGTGGTTTTCCCTACTTTCTTCAATTTAAGTCTGAATTTGGCAATAAGGAGCTCATGATCTGAGCCACAGTCAGCTCCCAGCCTTGTTTTTGCTGACTGTATAGAGCTTCTCCATCTTTGGCTGCAAAGAATATAATCAATCTGACTTCGATGTTGACCATCTGGTCATGTCCATGTGTAGAGTCTTTGCTTGTGTTGTTGGAAGAGGGTGTTTGCTATGACCAGTGTCTTGGCAAAACTCTATTAGCCTTTGCCCTGCTTCATTCAATATTCCAAGGCCAAATTTCCCAGGTGTTTCTTGACTTCCTACTTTTGCATTCCAGTCCCCTATAATAAAAAGGACATCTTTTTGGGGTGTTGGTTCTAAAAGGTCTTGTAGGTTTTCATAGAACCATTCAACTCAGCTTCTTCAGTGTTACTGGTTGGGGCATAGACTTGGATTACCGTGATACTGGATGGTTTGCCTTGGAAATGAACAGAGATCATTCTGTCGTTTTTGAGATTGCATCCAAGTACTGCATTTTGGACTCTTTTTTTGACCATAATGGCTACTCCATTTCTTCTAAGGGATTCCTGCCCACAACAGCAGATATAATGGTCATCTGAGTTAAATTCACCCACTCCAGTCCATTTTAGTTTGCTGATTCCTAAAATGTCAACATTCACTCTTGCCATCTCCTGTTTGACCACTTCCAATTTGCCTTGATTCACGGACCTAACATTCCAGGTTCCTATGCAATATTGCTCTTTACAGCATCAGACTTTACTTCCATCACCAGTCACATCCACAACTGGGCGTTCTTTTTGCATTAGCTCCATCCCTTCATTCTTTCTGGAGTTATTTCTCCATTAATCTCCAGTAGCATATTGGGCACCTACCGACCTGGGGAGTTCCTCTTTCAGTATCCTATCATTTTGCCTTTTCATACTGTTCATGGGGTTCTCAAGGCAAGAATACTGAAGTGGTTTGCCATTCCCTTCTCCAGTGGACCACATTCTGTCAGACCTCTCCACCATGACTCACCCGTCTTGGGTAGTCCCACACGGCATGGCTTAGTTTCATTAAGTTAAGACAAGGCTGTGGTCCTAGTGTGATTAGATTGACTAGTTTTCTGTGAGTATGGTTTCAGTGTGTCTGCCCTGTGATGCTCTCTTGCAGCACCTACCATCTTACTTGGGTTTCTCTTACCTTGGACATGGAGCAGAGCCGCTGCTCCTTACCTTGAACGAGGGGTATCTCCTCACGGCCGCCCCTCCTGACCTTGAACATGGAGTAGCTCCTTTCTGCCCTCCTGTGCCTGCGCAGCCGCTGCTCCTTGGACGTGGGGTGGCTCCTCTTGGCCGCCGCCCCTGACCTTGGGCGAGGGGTGACCACGCTTCTGCACCATCTGTTGCAGCCGGCGCGCTTTACTCATTCTTTAGTGAAGTATATGAAGTATAAACTGAAGTATAACCTGAAAAGAAAGTCTGGTCATGATATGTTAAGTAAGGATAAAGAGACAACAAAACAATGTGTACATTATGACCCTGCCTTGAACCAGATAAGCATACACCCATACACACACACACACATATATATATCCACACTAAAATTCTAGCTAGATATTGAGCAAAATGATATTAAGAAGTGTGTGGGTTATGGAATTATAACTTTTAAAAAGCTTTTCTTATTTTTTTGATATGTATTTCCTAAGTTTTCAACAATAAACTTTTTTGTAATGAGAAAATATTTCAGAATTTTTTTTTTAATAATATAATGTACTAAATGCTACGACTAAGGAGTTGATAATAGTTAACACTTGCTGAGCTTACCCTATGCCGGGTTCTGTGTCAGGTACACTACAATCATTTTCTTCTTAAGTCCTCATGGAAAAAATCCGTGATTAGCAATAGTAGCCCCCTTCCACGGAGGAGAAAGCAGACAGCCCGAGGTTAGATACGTGTGCATGAGTGTTGTCGCTTCAGTCGTGTCCGACTCTTTGCACTGCTATGAACCATAGCCCGCCAGCCTCCTCTGTCCATGGGATTCTCCAGGCAAGGATACTGGAGTGGATTGCCATGCCCTCCTCCAGGGGATCTTCCCAACCCAGGGATCGAACCCGCATCTTTTATGTCTCCTGCACTGGCAGGCAGGTTCTTTAGCACTATTGCCACATGGGAAGCGCAAGATTAAGCGCAAGCGTAATCACAAAGCCAGTCAGTGGCAGAGCCTAGAATCAACTGTCTGTCTTCCTATTTGGTATGTGCCCTAGTGAAACAGCGTGCACCCCACAATGGCCCAGGGAAGCCCTAGGAACTATACAGTGTCAACAAGGGTGAAGGATATGATTTTGCTTTACTTTTCAAGCTAGTAAATTACTTTGTTACTTTTTCATGGATGTTGGCAGGAGACATGAGACTCCTGGGTAAGAGACAAAGGTCTTTAGCAGTCACAGACAGGATAATGTGAACATTCTGTTGGTTTGTGTCTCTTCTCCTGTTTCCACTCCCAGGCTCCCCAGTGCACACAGTTGGATCAAATGAATGTCTGCAAACATGGTAAGTGGTGGTATAGGAAAGGAACACTGAGCTTGGAAGATTCACCATCTTTATAGCACTTGGAAACAAGTGTGCTCTTTATGGAAGAAGTCACCTCATCCCTCAAGTTGCTTTGTGCAAACACAGTCCTGAAAAGTGTATCAAAAAAAGATCAGTCAGGGCCTTGAGTCCTTGGCATATCCAGCAAGAGTGTGCAGGGCCCATGCAGGTTGCTCCCTGACATTACCCAAGACCTTTCAAGTTGCAAATTACAGAAACCCAGCTTAAACTTGTTTAAACAAAATGAAACCAAAAAAAAGAAGATATAGAGAAATATATCAACTCACAAAACTCCTCTCTCTTTTCTCTCTGCTCCCTTTTCCTCTATGTTGTCTCCACTAGCCTCTAGGCACTTCCCTTGTGATTGGAAGAGGGTTGCCATCACCAAC
>NW_011494902.1:2593690-2599547 GCF_000754665.1 Bison bison bison
ACCAACTCCAAAACAGAGCATGCCTTTTACAACCCTTCTAGTAAACACCTGGGAATCAAGTCTCGATGGCTTGGCCGGGATTGGGTAATCAGTCCATCTTAAACCAATTACTAGGTCCAGGAGATACAGTGCTCTGAAGGCTCATCCCTGGGTCCTGTGCCTCCTTCCAGAGCCAAGGTTGGGAGGAGTCCCACCCAATCATGTGGACCAAGAGTGGGATCTACCCCCCAGGAAGTCAGTGCTATTAACAGAAGACAAAGGAGTGAATACTTCTGTTATCTCTCAAACATTGCAAATAGCAAGCAGTAAGCTAAGGTATTGGGCTCACAAGATGAAACATAAGCTGTTCCAATAAAATTCGCATAATTCCATATAACTCAGTGGTGTTTCTGCAGAAATGGTGCCTGACTGCTGGAACTCCCTGTGACTTCTGACATTCGAGGCAGTTATCAGAAGACTGGAGCAATTTGATTGCACCCAAATGCAGTATGTGTGGGGATTTGCCAAAAGAGAAAGGGGAAAAAGAAAAAAGAACAAGGAAACTGTTTCAAGCTAATGGGTTTATAGTTGATATCAATGCCATCTTTCAATTTGAAGCTTTTCTTCTGAACTCTCCTCGTGTGAAGATCCAGGAATAATGTTCCAATATGATGACACTCAAGGGAAAACAAATCAATAGATAGGAAAATGATCTAGATGCCCAGGGCTGCTTTTGTTAGAATACATTATTTGGGATGAAAAGGCAGGTTACCTTGATAGTGGTTTAGGGATCCTCAGCTGTAGGTAACAGAATCAAAAAAAAAAAAAGTACTGTTTCCAATGTTTGGGCTAAGTTGAGACTTTTTAGGAGAAACAGTGATTGTCTGATTTCTCCTTCATGACTACCTCCACTTCCACCACCACCCCCTTCCATTTTCAATAAAGTAGTTCCAAAACTGATTACAAGTGTAAATGATGGCAGATGAGAATCACTGACTCAGAGCTCCCATCCTTCTGTGTGTTCCAATCACAGAAGAGATGGGGACTAAGGATATCACTCACAGGCAGTCCTTCCTAGCAAAGATGTCCTCAGTAAAGGCCTAGGGCAGAACGTGTGTGAGTATATGAAGCATACACAAGTATAGCATCAACATGCCCCCCCAAATAGATGTTGATTTGAGCTAAATTCAATAGCAGAACAGCCCTGATTTTTCTTCTCTACCATTTGATGCTCTTTCTCCAACTTCTGCCACCCAAGTGAAAATGCAGATATTGTCATTTCAAGAAAATGAACTTTTGTAAATTAAAGAGAATGCCTTGTCTAGAGGAAGTCCATCACAGATGTCAAAAGCCATTATTGCCTCTTCATCAATCTGAGTATCCCCTCCTTCCCATCTCACCACCTGAAGCCTAATTAACAGAACCTATGTCATTCTGCCCAGCTCACATTGACTATCATGGATGCCCATTCCAAAGAAATTCACATCCTAGAGCAAAAGTTATTGGAGAAGAAGGACCACGTACTAGTTATCTATCGCTGCATAACAAATGCCACCCCCCCAAAACTTAGCAGCTTCAAAAAGAAAACATTTTTTATCTCATGGTTTCCAAGGGTCAGGAATCCAGGTGGCTCCTCTGGGTATCTGTCTCAGGGCACCTCCTGCAATCAAAGCTGTAATCAAGGGTCAACTAAAGCTTAAGGTCCAACATGGGAAGAAATCAAGCTCCCTTACATGGCTATTGACAAGACACACTGAATGTTGACAAGAGACATCAATTCCTTTCTGCATGGATCTATTTATGGGGTGGCTCACAACACAGCAGCTGACTTTCCTCAGTAGTCTTATCATAACCTAATATTAGAAATGGCATTCCATCACTTTTGCCATATTCTCTTTACTAAAAGTGAGTCACTAGGTCCAGCCTATACCCAAATGGAGAGGATTCAGAAGATCATAAATACCAAGAGACCTGGGAAATTGCCCAAGGAGGTAGGGATCACCTGGGCTTTCCTTGAAGCTTCATTCAAGCAATCCATCTCAGTCACATGGGTGTGCCTAGCACCTATTACAGAGTTAGGCAAATGGTAGCCTCAATTATAATTGTTTTACAGGAAGTAAGCCAGTCCAAAGGTCTCACACCAAGGAGAGTAGGATATATACAAGGAATAAACAGAGAAACGTGTGGTGGGTATGACTTTCATTCCACCAACCAAAGAATGTGAAAAGTACAAAGTTTCCTATAACTCAGTTTGTTTTTTCTGAGCCCTCATCCTGCCAGAATGACAAAGATGTGATCTCACATGATAGGAATCCACTTCTTCTTTGCCCAGGGTGTTTTTGTTTGTTTGTTTAATTCAAGAGATATTACTTAGTGCCAAGGCCATGAGGGTGGGAGTAGAGGGAAGGTATCTCCTGTTCCTTAAGTCACAGGTATTAACCAAAATATGCCTTACCCCACTTGCTCCTCTGTCACCTGTCCACATCCTAAGATTCTTATTCATGTAGCCCCTTTGGGGCTGCACTTCTCTTTTCTATTTATGACCCGTTGTGAAGTTTCTGAGCAGAACAGAACACAAGATTCTCAGCCAGGTTTCCTGTGGCCTATCTTGTGAGACATCCTGCTCAGACATAACCCATCCAGGCACTTGCAGCCTCTCTGGACTATTGCCATGGAGGAAGGTTGCAAACCTGCTCTCCAGCTTCCCCCAAATTTCTGTGGCTGCATGGGATCCCAGGTCCTGCCTTTGAAGTAGGGTGCACAAGTCAACTTCTCTGACTTGTTGACTTTCTGCTCTTACCTCTTTCCTCTGAACCTAACCCTCAGCCCAGAGGATCCTTTTCTAGTCTGGAGAAAGGAGAGTAGGGGGAAGAACCTCTTCTCTGTTGACCTTGGGCATTTGTCCTCAGAGGCATTCCCACTTCCTCCATCTTCATGCTCTCCTATTATCTCCCAATCCTACCCAAGGCACCCTACCAACTCTTGTTCATGGGTCAAGGTTCGGAAATATAAAGCCAGTGACTAGCAAGCTAGCCTGCCCTTTCAAGCTGTTCCTAAAGCAATGAACACAAAATGGAACCTGGTTTGTCAGAAGGGGGAAAAGAGAGAAAAGAAGGGGAAACTAGAGGGATTTTTAAAACTCTGTGAATCTTAAAAAAAAAAAAAAAAGTGTTATTTTTCCATAAAGGCAAATAGTTTGCACCAAGCCAGAAGCCTAGAAAATACTGATACTGAAAAAGAAAATAGAAGACCCGAGGACCCAAAGGGCACATGGAGATGAAAGCAATGTCAGTTACCTGGGCAAGTGAGAAGTTGAAGAGAGAAAAATTGTATGCTCCTCTCTCTCTCCTAGCTGTCTCAGTCTCACTTCATGTGGGCCTGTGGTCCATTGCCTTTGGCAACTCCTGCCATCAGAAAGAAAGAACTCCTGTCCCAGAAACAAACTCCTGGGACCTGGCATCTCGAGCGTTCCATGATTTGGGCACATCTCTGAGAGTGTGCACACCTCCTACTTGTTCCAGAGGAAGGGAAGCCACATAGACTCATGCTTCTCTGAAAACAGATGACCCTCTAGAAGAGTCTGGGGATCTTATTAGGTTTCAGGCACATTAGCATTACTTTTGCCTAGAAAATCCCGTGGGTGGAGGAGCCTGGTAGGCTGTAGTCCATGGGGTCGCTAGAGTCGGACACGACTGAGTGACTTTCACTTTCACTTTTCAGTTTCATGCATTGGAGAAGGAAATGGCAACCCACTCCAGTGTTCTTGCCTGGAGAATCCCAGGGACGGGGAAGCCTGGTGGGCTGCTGTCTCTGGGGTCGCACAGAGTCGGACACGACTGAAGCGACTTAGCAGCAGCAGGAGCATCAGCAGCAGCATTAAACAGAGCTTCTGAGGTGGCTCTGTGGTAAAGAATCTACTTGCCAATGCAAGAGATGAGGGAGATGTAGGCTTGACCCCTGGGTTGGGAAGATCCTCTAGAGGAGGAAATGCCAACCCACTCCATTACTCTTGTCTGGAAAATCTCATGAACAGAGGAGCCTGGTTGGCTCAGTCCATGGGGTTGCAGAGAGTCAGACATGACTGAACACATCCACATTAGTATTAATGTGGAAATGGTGCACTAATGACAAAAATATACTTAAATTATTGAACCGCTTCTCTTCAAGTTTCTCCTTAATTCTTATACCCAAAAGTTAGCTATTACTAATTTTATAACTGATAAAGAAATGTGGACTGGCAAGACAGAGGTTTGAGACTTGAGCTCAAATATTTTTATGCTAAAATCAGTGATCTTTCAATTAACATGTGGCAAAATGGATCTTTTCAAGTAAAAGAAGATAAAAAAACTAAACATCTCTCTGGGCAGTTGTAAGCAATCAGCATATTTCATTCTTTTATTCAGTAGAGCTCCTTGACTCATTTAAAAAAATGATAATTTTTCATTTCTTCACTTTGTTTCAAATATAAAGAAAAGTGGTAGCAGCAGGAAAGATCAGAATGTTTTGTAAGTTTCGTTTGCTTGTTTTCTATTTTTATAAAGACTGGTAATTGGAGGTGTCAAAGAAAAAAATGTTACAGTATCTCTGTGGCTAATTTGTTCATCTAAGTATTACTGCCAATTAGCTCAATTGTTAGATCATTTTGGGAGCAAGGATTCCTAAGCCAGGTGAGACAATCAGCATGGTTGGCCTGAGATGGCAGGGCAGTGGCTCAGTATGGGATTTCCTTCTCCACAAGAAAATCAGGTTATCACAAGCACTGGACTGATTGTGCATTAATTCTCAGGGGCCAATACTGGCCAAACTTCCTTCTTCTGTGGCTGAGACATGCTGTACAGAAAGAAGGAATGCTATGATGGAATACATAAGAAGGACTTCTATGCTGACCAGAGGTTCTCAGCATGGGAGCCATTGGGCAAATGCTACAACAAAGCCATAAATATACGACACATGACTGAAGACAGAGTACTTAGCATTTCTCCATTTTATGGCTTATGACTTCTGGATGTTATATAGATGCAACTGTGAATTGATAAAATACAAATTCACATGAAAGCATTATCAAATTCATAATAGTTTTTGTTCCTGTGTACTTAGGCAATAAATGATTATTATTAATTTAAAAAGTACAATTTTTACCCTTTGATGAGCCAGAAGTAATATTTTGTAATTATAGAGGGATCTTGATGTTCAAAACTGTTGGGCATCATTGAGGAAAGTTACCCAGACAATCCATCCACATATTTTGTAAACAAAAGGGTGAATACTGATCCTAGAATTATCCCCAAGCTGATCTGCAGATTAACACAATCTCCATCAAATATCAATAACCTCAGATGTGTGGATGACACCACCCTAATGGCAGAAAGTGAAGAACAAAAGAGCATCTTGATGAAAGTGAAAAAGGAGAGTGAAAAAGCTGGCTTGAAACTCAACATTCAAAAAACAAATATCATGCATCCAGTCTCATCACTTCATGGCAAATAGATGATGAAACAATGGTTGGGTTCCAAAATCACTGTGAATGGTGACTGCAGCCATGACATTAAAAGATTCTTGCTCCTTGGAAGAAAAGCTATGACAAAACTAGACAACACATTAAAAAGCAGAGATATCACTTAGCCAACAAAGCTCTTCCTAGTCAAAGCTATGGTTTTTCCAGTAGTCATATACGGATGTGAGAGTTGGACTATAAAGAAGGCTAAGCAACCTAGAGAGCATATTGAAAAGCAGAGACATTACTTTGCCAACAAAGGTCTGTCTAGTCAAGGCTATGGTTTTTCCTGTGGTCATGTATGGATGTGAGAGTTGGACTGTGAAGAAGGCTGAGCACCTAAGAATTGATGCTTTTGAACTGTGGTGTTGGAGAAGACTCTTG
>NW_011494902.1:2599647-2605990 GCF_000754665.1 Bison bison bison
GAGAAGGGGACGACAGAGGATGAGATGGCTGGATGGCATCACTGACTCGATGGACGTGAGTCTGAGTGAACTCCGGGAGTTGGTGATGGATGGGGAGGCCTGGCGTGCTGCAATTCATGGGGTCGCAAAGAGTCAGACATGACTGAGCGACTGAACTGAACTGAACTGAAGCACTTTTGATCTGTGGTGCTGGAGAAGATTCTAGAGAGTCCTTTGGACAGCAAGGAGATCAAACCAGTCAATCCTAAAGGAAATAAACCCTAAGTATTCATTGGAAGGACTGATGCTGAAGCTAAAGCTCCAGTACTTTGACCACCTGATGTGAAGAGCTGACTCACTGGAAGACACTGATGCTGGCCAGGAAAGATTGAGAGAAGGAGGAGAAGGGGACAACAGAGGATGAGAAAGTTGGATGACATCACTGACTCAATGGACATGAGTTTGAGCCAACTCTGGGAAATAGTGAAGGACAGGGAAGCTTGGCATGTTGTAGTCCATGGGGTTGCAAAGAGTCGGACATGACTGAGTGACTGAACAACAACAATCAAAACTCCAAGATGGCTTTTTTTTCCCCAGAAATTAACAAACTTCTTAAAATCCAAAATAACCAAAACAGTCTTGAAAAGGAAGAATAAAGTTAGAAGACTCACGCAATTACAAAATTTATTACAAAACTTCAGTAATGAAGACAGTATGGTATAAACATAAGGATAGACATATAGATCAATGGAACAGAACTCACAGTCAAGGAATAAACTCATATTTGCAGTTTATTGACTTTCAACAAAGATGTAAAGACAATTCATGGGGAAAGAATAGTCTTTTCAACAAATAACATCATATGCAAAAACTTTAAGTTGGGCCTCAACCTCACACTATATACAAAAATTAACTTAAAATGGATGATAGACCTAAAGGTAACAGCTAAAGCCATAACTCTCTTAGGAAAAAACATAGGAATAAATCTTTGTGATATTGGATTAGGCAATGGTTTCTTAGATATGGCACCAAAAGCATAAGTGAACAAAAATATACATAAATTAGACATTGACAAAATTACATCTTTTTTTTTTTTTTACTTCTAAGTATATCATCAAAAAAGTGAAGAGCAACCCACAGAATAAGAGAACATATTTGCAAATCATATATCTGATAAGTGACTATGATCAAGAGTATATAGAGAACTCTTACAATTCAACAATAAAAAGACAAATAACTCAAATTTTTAAGTGGACAAAGGATATGATAGATATTTCTCAAAAAAAAAAGCATATGCTTTTCCTTGCATCTCTCCAAAGAGAGTATACATTTGGCCAGTAAGCACTTGAAAAGATCAACCTTATTCTTCATGAGGGAAATGCAAATCAAAACCACAATAATATACCACTTCAAACCCAGTTAGGTGGCTAGAGTAAAAAAGATGGACAATAAGAAGTGTTAGCAAGATTTGGAGAAATAGGAAATTTCAGACATTGCTGCTAAGCTTGTAAAACAGTGCGGTTGCTTTGTGAAACAGTTTGCTAGTTCCTCAAAATGTTAAACATATACTTACTGTTTAGTTCAGTAAGTTCAGTCGTTCAGTTGTGTCCGACTATTTGTGACCCTATGAACCGCAGCACACCAGGCCTCCCTGTTCATCACCAACTCCCACAGTTCACCCAAACCCATGTCCATTGAGTCGGTGATGCCATCCAACCATCTCATCCTCTGTCGTCCCCTTTTCCTCCTGCCCTCAATCTTTCCCAGCCTTAAGGTCTTTTCAAATGAGTCAGCTCTTTGCATCATGTGGCCAAAGTATTGGAGTTTCAGCTTCAACATCAGTCCTATCAATGAACACCCAGGACTGATCTCCTTTAGGAATGACTGGTTGGATCTCCTTGCAGTCCAAGGGACTCTCAAGAGTCTTCTCCAACACCACAGTTCAAAAGCATCAATTCTTTGGCGCTCAGCTTTCTTTATAGTCCAATTCTCACATCCACACATGACCACTGGAAAAACCATAGCCTTGACTGGATGGACCTTTGTTGACAAAGTAATGTCTGCTTTTCAATATGCTGTCTAGGTTGGTCATAACTTTCCTTCCAAGGAGTAAGCATCTTTTAATTTCATGGCTGCAGTCACCATCTGCAGTGATTTTAGAGCCCAGAAAAATAAAGTCTGACACTGTCTCCCCATCTATTTCCCATGAAGTGATGGGACCAGATGCCATGATCTTCATTTTCTGAATGATGAGCTTTAAGCCAACTTTTTCACTCTCCACTCTCACTTTCATCAAGAGGCTCTTTAGTTCTTCATTTTCTGCCATAAGGGTGGTGTCATCTGCATATCTGAGGTTATTGATATTTCTCCCGGCAATCTTGACTCCAGCTTGTGCTTCTTCCAGTCCAGTGTTTCTCATGATGTACTCTGTATAGAAGTTAAATAAGCAGGGTGACAATATACAGCCTTGACGTACTCCTTTTCCTATTTGGAACCAGTCTGTTGTTCCATGTCCAGTTCTAACTCTTGCTTCCTGACCTGCATATAGGTTTCTCAAGAGGCAGGTCAGGTGGTCTGGTATTCCCATCTCTTTCAGAATTTTCCACAGTTTCTTGTGATCCACACAGTCAAAGGCTTTGGCATAGTCAATAAAGCAGATAGATGTTTTTCTGGAACTCCCTTGCTTTTTCAATGATCCAGTGGATGTTGGCAATTTGATCTCTGGTTCCTCTGCCTTTTCTAAAACCAGCTTGAACATCTGGAAGTTCACGGTTCATGTATCACTGAAGCCTGGCTTGGAGAATTTTGAGCATTACTTTACTAGCGTGTGAGATGAGTGCAATTGTGTGGTAGTTTGAGCATTTTTTGACATCGCCTTTCTTTGGGATTGGAATGAAAACTGACCTTTTCCAGTCCTGTGGCCACTGCTGAGTTTTCCAAATTTGCTGGCATATTGAGTGCAGCACTTTCACAGCATCATCTTTGAGGATTTGAAATAGCTCAACTGGAATTCCATCACCTCCACTAGCTTTGTTCATAGTGATGCTTCCTAAAGTCCACTTGACTTCACATTCCAGGATGTCTGGCTATACGTGAGTGATCACACCATCATGATTATCTGGGTCGTGAAGATCTTTTTTGTACAGTTCTTCTGTGTATTCTTGCCACCTCTTCTTAATAGCTTCTGCTTCTGTTAGGTCCCTACCATTTCTGTCCTTTATTGAGCCCATCTTTGCATGAAATGTCCCCTTGATATCTCTAATTTTCTTGAAGAGATCTTCAGTCTTTCCCATTCTATTGTTTTCCTCTGTTTCCTTGCATTGACCACTGAGGAAGTCTTTCTTATCTCTCCTTGCTGTTCTTTGAAACTCTGCCTTCAAATGGGTATATCTTTCCTTTTCTCCTTTTGCTTTTCACTTCCCTTCTTTTCACAGCTATTTGTAAGGCCTTCTCAGACAGCTATTTTGCTTTTTTGCATTTCTTTTCCATGGGGATGGTCTTGATCCCTTGTGTTCTGTAAAATGTCAAGAACCTCCATCCACAGTTCATCAGGCACTCTATCAGATCTAGTCCCTTAAATCTATTTCTCACTTCCACTGTATAGTCATAAGGGATTTTATTTAGGTCGCACCTGAATGGTCTAGTGGTTTTCTCCACCTTCTTCAATTTCAGTGACCCAGCTATTTCACACCTAGTTATATACTCAAGAGGACTGAAAACTTAAACCATACAAAGCAAATGTTCATAGGAGTATTACCCATAAGAGTCAAAAAGTGGAGATGACCTTAATATCCATCAACTGATAAATAAGAAGAATGTGGTATATTTACACAATTGACTATTGTTTGACAATAAAAAGAAATAAAGTGTTGATCCATGCTGTAACATGGATGAACCTGAAAAATAGTATACTTAGTGAATGAAAGAAGACAGTAACAAAAGGTCACATATTAGCCTACCTATATGAGATGTCAGGAATGGACAAATGCATAAAGATATGTATTACACTGGTTGCCAGGGGTTAGGATGTTGGCTGCTAATAAACACTGGGTTTCTCCTGGGGTGATGAAAATGTTGTCAAATTCAGTAATGGTGATGAGTGCAATAATTCTGTAAATATATAAAAAAAAAAATCACTGAATTATACAGAGGTGGGCCAACGTCTTCTGTAAAGAGCCAGATGGTAAATGTCATAGGCGTTGTGGGTCATACAATCTTTGTTACAACTCTTCAGCTCTGCCACTGTAGAGAGAAAGTAGCCATAGGCCATGTGTAAATGAATGAACATGGTTGTGTTCTAGTAAAACTTTATTTACAAAAACAGGCAGCGGTCTTCAGCCTTCAGATGTAGTTTGCCAATCCTTTCTCTAGATAGTGAAGTCTTTGAGATGGGCCATGCTTCATTCACCTTTGTGTCCCCTGACGGCCTCATCAGTATGTGGTACTTCATACATTCTTACTTGAATTGAACAGAAATTCCCTTGCACCATCTATCTCCCTTCCATGGACAAAAGGAGTTGCTAGAATTTCTTGTCCTGTTTGGCTTCTGGCAGCATGTGGAAATGTAGTGACCAGATACCCTCTGGTTGGGTATGGAAGAAGTCCTATAATTTGCAGACAGCTGGGCATAAGATCAAAAAGAAAGGGATGGAAATAGGATAAGACCAAGTGTCAACGGAGTGATGGAGACTAAAACACGGAACCCATTGAACACTTGAGTTACCTCATTTAGAGTCTTCCTGGAATAGCAGCACTGCTCAGAGGATAGAACTCTGGCCTAAATGTCCCAATAACTGCCCTGCTTCCAGCTACAGCCTTAGGGCAAACCCACAGGTTTCTAGTATAGCTACCACACCAAGTGGAAGTAGTTGGTGGTTCTCCTCTGAGAAAGGACCTTGACCTATTTTTCTAAACTTAGTTAATGCTCTGTCACAGTCTTTATGTAGGAAAGGCTTTACCACTTGCCACATTTATCCAACTTCTCCAAAAGAGGAATGGCAAATTCTTTACAACATTTGCCATCCTGACTTAATGGGGTTGTTTTGAAGTGTGCACATCCCAAAACTGTTTGCTCTTGCACAGGCTATGGGGAGAGATGGAGCAATGAGACTGTGTTCCATTAAGGGTAGTGAGAGGAAATAAGGCTCATAGTCCCTCTCTAGACTTTCCCAGTGATGAATGATGGGGATGCTCCATTGATCACTGCTGTGCCTCTGCATTCACAGGTTTCAGCTTTCTCCAAATAACTCAGCCTTGTTCTTCTCTCTTTAGAAAGACACCCCAGAGTGAGTAATAAGGACAAGCTTTGAGTTTTCACCCAGTAGTGGGGATAGAACGAGTCATTCCCATCCTCTGATTTATTTAGAGCTTAATGACCTCAGCACAGTGACATATTATAGATACAGTTGAACCTGAAGACAATTACAGATAAATAACCACTAATTTCTATAACAGCATCTTACAGTTGTTTGATACTCAAGTAGATGTTGGGGAAACATTAGGAAATATAATACAGTCTTCTTTGCAGGAGAACATGTCAGATGGAAATAGTGTTATAAGCTGTGCTTTTATTTTTGCAGAAGGCTATTGTACACTCTTTTTATGTCCAGAAAACCAGAATATGATATTTGGAAGATACAGTTGTTTTAACATATTGATGTGTGTCTTTTATTGCCTTTTTAAAGTTTCAAGCACCAGAGGGAAAAGACAGCAGATGTGTCAGGCACTGAGCAAGAAGGGATAAGAGAAGTGTTTATATTTGGTGTGCCCCTCAAAGCCCTTTGGAGTGAGGATAAATGGGTATTGCCCACTTGGGTCACAAGATGACAATTGGAACCAAAAAGTCTATCTTAGTTCAAAATGAATACACATAACCCATAATAATTCTGCATGGCTGTGATCCTCTAAAATTACCAGCCTAGCTCCTTGCTGCATCCCAGTGCATTTTAGAAATTGGTCCTGAGGGGATTGGGTAGGACGAAAGTAAGGACACAGTGATAGAGCCTCCCCACTGAAGATGGGAAGTAGTTTGCAAAATTTTTATTTATAGAATGTCCAGCTTGCAATAAACACCTATGTCAAGAATTTTACTTCCAAAGATTAAAAACACAACAAAGCCCAAGCCTATATTATTAATGCACTTTCAGCTACAAGTAACTGAATTTACTGAAAAGCTCACACAAAAAGTTAACACATTAACAAGAAGGCCAGGGGCAGAGAGGGGGCCAGACATGTTGTATTAGAGTTCCAGCCCCACATCTCTGTTACTTTCTCATTCCTTCCATTCCTGCTGTGCTGGCTTCATTAACAGGTTTGTAGAAAGATGATGATAGGTCGTCAAGTCATGTGGGCAATGACTGTTGAG
>NW_011494902.1:2606150-2607270 GCF_000754665.1 Bison bison bison
TGTAACTGAATCATTTCACTGTACACATGAAAGTAATACAACATTGTAAATCAATTATACTTGTTTAAAAAGCAGAAAAAAACAAAAAAGAAACCGTACATATCCCCATTGCAGGATCACCCTCATGCTTCATTGGCCAAAACTAAGCCACATATTCCTTCCATAACCAGTATCTATCCTTGGGGACTGGGTCACCTTTCTACAAATCACCTAGAGTAGAGATTTATACCTGGTCAGAACTGTTAGGAAGAGAAATAAAAAATAGTAGATAACCACCAACACCCTCTGCAGACAGATCACTGTGTCAGGCCCTGGTCAAGTCTCCACCTTTCAAACCCCTACAGCAACAGTTAATTAACAAACCTGCAGGCTTCACTGTTCTCACCCCTGACCCCACTAGCTTTAGGGCCAGTTCTAACCTAAGATGGCAACTTTGTAGATAGGAGGTCACCTGTTTTGGTTACCCATTGCTGCATAACAAAGGGCCCCGAACTTAGTAACCTGAGGCAACAATCACTTGATTTGTTCACAGTGCTATGAGGCAGGAAATGGGAAGGACACAATGGAGAAGATTCGTTTCTGCTCCATGATATCTGAAGCTTCAGATGGGAGACTGGCCAACTGGGGGACCTAGAGTTTGGTTCTTGGCTGAATTCCTTGTTGTCCTCCACTTTGAGAGCCTACATGGCGAACTTGGGCTTCCTCACACCATGGTGGCCTCAGAGTTCAAAGAGGGAGAATTCTAAGAGTGTAAAGTCAATGCGCAAGTGCTTATCAGATCTCTAATTAATCAGATTTGCTGACATCTCATTGGCCAAAGCCAGGTATCTGGCTGAGCCCAGAGTCACTACTGTGGGAAGGACCACACAAGAGTGTGAATACTGAGACGCATGGCTTCCCAGGGGCCATAAGCATAATAGTTACCACAGTCTGGCTCATCTGAGAGTCCTGTCCAGACCCAATCCTGTGCCGCAGTTCTGACCATTGTGTGTCTGCTGTCTCCAGTGAACTATTACCTCAGCAGCTTTCTCTGTGCTCAAAACCTAAGCCACAGATAACCCTTAAAAAGCAGCCACACCTACCCTTCCTTCAACTCAGGAATTTCTCCAGACTCTCTCTT
>NW_011494902.1:2607370-2612951 GCF_000754665.1 Bison bison bison
TCTGCTTCTCTTCTCTTCTGAGTGTGTGTGCTCAGTCACCAAGTCTCTTCTATCTATAAATGTTACCATATCCACCCTCTCTGCTAGACTCTTTCCAATGACAACTACTACTTAGGAAAAGCTGTTTGATTTTTATTACTGGGTTTCAACCCAGATGCTGCCCCTGAAACTGCATTCTTATTTCTATGTACCACCTGAGCTTCTGGGTCCAGCATCTTCGATCCTGCTTGGCTGAGATGTGTAATACTCAGATGTGTATATTTGCCTCATGATCCTGAGTCTTTGACTTGGAATTCATTTAAGACCCTAGTTTCTCTGGAATTATTGGCTTCTCCTTCTCTCTCTACAGGACTTGAGTCCCATCCTGAAGCCCAGGAAATGGAGACTTTGCTAATGGCTGACACATTTCCATGGTACTCATAACTACCTGTCTTCTAAGATGCCCAACATCCCCAGGTCCAGGGATCTCTGTCACTTTATACCACTTGCCTGGAAGAGCATTCCTGCTGTGTCATATATGAACAGAATACTTGACGCAGTTTAAGCAGGAGATGAGGATTTGGGAGCTCAGAAATAATAGATTCCAGGACTGGAACATAGTTAGGACCTGCTTTCTAGTTCTGCGTTCCACCAATGTTGTCTTAAAATCTTGGCTTCACCTTTACTCCCTAAAGAAAGTTTTTTCTAAGGGCAGGAACCATGGTTAGCAGCAGCCATGGAATCTCTAGTGGGTATGAATTTCAGTACCTGAATAAAAATTCCTTCTCTTTCTCCTATCAATAAAGAGAGGAGAAGGATAGAGGTTTGTAGCTTCCTTTAATTTTTTTTTTTTATGGAAGCATAATTGATTTATAGTGTGTTTGAAGGAGGAATCAGAACAGGCCCTATCTTGAAAGCAGGACTCCATCTTGGGCTGGACTGTGGACTTTGAGCTATATGCCCAGTATTATGGAAACAACATACCAACTGGTAAGCCAGGCCCCAGAAGGAAGAGCCCCACTCTTCCTTCGCTAAAAGAATACTCTAATTATCTGTGTAACTGAAAAAACCATACATTCTATTATGCTTATTGGGGTATGACCACAGGCCTGTTGATAACTGTCCACTGTTAACTACCTAGGCTTAAGGCATATAAATCATGGGTTAACTTTGATTGTCAGGGAATTTGGGGAGGTGGGTTTGTGCACATACACTTAGGGTATGTCAGGTTTTCACAAAAATTGGTCAGGGTCCTTGGCTAAGAGGAGACTCTGCCTTGGGCCCGCAGGTATAATAAACCGCTGTGCTCCACTATCTGCATTGTCCTTCTGAGGGAGTTTGTTTCCTGGAATGTGTGGCTACAACATGTTAATTTCAGGTGTACAGCAAAAGTGATTCAGTTATCCATGCACATATATATATGTGTGTGTACATATATCTATATGTATATATTTTTCAGATTTTTTTCATTATAGGTTATTACAAGATACTGAATATTGTTCTCTGTGCTTATATAGTGGGTCATTTTTATCTATTTTATATATGCTAGTTTGTATCTGCTAATCCCAAACTCTTAATTTATCCTTCCCTTCACCTCTTTCTCTTATGGTAACAATAAGTTTGTTTTCTATGTCTGTGAGTCTATCTCCGTTTTGTAAATAAGTTAACTTGTATAATTTTTTAGATCCCACATATGAGTGATATCATATGGTATATTTGTCTTTCTCTTTCTGCCTTACTTCGCCTGTTATGATATTATTAATCTCTAAGTTCACCCATGTTGCTTCAAATGGCATTATTTCATTCTTTTTTTAAAAATTTTGTTCTTTTCTGTGGCTGTATTTTTGCTTCTCTTCCCATCTTGTTTTGGGCTATAGAGGAAGAGACTAGAAGCAGGAATGGAGAATAAGCAGGTCAAGCCCACAGGACCCCCAGGTCCTGGGAGCTCTCACAGTGTTCCCAGGTGGGGCCAAGTCCCATGAAGCTGCCCCACCTTCGAGAGGCTTGGGAGAGATTTTTGCACACTTGGTTACATATGTAAATCCAAAAACCTCTACCCAAGACCTTAGGAGTCAGATAAGTGTTATAATTTTTCAGGTTTTATGAATAATATAGGGTATATATTACATATCCCTACCAGTGGAGTGTAGAGCAGTACTCCATCATCCAACTCAAGCAATCTTTTATGGTAAAATATTTGAAGAGTCACACTTTCAAGATAATGATGTTAATGTAAATTTTCTCGTTAACTCAGATCAGGTCAGACTTTGCCAATAAATGTATAATATAAAACTTTGATTTTCAAAGTAGGAGGATTTCAGAATAACGGATAAGAGATGGTAGAGCTACAAGGATGTGGATAAAAGATCATTAAAACCTGGATACTGGTTTCTAGTGTTAGAGACCACCTCTGATGGAAGCCGGGGTCTGTGATTTGTTGAATGTGTCACATGCCTGCTCCTATGTTCTATGCCATCATGCCTATCCAGTCATGCCTCCACCATCAGGAACACCACAAGCAACCTTCCCCAGGACTTCCTCTTCACGGTTCCCATCTGCCTGAGAATTTACTTTTAAGAAGAGGATACAAAAAAAAGATACAGTTACAATGGACTGTCCACCTCCCAGTCAGAGACCATAAATGCCATTCCCATCTAATCCTACATTCCTGTTTCCCTAAGTCACCACAAGATTCCACAATTCCGGTCTTTCTTTTCCACCTGGACTCTCACCCCCGTAAGCTTCAAAACATCCCCTAACCAAATCCAATTTCCTATTTATTCATAACTCTTTCATTGTGCATTCTGAAACTCATGATCCATCATCAGTAAAATCCCATCCATCCTTAACAGCTGAATGTTTCCTTCTTGGCTGAAGCCTGACTCTTCCCTGAGGACTTTCCCCAACCCTTGCAGCCCTCTCAAGTCCAAGATTTATCTCACTCCTCTCCAACCACTGAGGTTATTTGTGGGAAACATATCCTCTTTCCTCTTCAATGCAACTTTCAGAACTTCATTCCTCCTGTACACACACACAAACAAGGACACACATGGCTTCCATGATGTTTGTGCACCGTATGGTATCATCTTATCAGGGCCATGTGAAGGTCTTTGTTTCCCTCTCTCTCCTTCTAGTACTCCTTGTACAACACTTGATAGTTTCAGTATTCACATAGATAATACTTTCAGGACTTTACCTCCCAGTTTCCTGATCTTCTCTTCTCCACTTATTTTGTCCTCCCTACCTCTGCTCACCACCACTTTATTCTTTGTCACACCCTTCCACAATCTGTATTTCGAGTAAACCAATACCAGACCACCTTACCTGCCTCCTAGGAAATCTATATGCAGGTCAAGAAGCAATAGTTAGAACTGGCCATGGAACAACAAACTGGTTCAAAATCAAGAAAGAAGTACGTCAAGGCTGTATTTTGTCACCCTGCGTATTTAACTTATATGCAGAGTACATCATGTGAAATGCTGGGCTGGATGAAGCACAAGCTGAAATCAAGATTGCTGGGAGAAGTATTAATAACTTCAGATATGCAGATGACACCACCCTTATGGCAGAAAGTGAAGAAGAACTAAAGAGCCTCTTGATGAGGGTGAAAGAGGAGAGTGAAAAAGCTGGCTTAAAACTCAACATTCAGGAAACTAAGATCATGGCATCTGGCCCCATCACTTCATGGCAAATAGATGAGAAAACAATGGAAACAGTGACAGACTTTATTTTTGGGGGCTCCAAAATCACTGCAGATGGTGACTGCAGCCATGAAATTAAGACACTTGCTCCTTGGAAGAAAAGCTATAACCCAACTAGTTCAGTTCAGTTCAGTCATTCAGTCGTGTCTGACTCTTTGCAACCCCATGAACTGCAGCATGCCAGGCTTCCCTGTCCATCACCAACCCCCAGAGCTTGCTCAAACTCATTTCCATCGAGTCAGTGATGCCATCCAACCATCTCATCCTCCATCAGCCCCTTCTCCTCCCGCCCTCAATCTTTCCCAGCATCAGAATCTTTTCCAATGAGTCAGTTCTTCTCATCAGGTGACCAAAGTATTGGAGCTTCAGCATCGGCCCTTCAAATGAATATTCAGGACTGATTTCCTTTAGGATGGACTGGTTGGATCTCCTCGCTGTCCAAGGGACTCTCAAGAGTCTTCTCCAATACCACAAAAGCATCAATTCTTCAGTGCTCAGCTTTCCTTATGGTCCAACTCTCACATCCATACATGACTACTGGAAAAACCAGTAGTCTAGGCCTAGACAGCATATTAAAAAGCAGACACATTACTTTGCTGACAAAGGTCTGTCTAGTCAAAGCTATTGTTTTTCCAGTAGTCATGTATGAATGTGAGAGTTGGACTATAAAGGAAGCTGAGCACCAATTTTGAACTGTGGTGTTGGAGAAGACTCTTGAGAGTCCCTTGGACAGCAAAGAGATCCAAGTAGTCCATCCTAAAGGAAATCAGTCCTGAATATTCGTTTGAAGGGCTGATGCTGAAGCTGAAGCTCCAATACTTTGGCCACCTGATGAGAAGAACTGACTCATTGGAAAAGACCCTGATGCTGGGAAAGATTGAGGGCAGGAGGAGAAGGGGACGACAGAGGATGAGATGGTTGGATGGCATCACTGACTCAATGGACATGAGTTTGAGCAAGCTCTGGGGGTTGGTGATGGACAGGGAAGCCTGGCATGCTGCAGTTCATGGGGTTGCAGAGTTGGATATGACTGAGCAACTGAACTGAACTGATCCTCAGTCTTTTGTCTCAAGCTTATTCCCTCTGTACTCCAGTATCACTGATGCTTTGACTACATTGGAATCATGAACCCTGTCATCATTTCACTTGTCCACTCCCTCATTAGATTCCGTGGTCCATTATTGGAATAATCCTTCATAGGCATAGTTGACTCCTTTGCTCCTCTCTTGTTCTGTCATATTCGCTTGACAGCTCCATATCCACACAGCTGAAAGTGGTCAGAGAAAAGCATACAACTAGGATGACTTGTCTCCACTTAGTCACTCCAGTGAGTCTGTAGCACTGATTGTCACACCCACCACGTTCCCTGAGTCAATTCACTCCCCCATTGCATGATGAGTAATTCACACCACCTTCTCTCCTCTCAAGCTGCCCACTTCCTTCCCACAGCTCATTTCAGCTGAAGACCTCACCTTTCATTTCGCTGAGAAAATAGAAATAATCTAGAGAACTTTCATGTGCTGCCATCTGCTTTTCTCATCCTCTTAGACTTATACCCATTTTTCCTTCATTCTTTATGGTCTCTATGTCAGATTTTCTTGGCTGTTTAATTGAGTTTTCTCCTTTCTGAAGATCATCATTCTCATCTCATTTTCCACCACAGTAACCTCAAAATGGTAACCTGAGCCCCCAAAACCACTTGATTTGTTTCTAAGAGTTCTAATTTCAAATTCCTAGTGTGAAAAACCTTATAGCCCAGCTTGGGTCAGGTGGTCACCTCCAGTCCATTTACCTGGACTGGAGGAGGGGTTACACTGCACATGAGGCTTTTATAAAGAGATATTGGGTAGTGGATATAGGGTGATAGAAAATACAGGACAGCAAACAGCCAAAACCAAACA
>NW_011494902.1:2613051-2638783 GCF_000754665.1 Bison bison bison
GAAACCCCCTCCAAAAGTCTGCCTTCCACTGGGGGAAAACCAAGCCAAGACATTAAAAAATTCAGACAACAACTGTCAGGCGTAAGATAGGCTCAAGGATGTACAACATTGTACATGTATAACATATTGTACAACACAGGAAATATAACCCATATTCTATAACTGTAAATGCAAAATAATATTTAAAAACTATAAAAATGTTTTATTAAATTAATTTATTTATTTTAATTGGAGGCTAATTACTTTACAATACTGCAGTGGTTTTTGCCATACGTTGACATGAATCCACCATGGGTGTACATGTGTTCCCCATCCTGAACTCCCCTAACACCTCCCTCCCCATCCCATCCCTCAGGGTCATCCCAGTGCACCAGCCCTGAGCACCCTGTCTCATGCATCGAACCTGGATAGGCGATCTATTTTACATATGATAATATACATGTTTCAATGCTATTCTCTCAAATCATCCCACCCTCGCCTTCTCCCACAGAGTCCAAAAGTCTGTTCTTTACATCTGTGTCTCTTTTGCTGTCTTGCATATAGGGTCATCATTACCATCTTTCTAAATTCCATATATATGCATTAATATACCATATTGGTGTTTTTCTTTCTGAATTACTTCATTCTGTATAATAGGCTCCAGTTTCATCCACTTCATTAGAACTTATTCAAATGCATTCTTTTTAATAGCTGAGTAATATTCCATTGTGTATATGTACCATAGCTTTCTTATCCATTTGTCATATTTTTTAAAAATTCATATAACAAAGCTTTATAGAAACTACTGAGAATGTATGGAGATATTATTATAAGAAGAATCTTAGGAAAGTATAGCTATAATGGAACATGTATTTCACTCTGCATCCTGTAGATTATATTGAATAAATGTTCTAGAGCCCAGAACTGGCCCTGCTGATCTTTATAAACCAGTGTAACCTGGTACCCAGCATCCAATATTTGCTGCATTGAATAGAATCCCCTGAAAGATAATGAGGAGGAAATGCCAGAATGATGGGCATTGAAGTTCTCCTCTATAGACAGTCAAGTTTTCCTGGAGAGTCAGATCTTTCTCAGGGACTGAATATCATGAAGAGAAATCTTTATTTGGGTGACATTTGGTCACATAGCAGACAGTGGCCTCATCTAAGGTTTTGCAAATGATTCAGAAATGCCCTTCAACTATCTTGCTTGTTTCTCATGTTATCCCACTTTAAGAGCCAAGGGTGTAATTCTCCATCATAACTCTGGGATGGCATTTCCATGGAGAGATGAGCTTGTCTGGCAGAACGAGCTGCTTCCTGACCAAACACAAGGACAGAGCTGAGAAAACCTGGAGATGTGACTCTGAGCTCTGGGGAGAGGATTTTGGGAGACAAAGAGATATATCAAAATCATCTGAAAGACTTTTTCAAAATACAAATCCACCCTTCACCTTGATTTTCATATTACCTAGGAAGCTGGAGAGTGGGGGTTGGGAAGGATGAGAAAAAAATACTAGAATGTACATTTTGAAAAATAGAGCTCCCTTTCCTTTCCCCTCCCTTGTCACTCTCTTGAATATCAATAACCTAGAGGGATACATTTGTGTTTGATGTCTCTCTCAAATCTCAGCATTTCATTTTATGTATGCTTCTATGTATGTATTTATATGCCATCTCATTCCAGAAAGGATGGCAGATGGCTTAAAATGATATATCAAATACCAAAAAAGGAGCATAAAAAATAGAAACAAAATGCCAAAGAGGAAAAAAATTGGAAATGTAAATGTGAGCCACCCTGAGGTCACTTTCACAAAGTTCAGCTGGCTTCCATTCAGGAGAGACTCACCTCACAGAGAGAAAATCCAGGATAGTGCAAGCTGGGTGTTCAGGGAGCACACGCGCCTTAGGCACTGGATTGTCTGCTGGAAAAACTGCTCATCTCTTACCAAGATGGGGACCATACTCTGGATCCTCACAAGCTGGAAGCACTCCTGAGTGAAAAGGGAGTGGGCGACCAGGGTCCTGTTTTCTACAACTTGGGACGTTTCAGGTTTCCCAGAAGAAAGCCCAAGAAGGATAACACTTTGAAGGACTTAACAGGTAAGGTCAAGGATTGTTATTAAGTCTTACTATGGCCTTTCCTGACCAGAGAGATGCTCCAGGTTGAAGCATCTGGAATTCAGCCTTTTACACCCAGGTTCCATCTTGACCACTGTCCAAATTACAGATTAATGCTGATTCTAGTTGACTGTCTTCTTACGTATACAACAAATATATACTTGGAACATGACCAGGCATTTATATAAGATCCTATGATAGTACTGAAAACATGTGTGGAGAAGTCATAGGAGGTGGCATTTAGGGGAAGGAGAGCAAAGGATCAATTAATTCTGTCCCCAGATATTAATAATGATAGCTAATATTACTGAGGGCCTTTTAAGTGCTGGAGGTTTTAAGTGCATTATCTCATTTAAGCATTTCAATGACCACCTTAGGAGTACTCTTATTATCCTTCTTACTTATAGATGAGGAAATGGAGGTTCAGAGAGATTAAATGTGTCACTCAATACAGTTCAGCTTTTAAACTGTTGACATAGGATTCAAGTCTAGCAGTCAGCCTTGTCAAGCAGGACTACAGAGGGAAGGTGTGTGCTGATGTGTAGTCTGTAGTTCATGGAAACCAGGTGGGAAAAAATAAACCTTGATCTGTTCTCCAAAGCTCAGAGAACTCTGCTTTTTAAGACAAGTGAAAGAGCAGAGATCCATGGAAAAATGTTTCTCCAACTCTCCTTCCAAATATTGAGTCCTCAATCATCCCGTAGAAAAATGTCTGCTAATATTTAGCAGTCATCCCAGTTTGTCTTAGCCAATGGTGGAAGATAGGGATGTAGAAGTGGGGGAGGGGGTCAAATAAGATGTAGGGTACCTGAGAATTGCACCATCTAGTCCAGAAGTTTTCAATAGATTTTCTTCTAGTTTCTTTTAAGACTTAATTGTGACTGGAAACAATGTAAGAAAATACAAATGTAACGCCATATTGCTACTTTTAAAAGTTCTATCATTTTAAAAATAAGAAGGGGCTTCCCAGGTGGCTCCAATGGTAAAGAATCTCCCTTGTTGAATAATGACTTCAGAACCACTTATTCTTCATCAGTATAAAACTTCTCTTCAAATTTACCATTCTTTGTGCATTTTTATACTCTACCGCTTCTGCTGTATCATCGGCCTTCAATAAGCTCATCTGCCATTTAATTAAAAGTATAAATTAAAATGTTTATGAATATATGTTATTTAATATAAAATATAAATTTATATATATTTAATAGTTGTCTATATAAATTGTTCTTTTTATTAAAGTATAGTTGATTTACAATGTTGTGTTAATTTCTTCTGTGCAGCAGATTCAGTTATACATATATATATATATTTTTTTAATGTTCTTTCCATTATGGTTTGTCACAGGATGTTGAGTATAGTTTCCTGTGCTATGCAGTAGGACCTTGTTGTTTATCCATTTATATATAATAGCTTACTTACATCTGCTGACCCCAGTCTCTCAATCCATCCCTTCCCCAAATCCCTTCCCCTTGGCAACTGCAAGTCTGCTCTCTATGTTCATAAGTTTGCTTCTAGTTCATAATAGCTCCATTTGTGTCATCTTTTCGATTCTGTAGCTAAGTGATTTCATACGATATTTGTCTTTCTCTTTCTGACACACTTGTCATGGTAATCTCTAGTTGCATTCGTGTTGCTGTAAATGCATTATTTTGTTCTTTTTCGTGGCTGAGTAGCAGTCTGATGTACATATGCACCACATCTTCTTTACCCATGTAACCGGTGATGGACATCTAGGCTGTTTCCATGTATTGGCCATTGTGAATAGTGCTGCTTTGAACATAGACGTGCATGTATCTTTTTGAATTATAGTTTTGTCCAGATATATACCCAGGAGTGGAATTGCTGGATCATATGCTAATTCTATTTGTAGTTATCTGAGTCAATAGTTTTTTTTAACCCATATCACCATTTGATGAGGGGCTTCCCAGGTGTCTCCATGGTAAAGATCTCTGTGCCAGTGCAGGAGACAAAAGAGATGCAGGTTTGGTCGCTGGGTCTGGAAGATTCCCTGGAGTTCAGTTCAGTTCAGTTCAGTCGCTTAGTCGTGTCTGACTCTTCGCAACCCCATGAATCACAGCATGCCAGGCATCCCTGTCTATCACCAACTCCTGGAGTTCACTCAAACTCATGTCCATCGAGTCAGTGATGCCATCCAGCCATCTCATCCTCTGTCATCCCCTTCTCCTCCTGCCCCCAATCCCTCCCAGCATCAGAGTCTTTCCCAATGAGTCAACTCTTCACATGAGGTGGCCAAAGTACTGGAGTTTCAGCTTTAGCATCATTCCTTCCAAAGAAATCCCAGGACTGATCTCCTTCAGAATGGACTGGTTGGATCTCCTTGCAGTCCAAGGGACTCTCAAGAGTCTTCTCCAACACCACAGTTCAAAAGCATCAATTCTTTGGCGCTCAGCATTCTTCACAGTTCAACTCTCACATCCATACATGACCACAGGAAAAACCATAGCTTTGACCAGATGGACCTTTGTTGGCAAAGTAATGTCTCTGCTTTTCAATATGCTATCTAGGTTGGTCATAACTTTTCTTCCAAGGAGTAAGCATCTTTTAATTTCATGGCTGCAGTCACCATCTGCAGTGATTTTGGAGCCCAGAAAAATAAAGTCTGACACTGTTTCCACTGTTTCCCCATCTATTTCCCATGAAATGATGGGACCAGATGTTATGATCTTTGTTGTCTGAATGTTGAGTTTTAAGCCAACTTTTTCACTCTCCTCTTTCACTTTCATCAAGAGGCTTTTTAGTTCTTCACTTTCTGCCATAAGGGTGCTGTCATCTGCATATCTGAGGTTTATTGATATTTCTCCCAGCAATCTTGATTCCAGCTTGTGCTTGTTCCAGCCCAGCATTTCTCATGATGTACTGTGCATATAAGTTAAATAAGCAGGGTGACAATATACAGCCTTGACGTACTCCTTTTCCTATTTGGAACCAGTCTGTTGTTCCATGTCCAGTTCTAACTCTTGCTTCCTGACCTGCATATAGGTTTCTCAAGAGGCAGGTCAGGTGGTCTGGTATTCCCATCTCTTGAAGAATTTTCCACAGTTTCTTGTGACCCACACAGTCAAAGGCTTTGGCATAGTCAATAAAGCAGAAATAGATGTTTTTCTGGAACTCTCTTGCATTTTCGATGATCCAGAAGATGTTGGCAATTTGGTCTCTGGTTCCTCTGCCTTTTCTCAAACCAGCTTGAACATCTGGAAGTTCACGGTTCATGGATTGCTGAAGCCTGGCTTGGAGAATTTTGAGCATTACTTTACTAGCGTGTGAGATGAGTGCAATTGTGTGGTAGTTTGAGCTTTCTTTGGCATTGCCTTTCTTTGGGACTTGAATGAAAACTGACCTTTTCCAGTCCTGTGACCACTGCTGAGTTTTCCAAATTTGCTGGCATATTGAGTGCAGCACTTTCACAGCATCATCTTTCAGGATTTGAAATAGCTCCACTGGAATTCGATCTCCTCCACTAGCTTTGTTCATAGTGATGCTTTTAAGGCCCACTTGACTTCACATTCCAGAATGTCTGGCTCTAGGTGAGTGATCACACCATGGTGATTATTCCCTGGAGTAGGAAATGGCAACGAACTCAAGTATTCTTGCTGGGAAACCCCATGGACAGAGTAGCCTGGCGAGCTACAGTCCCTGGGGTCACAAAGAGTTGGACACAACTGAGCAACTGACCACACATGTACCATTTGATTAAAAATTTTCATCACCACTCTAAGAATAATTAATGTGCAAAAGAGTCTGTTTTGTTTTGGGTTTGTTTTTTGACATAGCCTTCCTAGGCAAGACTATACTGAGTTTTACTTTTCTAGTTAGAATTACAAAAATGGTTTTTTTGGTTTGTTTTCCAAATATAAATTTTATTACAATTTAAATATGTTTCAAACCACTCATATTCCCATTTGAGAGACTCTACCTTCTCACTGCCCTTGAAGAATGCTGAGAGAGACATTACAACTAGGAACTTTTGTCTGAACGTATATTCTCTGGAATACTTCCTAGAGTTCAAGAGCCTCTGAAGGAGGAATAATTTTGCAAGTAGGAGGAGTCAAAAAATTATTTGTTTCTTCATCCTTGGCTCTAAAAATCTTTATGTTCCTCCCTGGAGTAGCAAAAAAGACCCTGATGCTGGGAAAGATTGAAGGCAAGAGGAGAAGGGGACAACAGAGGATGAGATGGCTGGATGGCATCACTGACTCAATGGACATGAGTTTGAGTAAACTCCGGGAGTTGGTGGACAGGGAGGCCTGGTGTGCTGCAGTCCACGGGGTTGCAAAGAATCGGACACAACTGAACAACTGAACTGAACTGAACTGAGAGTAGCAAAAATCACCTGATCAGTAGGGGTTTGGATGTGTCGTTCTTTTTAATGTCTTAAAAATTATATTCCTGGGTATTTTCCTCCTGTTTCTTTTCCTTTATGTGATGCACAAGATTATAACATATGTTCTCCATTCTTAATGCGGCTTTATCGGACACCTGAGCCATATACACATGACAAGTAGATGACCTCTGAGGTTCCTAAGGCAAGTGTGTATTGTGTATATGCACACACATCCTGAACTCAGGCTACTACAGATTTTTTGCCAACGTCTTCCACTCATAGTTAAACTGGACAGAGTGATATTTCTGTCATTGCTTTTAATCTCTGGGCTTCTCAACTACAAGTTACTTGCAGTTCCTTCTAGGTTTAATCAGTTGCTCCATAAGTAGTTAACGCTGTTCTCTATATGTATAGTTGGACCCTGAAGAACTGTTTGATTAACTTTGCAGTCCTTAGGCCAGAGCAGCTACTGTAGAGGAACATTTAAGAAATGCCTTTTCCTAATAATGAAGAAAGAGACATCTAAGGATGGATACAGGCTTTGGAGTCAGGAGATTCCCTTTTGTTTCTATACCATTTTATTCTGAAAGAATTTAAGACACACAAGATGTTACAAAAACAGTGAAAATTATTTCCATGAACCCCTTCACCCTGCTTCCCCCCAAGATCATATATTATTAATACATAGCCACAGTACACTGCAGAGACCTGCTTTCAAGAGCAATACTTACTGAGCACAAGGACAGTGTACCAGCAGCTGTTTTAAGGGTCTTTAATGTGTTTACACCTTTAATCATCAGAGCAAACCTTGGGAGTAGGCACAGTAGCCCCCACTGTACAGTTTAAGAAACCAAGGTACAAAGAGATTTGATAAGCCATGCCTAGCCAGGATTAAAACCCTCACCAACTGGCTCTAGAATACATGCTTTGAAACGCTCCACTACCCTATTTTTCCCCCATGTGGTCAAGCAGCATTTGCAATGAGGTTTGCACAAAATAAACCAGTCATTGGTATGCTTCTAATACTCCGAAACAGCACCTTCTCATTATCTCTGTGATGTCAGGTCCTTCGGATAGTTTTCTTGATGGTAAAGCATCTGCCTACAATGCAGGAGACCTGGGTTCGATCCCTGAGTTGGGAAGATTCTCTGGAGAAGGAAATGGCAACCCACTTCAGTACCCTTGCCTAAAAAATCCCATGGACGGAGGAGTGTGGTAGACTACAGTCCATGGGGTCACAAAGAGTCAGACACGACTGAGCAACTTCACTTTCACTTTTCATGAAAGGGATAATTTTCTGATTACACAAAATTTAAGATTTAAAAGCAAAAAAGCTCTCCAGAAGTATTCAAGCAAAAAGGATGGGAAAGGAATTTATTTGCATGCTCAGGCCTAAGGATAAGAATTGACACCACGTGTTTTATTCCATGCTGACTCTGTGCCAAGCTCTTTACAGTAGTGTGCGCATGCTCAGTCATGATCAACTCTTTGCGACACTATGGACTATAGCCCAGCAGGCTCCTCATGTCCATGGAGTTTTCCAGGCAAAAATACTCAAGTCGGGTGCCATTTCCTATGTCAGGGGATCTTCCCAACCCAAGGATCAAACCGGAGTCTCTTGCATCTCCTGCATTGGCAGGTGGATTCTTTACTACTGTGCCACCTGGGAAGCCAGAACTCAGGTCTTTACAGTGTCTCTAATCATCACAACTTCCACAAAGCAACACCCCATTCAAAGAGAAAGAAACTAGAATTTATATACTTTTCCTTCCAAAAAGAAGGAGCAAGAATAGAATCCAGATGACAATAGCATCCTTTCCTAGTTCTGTTATCTATTCACCTCAATACAAACAATAAGAATAGGCTGAAAATACAAAGATAAGCTAATTAAGGGTATAGCTAGCTGCCTTGCTAGTTAGGAAGTGTGCCTTATCAATCTCTTGGGGATTCTAAAGGATGTACATCATGGAATACATAGTGACCAGTGAGATCATTATATACCATATAGATTCTCTATCCTAGCTTTCTCCTCCACTCCCTCTCCTTTCCTGCCTTAGTTGGTTCAGATAGAAGAATTATAAGCTTGAATCAATCCAAACTTATTGATAAGGATTCTAAATTGGTTAATTCTCTGTGTTAATTTGGTCACAGAGTGCCCAGATGTTTAGTAAAATATTATACTGGGTATTTCTATGAAGCTGTTTTTGGGTGAGATGGACATTTGTCAGTAGACTGAGTAAAGCAGGTTGCTCTCTCTCATGTGGGTGGGCAGTCAAAGATCTGAATAGAACAGAAAGGCTGAACTTTCCCAAGTAAGGAAGAGCTCTCCTGCTTGATGACCTTCAAACTAGGACATTGACTTTTTCACGCCTTTGGCTTGAACTGAAACATCAGCTCTTCTTGGATCTCAAGCCTGCCCACTTTCTCACTGGAACCACCCCATCAACTCTCCTGGGTCTCCAGTTTACCAACTCACCCTACAGACTTAAGACTCACCTCACAAATCTCACCTTGCAGATCTTGGAATTAATCTGTATGGTCATGTGAGCCAATTCCCTGTAATAAATCACACACACACACACCTGATTGGTTCTGTTTCTCTGGAAAGCTCTAATCAATACAGGCTCACTGAGTAAAGATTCCATAATTGAGGATTTAGCTCAAGGAAATTGGAATAGCTCTCACATCTTGCTTGATTGAGTGAGTGAAATTTGTATCCAAAAGTGGTCTATAGTAAACGAAGATGAGACGCCAAAACTTCCTTGCTGAGATTAGGATGGATAGGATGGAGAGATTGTATAATACCACTTCATCCACTCTGGGTGGGATCCAGAGGATACGCTTTTCACTGAGGCTGTGATAAATTAATTAGAGGATACCCTCCACCAGCATTGTTGAAGAGTTTTGTGATTGCTCTTCTCTGTAGGTCAGACGTTATAGTGTGACTTGTGACTCAACTGTGATTCCTAAGTGTGATGAGAATGATAGGACCCTGGAGTGGCACAGAAGAGTCCAGGCAGTAATCAAAAGTCTGACTCACAGAGATCTTTAGCACTGAATAACTGATCCTGCTGTCCCTAGGACCAAAATAGTTGGACGGTATATTAAAGCCTTATTTTATTTGTATAGTCATCAAAGCTCGAAGTTAAGTGAACAGAATTCTGACTCAAGCTACCAAACTAGAAAGGCTTAGCCTTTCAGTCCATCTCCAAACTTAAGCCAGTTCACCAGCCCACTCAGTGGGTCCTTAAAGAAGCCTGCCACACTCTCAAAAATGTATCTTTTTTATTGAATTATAGTTGATTTACGGCATTGTGTAATTTCTGCTGTGACTCAGGTATCCACATATACATTCTTTTTCATATTCTTCTCCATTATAGTTTATCACAGGATATTGAATATAGTTCCCTGTGCTACACAGTAGGACCTTGTTGTTTATCCATCCCATATATAACAGTTTGTGTCTGCTAGTCCCAAACTCCCAATTATTCCCTCTCCCCCACTCCTCTTTGACAAACACAACTGTTCTCTATGACTGTGAGTCTGTTTCTGTTTATAGATATGTTCATTTGTGTCATATTTTAGGTTCCACATACAAGTGATATTATATGGTATTTGTTTTTCTCTTTCTGACTTAATTCACTTAGTTTGATAATCTCTAGGTCCATCCATGTTGCTGCAAATGGTATTATTTCATTCTTTTTATGGTTGAATAATATTCATTCATATTCATTCAATATTCCTATTATATTATATATAACATAATATGAATATTTAATATATATACATATATATATACACACCACATCTTCTTTATCCATTTATCTGTCAATGGACACTGAAGTTGCTTCCATGGCTTGGTTATTGTAAATACTGCTGCTATGAAAATATGTGTGCATATATCTTTTCGAATTATGGTTTTGTTTGGATATATGTCCAGGAATGGGATTAAAGGATCATATGATAACTCTATTTTTAGCTTCTTGAGGAACCTCCATACTGTTCTCTATAGTGGCTGCACTGATTTATTCAATACATTCCCACCAAAAGTGTTAAGAGGGTTTCCTTTTCTCTGCACCTCTCCAGCATCAAAAATATATCTTGTTTAACTGCCTCCCATCCTTCTCTCCAAAGATCTCTGACTGTTTACCAGAGAGGCTGTGCACTGGGGAAGGATTCTGGGACACTGAATCTGGATGTGCATGATTTCCTAAAAAGTCTAAAATGTCACCGTAGTCCACCAGTCAGAGCAGGGGTTCTATTGACCAAATGGCTGATGGAATTCTGGTACAGTTACACTTCATAGGGAGCTCAGTGGGTTCCTGAAATCATCCTGTGGTTACTTGCCCAGATCTGGGCTGCATAGTTGGAATAGACATAGCAGAATCCCTAATCTGTAGAATGAGGACTATCGTGCTGGGAAAGACCAAGGGAAGCCATTAGTACTATATGCAGGAAAATCAAAAACCAAAGGCAGTGCCACATTTCAGGAGACATTGTGGGGGCTGTTGTCACTACTGAAGACTTGAAAGGTGCAGGCATGGCGATTACTACCACATGCCACACAACTAGCCTATAATTGTTCGCCTGTGTTGAAAACAGATGGAACTTGAATTACCTTAAACTTAATCAGGTGGTATATTTAGTTGCAGCTGCTCTTCCAGATGTGGCTTTGTTGTTGTAGCAGATCGACACATCCTCTGGCACCTGGTATGCAGCTACTGGTCTATCAAATGCCTCCTTCTCTATACCTATTAATAAGATCATTAGAAGTAGTTTACTTTCAGCTGGCAAGGCCAGTAATATACCTTCATTGTTCTATTTTAGGGCTATAGAAACTCTCCAGTCCTGTTCCACAATCTAGTCCATAGGGACATGACTACCTTTCCATCCCATAAGATACTGTGCTTGTCCATTTCATTGATGATATTATGATAATTGAACCTGGTGAGCAAACTTCAGGCATACTGAGGTAACATCTAAGTAAGGTAAGGGAAATAAATTCCACAAAAACCTTAATGAAATTTCATTGTCTGAGGCATGTTGTGATATCTCTTCCAATGTGAAGGACAAATTGTTATATTTGCCCCATCCTGCATAGCGGTTCTCTGGATTTTGGAAGCAACACATACCCGTTCACCAAGTGATTCAAAAAGCTTCCTGTTTTGAGTGGGTCCCAGAACAAGAGAAGACTTTAAAGCAGGTCTGCCATGCCAGCTGCTCTGACACTTGGACCACAGAACCCACGGGTCCAATCACGCTTGAAGTGGCAGTGGCTGGTAGGCATGATGTCTGGAGGCTTTGGAAAGCACTTGTATGTGATTCACAGGGCAGATTCTTAGGATGTGGGAGAAAAGTCATGCTATCCTCTGCAGATAACTACTTTCCTTTGAGAAACAACAACAGCTTTGGGCTTTCTGCTGGGCGCTGATGGAGACAAAATGCTCCTGACCATAGGACACTACATTATTATATGACTTGAGCTACACATTGTAAACGGGTGGGGTGGGGGGGCCGGGGGGGGATGTCTGACCCACAACAGCATTCCATCATCATATGGAAGTAGTACATATGAGATCAGAGTCAAGCAGGTTTAAAGATTCAAGTTGCACAAAGAAGTAAATCAGATCCCTACAGCTCCTCTAGGGCTTCCCTCTAGCTCAGTCGGTAAAAATCTACCTGCAATGCCGGAGACCCGGGTTTGATTCCTGGGTCAGGAAGATCCCCAGGAGAAGGAAATGGCAACCCACTCCAGTATTCTTGCCTGGAGAATCCCATGGACAGAGGAACCTGGCAGGCTACAGTCTGGGGTTGCAAGAGTCAGACATGACTTAGCGACTAAACCATCACCACCACAGCTCCTCTATCTTCTCATCACTTTCTCTCTTTTAACCCACACCTATGGCTTCATAGGATATTCCCTATGACAATTGGTTGAGGAGAAGAATGAAGAAGTTTTGGGTATGGTTCACAATTGATTCTGTACCTGAAAGCGGGTGACTGCCTCATTATAGCCTCACTCTTGGATGAGCCAGAATGACAGTGGAAAAGGGAAATATTCCCAGTGGATATTTATGGGATATTTATGGAATATCATGGAAGCGTAGTCACTGGGTAGAAATTTGCCTTTCCTCCCTACAGGTCTTCTGCCAAAACTACCATCTATGAACCTACAGAATGCCTTATCTACCTTCCTGGTATTTTAATCTCAATATTTAAAGTAGAGGATGTAAAAGAGGGTGTGTGAATCTCCTAGGGGAAGAAGAAACTTTACCCAAAGACCAAAGAAAGGATTCTATATTCTTTTTTGGAGAAATGGCTAGAATGTTTCTGTTTTCACACTAAATGGTCATATTATGGTAGGTGGAAGGATGACTTTGCTACTGTCTTTATTTGGAGATTAAAAAGTGTGGTTTCAGGAGTGTGTATGAGTACCAAATGGTCAGGAAGCAGACTCCAGTATCTGTGTGATGTGTCAGTGTGGTTAAGCTACCCTACATTTGCTAGATTCCTTTTTTGGCTCAGTGTTTCTGGTTAGGATGGGCCACAAGAGAGATTCTTGTGGGAGATTGGAGTTGGGGATGGAAGGGAAGCTGCAGGTGTTGAAAAGCTCACGCGTGTGCTCATTTATCTGCTGGCTCATCTCTTTGGCGAGAAGAAGCCAGGGCTGCAACTGCTCTGCCTTCTCCTGAACTCTTCAGCTTGTGCAGTTTCTGGACCAGGAGTGTGTTTCACATCTTGATGAAGAGCCTCAGCTTCTTATGGTGGTGGCTCATACCACCCAGTTCAGAGGCAGTGAGAACTGACATGGGCTTAAGTTTATCCTCATGAGACCCCACTCATCCTGTGGGTTCCAGCTTGTCCTTTGTTCTCTTCTACTTCACAGTCACATGTATAGGCATATAATGTGTTTCAGAAGTTTGACCTTACCAATAAATAGTGTGAATAGAGACCAATAAATAGTCTCCCACATATAATATTATTAGCCAACCACATCTATCTATCTATCTATGATTTGTTGCAGGAATTTGACCTTACCAATAGTAAGAACTATCTATGCAAATATATAATATAAAAGCATTATATTATATATAATACACAGAAATACTTTGTTGCAGGGATTTAGGATAGATATTCCTTTTTATTAATTTGTTTTATTTTTCACTATGCTGGGTCTTCGTAGCTACGTGCAGATTTCTCTAACTGTGGCAAGTGTGGGCTACTCTCTAGGTGTGGTTTGCGGGCTTCTCATTGTGGGAGCTTCTCTTCTTGTGGAGCATAGGCTATAGGAACACGGACTTCAGCAGTTGCAGCTAGTGGGTTCTAGGGCACAGGCTCAGTGGTTGTGGTGCATGGGTGTAGCTGCTTCTCAGCACATGGAATCCTCCCTGGAATCAAGCCTGTTTTCCCTGCATTGGTAGACAGACTCTTATCCACTGTGCCACCATGGAAGTCCCTGGTATAGATATTCATTCCCAGTGACTCTGCTTCTCTGATTGAATCCTGACCCATATGTTACCAAACCAAACTTGAGTCCACTCACCCTTCTGAAATAAAGCCAGTCTACTGACACCAGGCTGTGGTGAAGGAAAGTGCAGCATTTATTGCAAGGCCAAGCAAGGAGTGTGGGCCACCAATGCTCAAAAGGCCCAAACTTCCCCTTTTACAAAAAGATATTTTAAAGACAGGGTGAGGGAAAGGGTCTTGGGATGTGTGATCAGCCCTTGGCCATTCTTCTGATTGGTTGGTGGTAAGGTAATCGGGAGTCAGCATCATCAACCTTCTGGTTCCATCTAGTATGGGGTCTATGTGCTTGCGGTCAGCATGCTGTTGATTTCTTCCACCTCGTGGAGATTTCAACTCAAGGATATGACTCAGAATATTATCAAGAACCAATGAGGAGGCACTAAATGTCCTTGACTTTATTTAATGGCTAAACTATATTGTTTTGTCTTGCTTAACTGTTTTCCTTTGTTTCTGTATTTTCTCATCTCTCTGATTAAATTTGTTCTTTGGAACTCAGGGAAGGCCTAGAAGGCTAAAGTTTTTCATGAAACAAGAAGCAGACAGATCATGGGTGGGGAGTGATGGTCAAGGGGTGAGAGTGGGTCCTGTCCCTGGAAGTTCCCATAGGTTCCTGCTTGGTAGGTCTAGCTCAAAGGATCAGAGATGTGACCACCAGGCACACACCCTGTGAGACTCTGAAGAGCCCCCAGTCTGCACGATAACCATCCATCATAAAACTCCCAACCCTGGGTCTGGAGGAGAAGTCTTTGTGCCTTTATGGCTTCTTTTCTTTCTAGGCTCATCCTTTCCCCTACTGCACCATCTCAGGGAGGGGATTATGACAGGGATGCTTCCAGAGAAAGAATGCTGGAGGAAATGAGAAATGGCTGCCAAGACCCTTGAACTGTGTCCCAGGCCTGGAATAATCACACATCAGCTGTATTCCTCAAGGACTCAGGATTCCTCCCTTATCTCTGTGCATCTTGGGAGGAGGTGATTTCCTGCTCATTCCCAGTGAACTGTGAACCCTCTCCAGTCTTTCACCAAGAAGCACATATTTCTGTCATGTAAAACTGCATGTATTTCTGGTTTCATCCAAGAAGGGTCTACGCACTCCCTTTCAAAAGACTTCAGCTCTGCTATCCATTGTCTTGAGAGCTTTCTGTCAAAATCCCACCCCTCCCCTACATAAGCAGTGAATCTGACTTTCTGGGAGGACCAGTAACATTGTCCTCCACACTTAATCATCCTGATAACTTCAGAAGTTTCTATCTGATACCATGCAGATCCCTGTGGAGTTCCTGGGCACAAAGGCCTTTCTATGTCCCCCATTTTTTTGATTATAGGAAACAGCCTTTTTTCGTCCTCCATGACCCTCCCTGAGTTCCAATAGGCAGATTCAAACAGTTGTTAATTAGGGAAGGGAGGTGATGCAAGTCTGGGGAGAAACAAACAGTCAAGAGCAGCCTTAGGGCAAGGTCCTGTTTCCCCATCAATACATACAACAATATCTTTGAGCTATTTTACAGATACTGAAATCCCCTCTAGGTGGGAGAAGTTAATGGTATCCTGTCCACAAGCATGCAGACCCAGACCAGTTGGACTTGAAGGTTGATGCTGACTCCCACTTACCTCACTACTAACCCATCAGAAGAAATGTCCAGAAACTGATCATGCCCTCATTTACTATTAAACTTCTTATGTTTCCAAAGTGGGGACTGATGGTTTTGAAGGCAGTAGCCCACTGTGTCCCCCTTTGCCTGGCAAAGCGATAAAACTGTCTTTTTCTACCTCAACCAGGACTCTGTCTCTGAGATTTGATTTGGCACTGCTCTACAGAGAAGCTGAGTTTTCAGCATCATATACAAAAGCTGTTTGTTCTAGTGGGTTTCAGGAGCAGAGATGGAGCTAGAAGACTTCCAATTGAGAGGGTGAAGGGGAAGCAGGATTCACCCCTGACCCCCTGACCCTGGGTGTTCACAGGGATGAATGATAAGAACCCTCTTACCCTCCAGGACATTTATGCTGCTCTGAATTTTTCAAAACATTTCCTTCCTCTGGGAAAATGCCACCTTGAGCGTGACCTGAGGGACCAAGTAAGGGACCCAGAGTTCAGTGATCCACCCTGCAGACAGCACTCAACCCCAAAGGTCCTTGAGACATTGGTGGGAGTGAGGGGTGAGGTCAGGAGTCAAGGTGAGACCAAAGTCAAGAGCCCTATTTGAAGACTGAATCCTTGATACTGACTTGCTTAGCATACAAGTGCCATTAAAAATGTCCTACCTCCCATGGGGGTTTCCCTCATAGCTCAGTTGGTAAAGAATCTGCCTGCAATGCAGGAGACCCCAGTTTGATTCCTGGGTCAGGAAGATCCACTGGAGAAGGGATATGCTACCCACTCCAGTATTTTCGGGCTTCCCTTGTGACTCAGCTGGTAAAGAATCCACCTGTAATATGGAAGACCTAGGTTCGATCCCTGGGTTGAGAATATCCCCTGGAGAAGGGAAAGGCTATCCACTCCAGTATTCTGGCCTAGAGAACTCCATGGACTGTATAATCCATGGGGTCTCAGAGTTGGACACGACTGAGTGACCTTCACTCACTCACTACCTCCCACAGATAAAGACGTCTATATTAGGGTGCTCTCAGCATTCTTTAGAATATTGAAAATGCCAAACAATGGGAGTGTTCGATAATAGAATCTTGGAATAGCTAGCGAAAAAAATCACGTTTTTACTTTTTTTTTGTATAAAAGAAGTGGCTACAAAATGCTAAATCTTTTTTAAGAGCAAGTGGCAGAATGATATAAACCCATTTGTTTATTTTCTTTAAACTTTAAATTACTGACTATGCCTGGAATAAAAAGTCTCAAGCTGTTGGCAGTGATTTCTTTTGGGGAATGAATTTAGAGAAGAGAAAATTTCTCTTTTCTACTATATATAATTGTGAATCCTTGGGTTTACTTACTATAATTTTTTTTAAATAAAAAAAATAAAGATTAAAAATTGTGTGTATTTTTTTTTGGTCACATCATTTGGCATGTGAGATCCTAGCTCCTTGACCAGGGATCAAACCCATACCCCCTAGATTGCCAAGGAAATCCCCCAAAATTATGTTTTTGAAGATTGATGGATGAAAGAGAAATGTTTATAATGCAAGGTTAGTTTTTTAAAGTAGGACATATAATATATAAAGGCTAAAACCCCATAAAATATTCTGCCCCTCCAACACACACATACACACACACACACACACACACACACATGCACAAGGTCAAAAAAGACACTGAAAGGAAGAAAATAATTCAACATGTAAATTCAGGTAATTTCTGGGTATGAAGGTTGTAGATAACTTATGTCCTTCAGGATACATTTTGTATCCTGAAAAAATATAAATTAATTTTTTAAGTCAGAAAAAAGTAGACATCATTATTTTTTAAAGTCAACTTTTATATTACTATCCTGTGAAGTGTTAGGCCAGAGCAGCTATGTAATGGCTCACATTTCCTTATTTCTTTTCCCAAACTGAAATTCTTCAGGGAAAATTCTTCTCATGGATGCTGCAGCAGCTTGTGTTCCTGTGGAGAACATTCAGGAACAAGTCTTGGAAGCAGCCTGCCCGGGAAACAGCTTTGCAGGCCGCCTGGGCTCTCGGCTGCCCAGCACAACCACTCCCAGCGGCACCAGTGGACACTGCCTCCACCTGATTGATTAACAGATTATTGATTCACCTTCTTCCTAGGCAGACTTGTTTTTGTACCCAATTCTCTAATGCATATCTACTGTCAAACACCATTCCCTTTATTTTACCAACAACAGAAATGGATGGGAGAATATTTAACTCACTGCCAAAAGAACAAAGTGCAATAGCAGGGCTGGGACCAGACACCCACCTCAATTATTCTCAAGTTTATTCAAGTATCTAGTGTATGTCACTCATTGTGGACAATGAGGATATAAAAACCTCACTGGCATAATCTTTGTCCTTCGGGTGTTCATAATAGGCATGTTGGAGAAAGAAAAGAGGGCCAGGGAAAAGCAAGGAATGGATATAAAGTGAGTGGAAGTCACAAGAAGTGATGGTAGTAAGCAGAGGAAAAGCCTGTGGCCATTGCCACTGAGACAGAAGGAAAGCGTAGGGTGGTGACCATGGAGGGAAGCAGGGTCTAAGCCTGTCCTTCTTCTAAGAACACAGGTTTTCCAGGTATGGTCCCCAGACCAGCAGCATGAGCCTCTCCTGGGGCCTTACTTGACATGCACATTTGAGCTCCCCATCTGGGACCTTCTGGGAATCATAAACCCTGGAGGTGGGGCCACCACCATCTGCATTTTAACACATCCTTCTTCCCCTTCCCTGTCTTCACCTGCCTCTGACCAGCTCTCACCTCCACTGCCAAGTTACTCTGACGTCTGCTAAAGTCTGCTGCTGCTGCTAAGTCGCTTCAGTCGTGTCCAACTCTGTGCGACCCCATAAACGGCAGCCCACCAGGTTCCTCCTTCCCTGGGATTCTCCAGGCAAGAATACTGGAGTGGGTTGCCATTGAGAACCCCTGACTCAAAGTTCAGTGAGGACCAGATTCTAAATAACTCAGGAAGGCAAATGCACAGCAGAAAACCTGACATAGATGAGTTACCCCTGTCTCCTGAAGAAACCACAAAAGATACACCTGACAGGGGTGCTCGTAAGACAAGCCCCTAAAGTGCCCTCCTCCAGTTGCAAATGGAGATCTAGGACAATTTGTAGCATGCTACTTCCAAAAGTACGCTAAATGCCTATGCATGCAACTTTGAGGAAGAACTCCCTGCTGATATTTCAGCCATCTCCAGGAGTGCTGAGTGAGAGAGAATCACACAACAGCCAAATGCCATAAATCTAAAGAATCATGTAAATATGCACCTGTACAGGTGGTAATGTGTGATAAGGGCTTCATTAGAAGTTTGAACACAATGTGATCAAGTACAGAGGCAGCCAGTGCTGCTGACTGCTGATAAAAAAGGAAGGCTTTACCCAACAGACAACATTCATTGTGGAGCTTGAATCACCAGTCGAATTTTACAAGGTAGAGAAACAAGTTGGAACAAAGGTTGGGGGCTCACAAAAGCCACCTGGGAAGGAGAGAAGGATGGGAAGGTGGATGACAAAGAGCTCCAGCAGCAACCTGAAGAAGATGAATATTTTTCTGTGGAAAGTGGAGACCCTTGGAGGCAGGGGGATGATGTGATGAAATAGATACATAGAAAGACCAATTGGTATGAGTGGGAAGAACCACTCATAATCTTAAAGTTGGAGAGGGGGCCAGTTCAGTGAGATTCTGGTTGATTTTTTTTAATTTATTTATATTTTACCCTACTATGAAAGTATTTTACTTAGGACTTCCTTTGAAATTAAGAAGTACAGCCATGAAGAAAAGGTGTAACCCAAGACGGGAAAGCCCTCGAGACCCAGACTTAAAGACAAGAGCAGTGATCAAGCCCACAGGCAGAAGGGTTAGTACTGACAAAGAGGAGGAGTCGTTTGTCCTTTGAGATCAACAAGAAGAGGATAAAAATTCATGAAATACTGATTTTTTTTCAGATGACTCAGGTTTTACTGGGTACTCAATCAATTAAAAACAATCCAAGGCAAAGTGTTGATGTTGTTTGTCTAATTGTAAAATTAACATACACAGAATATAAGATTTGAACTAGAAATATCAGTTTTTGAAATGGAACAGAGCTGAGATCATTGGTAGTAGAGGCCTCTATTTCCTCAGTCATGAGACAGCAGCACAGCAACGCCGTCGCCTGAGAACATAGCTAACACCTCCGTAGTGTGTGTTATATGTCAGGCACTGTCGTCAGTGTTTCATATATATTGACTCATTTAATCCTCCCCACAACTCCAGGAGGGACACACTATTATCATCATATCCATTTTACAGAAGAGAAAACTGAGGCTTAGAGGTTATGGTCACGTGGGGGAAAGTGGCAAAGCCAGGACTTGAACCCAGGTGGTCACCAAGCAATGTCAGGATTTAGAGAAGAAATACCCAGGGAATGACTGAGGGATCAGAAAGTAGTATTGAAATCTCAGCTGAGTTTAAAACCCATGCATTTGCCATAGAAGTTTGCCATCAGATATCCTACTTTTGCCCATTCTGGCAAACAGAACCTTAGAAGAGCTAGCGTAAGTTCTCCCAAGAAAGGACTTCTAGGGCTGCCCTCAAAATGTTGCCATGAGTTGCATTCACAGGAGGTGACGTGAGCTCTCTGGTCGCGTGAGAAAGCCTCCTTTGGAGCTTTCCCACAGAGGACGCCAACTGCGGGCCAGTGCACGCCCTGCTGAGTCCAGGCCACCCGTGTCCTGGTGACTCAGGAAGGCGGCAGTGGGAAGGGGTTTCTTCCCAGCCACCTCAACTTTGCCTCATCTGACTGTGAAATTGGAAGTTCTTCAAGTATTTGGGGGAAGAGCAGCTGCCAACTAAGGATCTAAAAATAGTTAAAGCAAACACAAAGCCAGAATGTGAAAATCAGATTATTTGGGCAGCCAAGCCAAACTTAGAAAAACTACAAGATGGGAGAGAGAGAGAAAAAACAGAACCACAGCCTCACTCCCCAGCAACAATTACACCCCTCCTTGCTGTGGGCTGGCTGAGCAGCACTCTATCCCTCCACTATTCCTTCCCAGTAGAAACCATCTCAGGTCACCTGCACCACACATCAAAGCCTTCAGATCAGATAAGCAAACCGCTTTGTCTCGTACTGTGCAACCATTAAACAAAGCAAAATCCTGGGGCAGCAAGAGGGTCTCCACACCCTTCTCTCCCATGGGATGGACCCGCCTTATGCACAAGGGAAATAAATAGCAAAGCTTTGTGTCTCCAAAAAATGCCCAGCCCCCACACAAAATTTTGAGATGCCCCCAGGAAACTCAGCCAAGATTTGGGTCTGTTCAGACACACCTGGCTGTCACATCAGAAAACCCTCCTAAACAATGATCTCACCCGGAAGGGTGCATATGTTTTTGTAGTGTAGTAAGACAGTTGGGGGAAGCTAGTTCCAGGATCAGTTCAGCTGCTCTGTGTTGTCAGTACATCAGTCTGTGCAGTTTGGGGAGCCGTCCTCAGGGTCTGCCTCCCTACTTGTGTAAAGACAGGCTTGCCTTCTGCCCAGCTGATGTCTTCATGCCCTACCCTACTGTCCCTACTCAGGGACAGTAATGTGTTTTCCAGCTATTTGTCTCTCTTGCCTTTTCCATCTTCTGGAGACCAGCAGCATCTTTGGCTCGTGACCTCTTCCTCCATCTGTAAAGCACACGGCTGCAACTGCTACGACCACCTTCACATCTCCCGCCCTCTTCTCTGATCCTCTCTACCTCTTTATGAAGACCATTCCAGTTACACTGAGCCTGCCTGGACCATCCAGGACAAACTCCTCATTTCACAATCTTTAACTTACTCACCACAAAGTCCCTATTGCCATGAAAGGTAACACAGTCATAGGTTCTGAGGATTAGGTCGTTGTCATCCTTGTGCTGTGCTGTGCTGTGCTCAGTCACTCAATTGTGTCTGACTCTTTGCAACCCCATGGACTATAGCCCACCAGTTTCTCTGTTCATGGGGATTCTCCAGGCAAGAATACTGGAGTGGGTTGCCATGCCCTCCTCCAGGGGATCTTCCCAACCCAGGGATTGAACCCAGGTTTCCCTTATTTCAGATGGATTCTTTACCATCTGAGCCACCAGGGAAGCCTATGGTCATCCTTGCTGCTGCTGCTGCTAAGTCACTTCAGTCGTGTCTGACTGTGTGCGACCCCATGGATGGCAGCCCACCAGGCCCCAACGTCCCTGGGATTCTCCAGGCAAGAACACTGGAGTGGGTTGCCATTTCTTCCTCCAATGCATGAAACTGAAAAGTGAAAGTGAAGTCGCTCAGTCGTGTCCGACTCTCTCAGTGATCCCATGGACTGCAGCCCACCAGGCTCCTCCGTCCGTGGGAGTTTCCAGGCAAGAGTAATGGAGTGGGGTGCCATTGCCTTCTCCTATGGTCATTCTTAGGGGACCATTTTTCAGCCTACCGCAAGGCCTCACAAGTGTATCTCTTTGGTGACATCCTCTAAGCGCCCACTCACTCTAAGGAAATAAACCATTCTTTCTAAAGATTTATCTAAAGATAATTATCTAAAGATAATTCTAGAAATTTCCACATGTGTTTCTCAGTTCACTCAGCCTCCCCAGGTGGTTTGGCTACTCCATGACAGGTGTGATGAGGTTAAAGGTAAACCTTTATTTTGGGCCCCCGTGGTGATGTTTCTGGACAGTTAACGGTTTTTCGAAGCATCATTAGGAGATTAGCTTCAGGTATAGATATAGATGAAAAGAGTTATTATAAGGAGTTGACACACACAATTCTGGAGTCTGACAAGTGAGTCCAAAATCCAGAGTCCATGGAACCAGGAAGAGCTGATGTCCCAGTTTGAAAGGCACAGGAAGCAGAATTCTCTCTCAAGTTATGGGTAGGTCAGCCTTTTTGTTCAATTCAGGTCTTGAATTGATTGGCTAAGGCCCACACACATTAAGAAAAGCAACCTGCTTTTTTTCCAATCTCCCACCATAGCCTAGACAAGTTGACACCTAAAACTAAGCACCCCTCCAGCGTCGCTAAGAGTCGGACACGACTGAGCAATTTCATTTTTACTTTTCACTTTCATGCATTGGAGAAGGAAATGGCAACCCACTCCAGTGTTCTTGCCTGGAGAATCCCAGGGACGGGGGAGCCTGGTGGGCTGCCGTCTCTGGGGTCACACAGAGTCGGACACGACTGAAGCGACTTAGCAGCAGCAGCAGCCAGCACTAGTGACAGAGGTGGCAGCTGTGCTGCTTATGTCTGCTGGGGTGTTTGTCCCCCAGCGCTGCCCCCGCCACTGATGCCACTAAAGCAGCACCAGGGTACACAGAGTCCAGGGATATCCAGCACCATGGCCCGCACTTCACAGTCAGTGCATCACCTGGAGCTACTGGGGCTGATACAGAGCAGCATGCGGCTTCCACAAAGCAGGCAGGAACACAGCTCGTGTGTAGTTGTTATTGTTCAGTCGCTAAGTCATGTTCGACTCTGCAGCTCCATAGACTACAGCATGCCAGGCTACCCTGTCCTTTCTCCCAGAGTTTGCTCAAACTCATGACTACTGAGTCATTGATGCCATCCAACCCTCATCCTCTGTCTCCCCCTTCTTCTCCTGACCTCAATCTTTCCCATCATCAATGTCTTTTTCAGTGAGTCAGCTCTTCACATCAGGTGGCCAAAGTATTGGAGTTTCAGCTTCAGCATCAGTCCTTCCAATGAATATTCAGGACTGATTTCCTTTAGGATTGACTGGTTTGGTCTCCTTGCTGTCCAAGGGACTCTCAAGAGTCTTCTCCAGCATCACAGTTCAAAGATATCAATTCTTGGTGCTCAGCCTTCTATATGGTCCAACTCACACACACACACACACACACACACACGGACACACACAGCTCATGTGGCTGGCACCAAATCCTTTACCATAGCTGCTGCTTCTGATGGGAAAAGAGTTTGCCCCACCTCACCTTCATCCCCTTCCTTACCCCTTGAACCAAAGTATGGCTTTAACTTTCTCTTCTCTAACCCTAAGATCCTTCCCCACAAACTCCTTTATTTTTCATATAAGCAGCAACCCACCCCCAAACCCCGCCAGTGGCCTCTCATGGCACCCCACCATCAGCTCTCCACTTGATTAGGCAAGGCTGAATCCTAAGATAAACACAACAACCCTAACCCTAAACACAATTCAAGTTTTCAACTGGGTTGGGAAACCCGCTGAAGGTCTCACAGGCTTCAAGATGAAAGATATGCATCTCTGCTATTGGCAGAGTTTCTGGGGTTGGAGACAAGTGGGAAGTTTGAGGGCAGCAGGATAGAACTAGGGGCCTCATGTCACACCAGATAGGCCCTGTCCTGCCTCTCGACTGAATGATTTGCCTGAGAACAATCCACTGTACCTGCCCTGCCACCCACAGAACCAGTTTGTGGGCAGCCTTTCTGATCCCAAGCTACCCTCAAAACATGAAGATACTCCAGCCCCTTAATGAAGTGAAAGTGTTTGTCACTCAATTGTATCCAACTCTTTGGAACCCCATGGACTGTAGCCCACCAGGCTCCCCTGTCCTTGGAATTCTCCAGGCAAGAATCCTGGAGGGGTTAGCCATGCCCACCTCCAGGGGATCTTCCCGACCCAGGGATCAAACCTGAGTCCCCTGCATTGCAGACAGATTCTTTGCCATCTGACTGTTGGTGGAGGACAAACAGCTAAATAAAAAACGTAGCTCTCCTCAGCCTGACTTATCAGCCTGCCCAGCTGGCAGCCATAGACTTCCCAGAACCATAGGAAAAAGCATACATATTTCATGGAAACCTAATCTAACTGAGCATGTGGAGGTTGGAAAAAGAAGCCCTGGGGAGTGTTTCCATCCTGGCTGGGCAGGTCAACCAGTGCAGTGAAGCTGGCTCCCTGGAAGCTGAGAGCTCAAAGGTCCCAGCAGGGAAGCTGATCCTTAGGCCCGGCCTGTGGAGGTAGCCGTGGGACTGCAGAGCCAGTGATCAGGCTTCAGGTCCGGGTAGCACAAGCCGCTCAGGGGAACTTGGCAGAAACCTTCCCGCTGTATCAGGGAAGGGGCTGACCTCTAGTCCCACCCCAAACAGGCCCCGGTACAACTTATTTCCCAAAGGTTGGCCACAAGCACCCTTGGCTCATAGCAGAATGAGGTAGCAGCTAAGAACATAGGTTTGTAATCAGATGGTTCTGAGTCTCAAGTCCTCTTTGGCCTTTCTTAGGAAAAGGATGTGAAGCCTGTTACTTTATCCCCCAGCATCATGCTTCCTTATCTATAAAGACCTGTCTCATACGAGATTTAATAACAGCATCACTAACAGCTCCACACTGGCATTAAGCACCCAGATTTCTTATCCTACTGTGTCTCCCTAGTACAAGGCTTCCATTCTCAAGGTCACCTGATGATTCAAAATGCTTTTGGAGCTTCTGACTTTTAGGCTAGAAGGAGGAGAAAAGTCAAAATGGCAAAAAAAGAGGACAGAAAGAGCCTTGTCTGGTTTAATCAGCTCCTTTTAAGCAAACTGTGCTGCCCACGTGACATACATTTACGCTTCTCTTTCAAGGAGGAGAACTCAGTTTCATGACAAAGCTGTAAGGTATAAGGGCACCAGGGAAATCTTTTGTGTGCTTTTATTAAACTAGGTTCATTGCTCATCCCCTTAAATAAAATTGGGCTCCTATTCCTAAGAAGGAAGGAGAAATGAACTTTGAAGGAGGCAACCAACTGTTGCCACAAAAGCCCCCATTTTCCTGAGCTCGTTTCTAGGTCACTCCCATCACAGGCATCATGCTCACGTTTCTCCTCAGAAACACCGATACAGTATACTAACGCATATATATGGAATTTAGAAAGATGGTAATGATAACCCTGTATGCGAGACAGCAAAAGAGACACAGATGTATAGAACAGTCTTTTGGACTCTGTGGGAGAGGGAGGAGGGGATGATTTGGAGAATGGCATTAAAACATGTATAATATCATATAAGAAATGAATCGCCAGTCCAGGTTCGATGCAGGATACAGGAAGCTTGGGGCTGGTGCACTGGGATGACCCAGAGGGATGGTATGGTGAGGGAGGTGGAGCGGGGTTCAGGATGGGGAACATGTGTATACCTGTGGCGGATGCATGCTGATGTATGGCAAAACCAATACAATATTGTAAAGTAAAAAATAAT
>NW_011494902.1:2638883-2638989 GCF_000754665.1 Bison bison bison
GGTGGATTTTTTCCCATCTGAGCCACCAGGGAAGCCTATGGTCATCCTTGCTGCTGCTGCTGCTAAGTCACTTCAGTCATGTCTGACTGTGTGCGACCCCATGGAT
>NW_011494902.1:2639089-2661844 GCF_000754665.1 Bison bison bison
ATGCAGGATACAGGAAGCTTGGGGCTGGTGCACTGGGATGACCCAGAGGGATGGTATGGTGAGGGAGGTGGGAGCGGGGTTCAGGATGGGGAACACATGTACACCTGTGGCGGATGCATGTTGATGTATGGCAAAACCAATACAATATTGTAAAGTAAAAAAAAAAACCTGTGAAAAGTGGGTCCACCAGATAGCAGTACTGGGACCAGAGCACAAAATTTAAGGAGGCTCTTACTGTTAGGTTCATGCACTTGTGTACTTGTGTGAACCTGGGACTGAGAGCCTCCTTAAATTTTGCAACCCGGGCAACTTCCAGGCCTAATCCTAATCCCATCTTGATCTTAAACTTGCCAAGTGGAAACACCCAGCCCTTATTTCCCCCTCACCATGTTGTTCAGGGCAGTATCTTCCCATTAGATCTGATTTTCCAAAATGAACAACCCTTCTAAGTGAGCCTCAGAATTTCAGTCAGCTGGGAGTTCTCAGAGACCTCGGATCTCTTCACACCCTGTATAACACAAAGGTCCCACCATCACAGCCATGTCCCCATCACCCCTAGAGAGCAGGTAAACACACCACAATGGTGAGGCTGAATGCCGCTTCACCAGGAAGGGCAAAGCCACTCAGCCCCTTAGCACAGCTTCTCCTAGCTTTAGACTTTAGAAATGATGCAGAATAGCCATCATCAAAAAAAAAAATCTATAAACAGTAAGTGCTAGAGAGAGTGTGCAGAAAAGGGAACCCCTACACTGTTGGTGGGAATGTAAATGGTACAGTCACTATGGAGAACAATATGGAGGTTCCTTAAAAACAAAAGATAGAACTACCATATGAACCAACAATCCCACTTTGGAGCATATATCAGAGAAAATCTTGATTTGGAACCATATATGCACCACTATTTACAATAGCTAGAACAAGGATGCAATATCAATGTCCATCAACATAGGAACGGATAAAGAAGATGTGGTACATATATATCATGGAATATTACTCAACCCTAAAAAATGAGATCGTGCCATTTGCAGAGATATGGATGGAGCCAGAGACTGTCATACAGAGTGAAGTAAGTCAGAAAGAGAAAAGTAAATATCATATAATATTGCTTACATGTGGAATCTAGAAAAATGGTATAGATGAACTTATTTGCAAAGCAGGAATAGAGATACAGATGTAGAGATCAACTTGCAGGGGATGGGATGAATTGGGGGATTGGGATTGACACAGATACTCTGCTATGTATAAAACAGATGAAGAATGAGAACCTACTGTAGAGCACAGGGAACTCTACTCAGTGCTCTGTAGTGACCTAAATGGGAAGGAAATCTAAAAGAAGGGGGATATGTGTATAATTGATTCACTTTGTTTGTACAGCAGACACTAACACAACATTGTAAAGCAACTATACTCCAATAAAAAAATAATTAAAAAAAAAAAAAAAAGAACTGCTGCAGAGCTTGGAAAAATCAAGGGCTACAGCTGGTACCATCCCTCCCACCCCCTCCTCCCCTGCTTTGAGTTCTTCCAAGAAAACACCAACCACATTAATGCTAGTGTTTTGCAAACCAGCTGGCCTGAAACAAGTGTGGATATGTTGTGGGTTCCATACACAATGGGTTAATTTCCAGTCCAACTATAATAATGGTAATAATTGGCTACACTCAGGCAGCTGGCAATTACCACTATTTTTAACCTGCATCACTAAGGCAAATGGCTTTATGTACAGCTGTTTCCAAGAAGGCTGAGTTTTCTCCAGCTGGGAAAATTATGTACCAGAGTCACTGCCCATCCCTCTTTCCCCTGATGTTCTTCTTCCACTATGGTATCACCTGCAAATCCCAGGCTCCTGGGACCATCAACCTGTTTCTTCTTTCTTGCCTATCCTGTCCAACTGCCTCTCCAAACCAACGGAGATCTGATTTATCCTCTTACAATTGGCACATGCTCAGTGGCCCCACTGAGGTCCCCTATCCATACTCCCTCATACCAAGAGAAATGTGTATTCCTAGTTTTATTTTGACAATGTGCTTTCTGAACCCTGGCGTGGGTGTCTTGGCTCTGGAAGTTTGTTTTGACATCATTATGGGCTTGACCTCCTCACTCACAACCTTGGCCAAGAGAGAGGTTTTGGCACACCACCAGGAGGACCACACCTATCAGAAGCAGGAGGGAGGGAACAAGGCAAAGGAAACTCTCCCACAGCTCCATCTCTTGTCCTGTGGATGAGGAGGACGAGGTCCAGGGAGTGTTTTGTGAAAGGCCTGGAAGAATCCTTGCAGATGAAAACCTCTGGGGGACTGTGGACCCCACTCTATGCCATCTCTTTCTGTGGTGCTTGGGTCTGTCTCTTGTATCCCCTTCTCACTGCAGATTGTGTGTTTCAGCGTTGTCACTCAGCATAGTTTCTGACACTGCTCACATCTAGCATTTGTTAAATGAATGAATGAATGCCACTGGGCACATCTATAGCTTGGATATGTTGACCTCACCAACCAGAGGTTCAAATAAAGTTACATTAGTATCAATCATATACCACTGATATGTGGAATCCAAAAAATGATACAAATGAATTTATTTAGAGCAGAACAGAAACAGACTCGCAGACTAGAATCAATATTTAAGGGGGCACACCAAACCTCAGTAGTCAGATAAACACTTCAATGCCATTGTGTTAGTTTCCTAGCACTGCCATAACAAAGCATTACAAACTGAGTGGCTCAAAACAATGGAAATGTATCCTGTCGCAGTTCTGGGCACGAGAAGACAGAAGTCGAGGCGTCAGCAGATCCATGCTCCCTAACTTCTCCCTTGCCTCTTCCTAGCTTCTGCTGGCTGCCGGTGGTCTTGGCATCCCTTGGCCTGTAGCTGCATCCCTCCTACCTCGGCCTTCACTCTGGGATTTGGGATTTGCAGGTGATACCATAGTGCAAGAAGAGGTAGGAGGGATGCAGCTACAGGCCAAATGGATGTCTTCCCTTTGTGTCTCTGAATCTCACATAAACGTGGTGGCCTTCTCATAAGGACACCAGCCACTGGTCTTGGAATCCAGCCGAATCCAGTATGATCTTATTGTAACTAATTACGTCTGCAGAGACTCTATGGATTTCCAAATAAGGTCATCTTCTGAGGTTCTGAATTTGAAGGGACACTATTCAACCACAGCAATATTTCTTAGAGCAAAATTCATGCAAAAAAAAAAAGAACAAAATTTTCAAATTCTAAGTACAGGATCCACCCCTGCACTGGCACAATGCACTTCATTCACCTCCCCCAGGCCCAGCCCTGATGAGATCATCTCTGTAAAAAGCCTCCAGAACAAGATCAGGGAGCTAGAAAGACACACTCAACGATTTCTTCTACCACTTTGCACTGCACACGCTCCCGCGAGGAACTATCATGGGGCTGGGATTTGACCTCTCAGGTGTCAAGGGGCACAAGCACAGTTGAGAATATTTCTTTTCCCTCTTGCACCCACTGTCCATACTGGCGTAACTCCATTCTTTTTTTTTTTCTTTCTTTTCCATTATGGTTTATTACAAGATACTGAATATATTTCCTTGTCTATACAGTAGGACCTTGTTGATTATCTATTTTATATATAGCAGTGTGAATCTTTTAATCCCAAGCTCCTACCTTATCCATACCCTCTCCTTCTCCTTTGGGAACCGTAAGTTTGTTTTCTATGTCTCTGGGTCTGTTCTGTTGTACACAGAAGTTCATTTGCATTATTTTTAATTCCCGATATAAGTAATATCATATGATATTAGTCTCTCTCTTTCTGACTTACTTCACTTAGTATGATAATCTCTAGGTCTATGCATGTTGCTGCAAATGGCATAATTTCATCCTTTTATATGGCTGGCCATTCTCCATGAACAGCCAGCCATAAAAACCTGTAGCCAAAGCTATGGTTTTTCCAGTAGTCAGTTATGGATGCGAGAGTTGGACTATAAAGAAGGCTGAGCACTAAAGAACTGATATTTTCGAACTGTGGTGTTGGATAAGACTCTTGAGAGTCCCTTGGACTGCAAGGAGATTCAACCAGTCTATCATAAAGGAGATCAGTCCTGGGTGTTCACTGGAAGGACTGGTGTTGAAGCTGAAGATCCAATACTTCGGCCACCTGATGTGAAGAACTGTCTCATTGGAAAAGACCCTGATGCTGGGAAAGATTGAAGGCAGGAGGAGAAGGGGGATGATAAAGGATGAGATGGTTGGATGGCATCATTGACTCAATGGACATGAGTTTGAGCAAGCTCCAGCAGATGGTAAAGGACAGGGAAGCCAGGCATGCTGCAGTCGATGGGGTTGCACACCCCATCAAGAGTGCTGTGTCCAAAGAGTCGGACACAACTGAAGGACTCAACAACAAATTTTCAGTGAAATAATGGTGTTTGAGAGAGAGTCAGAGCCCATCCTTCTGGCCGAATGGGATCCAATTATTGTCAGTGAGTGTCAGAGAGATGAGCACATATGGAGGCAAGAACTTCCGCCAGGCTCATGGCTGCAAGACTGAGAGAGCAGACTTGCATGAGTTTGCATTACAGCCTGTCTCCATCATTCTCGTAGCTTGTGCTGCACACTTGGAAAGGTTTCCAGAATTTCCAGAGAAATTCTACCCACCTCTTTACGGAAAACCACACAACCTCTGCTTGGACATTGAGTTCTTAGCAAGAGAACATGAGAAACAGCACTGCTTGGGCTGCAGTGATTCAAAAAGTAGGTCATAAATATCCTTGAATTTAATTACTGGGGCTAATGGCTGACTGCGGCCACCACAGCAAGCAGGTTCTATGTGGTTTATTTTTCTTTTCTTTCTGGAGTTGTAGAGATGAAAGCATTGAAATTTTCATTTCTTTCACTATTAAATAAAAAAATGGCAGAGAATTCAATGCTTTTAATATCTATGGTTTTTTTTAGTATACATAAAATTTCACATACTTTCTATGTGTAATTTCCATGAAATCAAATTGATAAGGTTCATATGGAATCATCCTCATTTTATCTTTTTCCCTTTAAAAAATTCTTTAAAGTGGAGTATAATTGCTTTACGATGTTGTGTTAGTTTCTGCTGTACGATGAAGTGAATCAGTTATGAGTATACATATATCCCCTCCCTCTTGGACTTCCCTCCCACCCTGCTGCTACTGCTGCTGCTGCTAAGTCACTTTAGTCATGTCGGACTCTGCGACCCCATAGACGGCAACCCACCAGGCTCCCCCATCCCTGGGATTCTCCAGGCAAGAACACTAGAGTGGGTTGCCATTTCCTCCTCCAATGCAGGAAAGTGAAAAGTGAGAGTCAAGTCGCTCAGTCGTGTCCGACTCTTCGAGACCCCATGGACTGCAGCCCACCAGGCTCCTCCGTCCATGGGATATTCCAGGCAAGAATACTGGAGTGGGGTGCCATTTCCTTCTCCACCCTCCCACCCTAACCTACCCTTATCCCCATCCCAGCCATCTAGATCATTACAAAGCGCTAAGCTGAGAGTCCTGTGCTTCATAGCAAGTTCCCCCTAGCTAGCTATTTTCCACACAGTAGCGTGTATATGTGTCAGTGCTACTCTCCCAGTTCGTTCCACCCTCCCCTCCCCTGCTGTGTGCACAAGTCTGTTCCCTACATCTGTGTCTCTATTCCTCCCCTGGAAATAGGTTTCCCAGGTGGTGCTAGTGGTTGAGATCCCACCTGTCAATACACAAGACATAAGAGATGTGGGTTCAATTCCTGGATCGGGAAAAATCTCCTGGAGGAGGGCATGGCAACCCACTCCAGTATTCTTGCCTGGAGAATTCCATTGACAAAAGAGCCTGGCAGGCTACAGTCCATAGGGTCACAAAAAGTCAGACACAACTGAAATGATTTAATACACACACACAATACCATTTTTCTAGAGTCCACATATATGTGTTTATATACAACATTTTTCAACGAGAACAGTCTCAGACATCTGACTCACTTCAGGTGTCCCAGGCCATGGTATGGTGCCAGAGTATGAGCCTAGGATGTAGATCTTCCTTCAAACACTAGAATCCTCTGTCTGGTTCACAGATTACAGGCAAAATGCCAATTCTGATAGACACATGACCCTACAGATGGCTGTTCTTCTAAGGAGTTCAAGGACAAAAGCAAAATTGCTCTACATAACATGCCTTTGAAATGGGCATATCATCACCCTCACAATTCCACTTCTAGCATTTTCTCTAAGGAGGCAATCAATAATATACCCCAAACTTTACCTATAAGGCTGCTTATAGCAGTGTTATGAATGATAGTGGAAAATGGAGAGGAAAATGCCCCAAATTAGGAAGTGGTTAAATAAGTTATATACACTTATGGTTAAAGTGTGCCAGGCTTTCCAATCCTGTGTAATCACCCTGCTATTTATTCTCAAATGAATCAACTGGATTTTTTATTCCTTGTGACACTGGGACTCCTGAATGTTTCTAACAAGTCCTAGGAAGTAGCCATAGCAATTGGTGGTGGCTCTCACCCTTTGGTTCATGATCTCTTGACTTCTAGTATCTTTTGGTGGTATCCTTACCCTCTCTCCACTTTACTGCAAACATGGAAATAGCCCCTTTGTTTCATTTCTCAAGGCATCACTGTGAATCTTGACTTGGGAGATCATAGAGTTCAAGACCAAAAACACTAAACTTAAATCTCAAAATCAGACATTAATATTCATAAATCCATCTTTGGTGCCTCAATACAAGGATCTCCTTGCTGAGCTCACCTCTTTGTCCTGGTCCATCCCCTACCTCACCACTCCCTCCCCATCCCCACCCTCAAAAGTCCACTCTTACTTATATCCATGTTCTTCTCACCTTTCTGTGCCCTAAGCCTGTAACCCTGACCTCAGACCCCCAAAGGAAGCCAAAAATCAATATTAGAACAACTAAAGAGGCATTTTTCGCTGCCACTTATTTCCTCCTTGTTTCAAACTTTGGCTCCACTGAAGGAATTCGTTCTTAACTTTGCATCATCAAAGTCCCATTGAAATGTTTCTTTTATATCAATTAAAAAAAATTCTTCCTCAAATGAATTTTGCTACCACATCCTAGAGAAACCAAGACAAATTACCAGTGGCTTTTAAAATAGCAATTTATTTTCCTTCCCACCACACATTTAATTGAGTTCCTCAGAGTCATTAAAAGTCATGTTGTAGAAAAGTATTTAATGACATGGAAACAGTGTTCATGGCATATGGATAAGTGACCAAAAAAAAGACCTATCCAAAAGAACGTGCAGTAGAATTCAAATTGTATGGAAGTAGTGTGTATGTTCGATTAGGAGAAGACAGTAAGATTTGGAAACATATTGTTGTGTTTTTCTATTTTGTCTTCCTACTTCCATCTGCCTAGGGGCAAGGCATGATTACAGCTGCCAAGGGAAAGAATGACTGTTTAGCTTTTGACATTCAAAAGAGGATTTTACACCTGAGATGGGTTTGAAAGCTGGGAAGCCAATAGCTTTGCATAAGGGATTAGAGAGAATGAAAATGGAGACAGAGAGGGGAAGCTGTCTCTGCTGAGCTCAGGAGAGACAGAATCTTACCCAGGTCTCCTCCTGAAGAGGGCAAGGCCAAGGTGCAAGACAAGTTCATGGTGCACAACTCATAGCAGAGAGACACAGCTGAGCAGAGCAAGCATCCCCGTGGCTGTGGCATCTGAATTAAGGTGTGGACAGGTGACAGCACGGGTGGATCAAGCTGATCAAGAGTAAATAAGAAGAAACGACAGAAACTCAGGGGTCTGTAGCACCTGTAGGAGCCATGGAAGGACCTAGGTTGCAGAGGGAGGCTCCCAGCCCCGAAACAAGCTGAGAAAGAATAGGACACATGTCAGCAGTCACACGGTAGAGGCAAATGCCAGTAGAATGTCCAAGATGAGACTCGGCCAGCTGTCTCTCGTTATCAGCAGTCAGCACACGGGGGACACCAACACAGGGCCAGGGGTCCCTCTGGCTATGGGGACATGAAAGTTTAAGCCCTATATTTCCCAAATGCTACTTTGAGAAGAGCTGAGTAAGAATCTGAAAGACTCAACAATTGTCCCAGGAAGATGAAGGTAAGCCTAAAGAGACTATATAAATTATTAGTCTGGATTAAGTTTCAACTCCAGTAAGCTAAGTGGAAGATCTTCTCCAGCAACCCTGTGTAGTTATGGAGGATGTGATAGGGGTCAGAATGGCGCAGAGGATCAGATTAGTTGCAGATATAGAAGTCCTCAGGCTTTCCTGTGTATTAGAATCACCAGAAGGGCTGGTTAAATTACAAAGTACTGGACCCACCACCAGAGCTTTGGACTCCCGGGAAGTCTGACATGGGGCCTCATAATTTGCATTTCTAATAAGTTTCCCCAAAATGCTGCTAGTTCAGGAATGATATCTTGAGAACCACTCTTCTAGAGAGTTAAGAAACATCATGGTCTGGACATAGCTAAATGTAATGATGTTAAGGCTTCTCCATTTTTCTGTCTGTTATCTATGACCAGAAGTACAATGTACACCAAATGGTAGTTGTGATTATAACTAGGCTGTAAGATTATGGATGATTTATATTTTTTAACTCTGTCCATTCTGAACTTTTCTAATTACCTAAACCAAGCACTTATTTCTCTTGAAGTTTGAAAAATACATATATAGGACATATGTTATTCAAAGATACTTTTATAGGAAAAGTATTATTCAAAAGAGACTTGCTGGCTGGGACCTCTCTAATATAATCCTAGAAAATGACAATGACCAAGGGCTGGGCACTCACTCTTCCTTCCAGGCCTGGCCTGGCCCTTCCCTTCTCAGAATCTTGTGCGATAGACATTTAACAGCAAAAAACAAAACAAACAAACGAACAAACAAAAACAGCATCTTTTTAAAGACAGCAGCCACCCAGTAGGTGTGATTCAATGGGTAAAGCAAATCCCACAGGCCCGCAGTGACAGATTTTAATTTTCTTGGTCTCCAAATCACCGCACATGGTGACTGCAGCCATGAAATTAAGACACTTGCTCCTTAGAAAGAAAGCTATGATAAACCTAGACATGTATTAAAAAGCAGAGACATCACTTTGCTAACAAAGGCCCATATAGTCAAAGCTATAGTTTTTCCAGTAGTCATATATGTACGTAAGAGTTGAACCATAAAGAAGGTTGAGCACTGAGGAATTGATGCTTTCACATCGTGTTGCTGGAGAAGACTCTTGAGAGTCCCTTGGACTGCAAGGAGAGCCAACCAGTCAATCCCAGAGGAAATCAACCCTGAATATTCACTGGAAGGACTGAGGCTGAGGCTGATGCTCCAATACTTTGGCCACCTGATGTGAAGAGCTGACTCATTGGAAAAGACCCTGCTGCTGGGAAAAACTGAAGGCAAAAGAAAGGGGTGACAGAAGATGAGATAATTAGATGACGGTTAGTATCACCGACTCAATGGACATGAATTTGAGCAAACTCTGGAGATAGTGAAGGACAGGGAAGCCTGGCATGCTGTAGTCCATGTGATTACAAAGAGTCAGGTGTGACTTAGCAACTGAACAACAACAACACTAGAAGGCTTCAGGAGTCTAAGGAGACAGGTGACAGATTGATTTTGCTGGCAGATTTAGTCCCAAAAGTTCCAGGGCACACCACCCAGCCTGGAGGAAACAGTGGGCAGCTGTGCATATCCAGGAGCACACCCAGGAAGGGGACTTGGAGAAGAGGCCTAAGGCTGACATGCACAAATAACATTAAGCCTGGCCACAGGGCTTCCTGCCTGGGCTTCACTGCAGGGCCAAGCTTAAACTGCCCCACCTTGGGACAACTAACATGCACAGCAGTTTGGCAGGGGGGCTACTGCAAAGGCCAAATGGCCCAGACAGCTGGGAATAGTACATTTCACACACGATTGTTTGAAAAGCAGTTGGACTCTTTGTGGAAAATTGTCCTTTGAATGTCTTAGGACATCTTATTTTCCAAAGGCAAAATTTTGTGTGTTAGAAGGGGTGCGGGAGGCCCAAATCTGGCTCATAATGAAAATGGCAGAATTCATGGTAATTCTTTTTTAAAGGACACCTGAGTTCTTATGAGACCGAGTTTGCCTCCTGCAAGCATCATCGCTCCCTCTGATTTCCAATTTACTGTCTTGCTTGTATAATAAAAGTGGCTCAAATATAGATTCCTTAAACTCTGCTTCAGAGCTTTCCCAACGTAGAGACTAAGCAGGCTGACTTTGGTCTGCGAAGACCAAAAAGATCCATTTATTTAAGGTATAGAATCTATCTTTGCTATTGCCCTTCCCCTCCTCACTCAAGGAGCAAATCCTTCAGCAGCAACAGTGACAAGTCATGGAGTGGTTCTCTCGAATTCTGCCCCAGAGCTGACAATCCCCAGCCTCTGTGCACAAATGAGCTGAAGGAGCAGAAATGGCCAGCTAGCTGCACAGTATCTGTCCTTTCCTGTGTTTTTTCTCCCTTCTTGGTTGTGAGCTCCTTGAGCACAAAGTATCTGAATCCTCACTGTAACTGTGAATGCCTAGCCCTGTGCCTGGTGTGTGGTAGGTTCACTCATGTTTGTTGCCTGAATGAAGGATTCATTCATAAATAGATAGCATTCATTCATAAATATATTCATTCATTCATAAATAGATAGCAATTATAGCGGTGCCCATATAGAACAGGCATTAACTACGTATTCGACACTATGCTAAAAACTGACATTTTATCATCCCGTTTAGTCCTTCTAACAAAGCATTTTATAGATAAGAAATGGGGAGGAAAAGAAATGGAAAAAGAAAAAGGAAAGAGGTAGAAGGATGAAAAGAGGGGATGGAGGGTAGCTGAGGGTGGAAGGAAAGGGGAAGGCAGATGGAAGGAGAGTGAAAAGAAAAGGGGGTGGGATAGGATCAGGAGGGGAAGGGGGACTAGGAATGGAGAAGAGGTGCAATGGAGAAAGAATGAGGGAAGGAAAGATTTAAAGAATAAACAGGTGGCAACTGCAAGGACCTTTGCCCCAAGGGAAGCCCAGGTCCAGCAGAAGGTGTCCAGAGGATCTGGATTGAGCATATCATCCTGAGGGCGGGACCAGAGACCCCCGATGCGATACCAAGACAGCAGTCAGCACCAAGATCTGACAAGAATGACCTGCTGGGACACCAGGCCTTGGCAGGAAGACTCTCCCCACCAGCCAGATTGGAAAATCAAGCAGGCAGGCTCAAAGTCTGTCAGCAACTAGTGAAGCCGGACATGCCGGATAGAAACCAGAGACTGGACTCTCATCCAATGTTACAAAAAAGATTTAGGACCAGCGCACTAGGCAGGAATGCTGTTACAGAACAAAAACACAAGGAGAGACCATATAAGATGCCTCCTGGTCAGACTGAGGGGGAATAGTTTATAGACTATGCATACATAGAAAATTATTTACATATTCATTTGCTTTCAAAGTAAAATGACTTCATTGTTTTAGGAAATGAACATGTGGTCATTATAACATAAAATTAAGCAATACAAAAAAGAACAGAGACCAAAGAATAAAACATTAAGTTGTATCAGTGAGGAATAAGCTTTCTTCCTGTTAGATGGATGTCATTTCAGACAATTCTAAGCACATATGTGCAAAGAAATCTAGACAAATAGATCCATGGACACATGGATGAACACCTGAACAGAGAGGTAGATACTGTTACTTTCAAAGTATTAAAGTTAATTTTATTTGATTTTACTTAGATTTTCTTAAATTTAAATTTTGCTTAAATCTGTACCCCCAAATTCATATTTCCTTTTGTTTTAAAAATCTTCAAGCCAAAAATAGTTTCAAATCATCACAGACTATGATACTGCCTTAAGATACAGAGAAGAAATAAACACAGTTCCTCTCTGAAGGGCCCACTCATCCCAGGTCCTGAGGATTCCTATGCATCAAGTCCAAGAAAAATGAGCAGTGTAGAATACAACGTCATAAAACACACATGAACACAAGTCACCAGGTCTGAGAGTAAGCCAAAGCAAGAGAGAGGGCTAAAGCAACATGAAATATTTCAGATATTAGTATCAGACACATAACTTAAAACTGTGTTTATCATGCTTAGAGAAACTGAGGGGACACTTGAAAAATGAACAAGGAACTAGAAATATGAAGTATACCCAGATTTCAAGAAGAACCCAACAGAACTTCTAGAAATTAAAATAATAATAATAATAATAATAATTGGAATTAAAACTTTGATGATAGGCTACAAAACAGATTAGTCACAACTGAAGAGACAGTGTGAACTCAGTGAGAAATGGAGGGATTATCCAAGGTTAAGCAGACACAAAGAGATGGAAAAACACATCCCCCCACAAAAAGGAGTTCAAGTAGGAAGGTACAACATACGTATTGTTAGAACTCCATAAAGAGAGGAAGAAGAATGAGACAGAAGCAGTCTTTGAGGAAATAAGTGCTCAACGTTTTCAAAAAGCTGTGTTACTCTTATGCACATATTTAAAAAGAAGAAAGGATATGGCTGATTCACTTTGCTGTGCACTTGAAGCTATCACAACATTGTTAATCGGCTATACTCCAAGAGAAAATAGAAAATTGTAAAAAGCAAGGGGATTAATAAAGAGAAATATATCTTGGGCTGCATCATAATCAAACTGGGAAATACCACGAACAAAAAGCAGATCATACAAGTAGCCAGGAAGAAAACACAGGTTAATTTCAAAGCAACAAAAGCTAAAGTCTGAGTCTCCTCTCGGTGGAAAAACCACGGTATCATAGGATAATATCGTGAATCATAGAAATCAGCACTTCCATGGTACCTGTACTGTACCTAAGAATGTTCTAAGGGCTTTTCTTGCTTTCACAACCCATTTATTCACTCCTCAGAATCAGAAGGAGGTAGGTACTGATACTATTCTCATTTTACACATAAGAAAACTGAAGCAGGAATCTGTGGTGTTTTTTTTGGCTTTGCTGGGTCTTCATTGCTGTGGAGGTTTTTCTCTACTTGTGGTGAGCAGGGGCTTCTCTCGTTTTGCAGCATGGGCTCTAGGGTGCAAGGGTTTCAGTAGCTGTGGCTCCCAGGCTCTAGAGCATAGGCTCGATAGTTGTGCCACACGGGCTTAGTTACTCTGTGGCATTTGGGGTATTCCCGGGACAGGGATCAAATCCATGTGTCTTGCATTGGCAGGCAGATTCTTCACAAGTGAGCCACCAGGGAAAGCCCACATCAAGCAGGAATCTTAACGGGTTCACCCAGCTAGTAAATTTCAGAGTTAAAATTCAAATCAAGTTAGCCTTGTTTCTGAGACTATGCCCTTGACCACTATATTCAATCAATTCCCTGTGCTGAGACAAATATCAGCCTGAATTTTTTACCTGTGAAGATTTCTTTTGATAATAAGGCCATAGGGAGATTCCTTTCTGGTAATGGCAAGCCATATAATTCAATTAAAATTCTGAAGCTGTAATTTAAAACCTCCTCACAAGGAAAACTCCAGGCCCAGATGGCTTTCCTGACAAATTCTACTAAATAATTAATAAATAAAAAATAAAATCAATCTTATACAAACTCTACCAAAGTAAAGAAAACAAGGGGATATCCCAAGTTTGTTTTCTGAAACAAACATAATCTTAATACCCCAATCTGCCAAGAACATGACAAGAAAGCAAATCCATCTCACTCATGAACAAAGATGTAAAAAAATCTTAACCAAAATATTAGCAAACCAAGTCTACCAGGGCAATTTGGAAAGATCTGTTCAATGAAAAGTACATTTATCCTATGACCTGACAATCACAATTCTGAGAATTTGTTTCACAGATTTAATTGCTCTCCTAAAAAAAGATAGTTTTCACATATAGAGTATTTATTGCTTCATTGTTTGTATTAGGAAAAGATTGGAGACAGCCCAAGTTGCCAATGATAAAGACCTTGTTAAATAAATTACTGTACACCCAGACAGTAGAATATTGTGCAGTTATATAAATGAATAATGACAATCTCTATGTATTAATGGGCCTCTCAGGTGGCTCAGTGGTAAAGAATCTGCCTGTAATGTAGGAGACCTGGGTCCAATTCCTGTGTCAGGAAGAGTCCCTGGAGAAGGACTCCAATATTCTTGCCTGGGAAATCCCATGGACAGAGGAGCCTGGCAGGCTATAGTCCATAGAGTCACAAAGAGTTGAACATGACTTAGTGACTAAATGACAACCACATATTAATATGAATCATTTCTAAGGTATACTGTTAAACTTAAAAATCAAAATACACAAGCGTTTTATAATATGCTGGCAGTTATATATGAAAGTCAAAAAATGAGAATTTGTATTTATAGCTGTTTGTACAAATATTAAGAGATACTAGAAGATTATAAAAATCTCTTTGGAGAGGTAAGGAGTGGGTTGTAGTCAGAAACAAAGGAAGAATTTTTATTAAACTTCCCCTTTAATGTTGTGTTTTGACTTTTTGAACTATGGGCTGTATTATAAAAACCAAATAAATATTAAAGAACAATATCTTATGGCAAGAAAATAAAATAAAATTACAGTGAAAATAACTGACAAAAACAGCATATAAAAAAAGAGGACATGATTGGAACTGGTGTTAAACGATGTTGCTGCTGCTGCTGCTAAGTCGCTTCAGTCGTGTCCGACTCTTAGCGACCCCATAGACGGCAGCCCACCAGGCTCCCCCGTCCCTGGGATTCTCCAGGCAAGAGTACTGGAGTGGGGTACCATTGCCTTCATAAATGATGTTAAAAGATGTTAAACGAACATCTTGTATAACTTTAGAATGGAGATGTGCCAGGTGCTCAGTCATGTTCGACTGCGGCCCATGTGGCTCCATGGACTATAGCCCGCCAGGCTCCTCTGTCCATGGAATTTTCCAGGCAAGAATACTGGAGTTGGGTGCCATTTCCTCCTCCAAGGGATGTTCCAACCCAGGGATCGAACCTGCGTCTCCTGTGTCTCCTGCGTTGCAGACGGATTCTTCACCCACTGAGCAATCAGGGAAGCCCTAGAAGGTAATAAGTTAAGCACTAATATTACAATCCTAGGTTAATGACTAAAAGAATAGAAAAAAATGAATAAAGAAAAAATATTTAATCTTTCAAAAAAAAGAGGAGAGAGGAAAACCACAGTGAGAAAAATCACAACAGATAGAACACACAACATACGATGGCAGAAAATAAATCTAAATACACAAATAATAATATATGTAAATAGATTGCTCATTTATACACAAAGTCTGTCAAACTTTAAAGATCCATTTTAAAATATAAAGACTTTCTAAAAGCAAAGTTTTAATTACATAGCATTTGATATGACTGATGTAATTAATATAGTATTTCCCTAATAATGTAGCCTCAAAAAAACAAAGCAAAATTTGACAGAACTGCTAAAAGATATAGATGAATGTTTCACAATCATAGTGGGAGATTTTAGCACACCTATCTCAGTATTTTGACTTTTTGGACTATGGGCTGTATTATGAAAACCAAATAAGTAACTATCAAAGAACAGTATCTATGGCAAGAAAATAAAATGAAATTACAATGAAAATAAATGACAAAAACAGCATATAAAGAAAGAGGACATGATTGGAAGTGATTGTATGATTTCAAGTCAACAAAAAATAAATAAGAGTATAAACAATTTGAACAACATAATAAACAATTTTGACCTAATCGTACATATATAATCCTGGACCCAATAATAAAATAAAACATATGAAGCAAACATTAAGCAGTTGTAAGAATGACATTGATATTTGTATTGGGGAATGGTATTTGTACTAGGCCATATGATATATCTCAGTAAATTTCAAACAACTGGTATCATCAGATTATCCTTTTTTACTCTTAGGCTAGTAATATAGAGATTCACAACTAAAAACACTTATTACATAACAACTAAAGAAAATTAATTCCAATCTTATCCAAACTATTGAAAAAATACATACCAACTCATAAGGTTGAATCACCTTGATTCAAAAACAGCAAGGACATTATGAGAAAGTAACACTTTAGCTCAAGCAGCAGCAGCATTTATGAATATAAACTCAGAATCCCTGTATTAAGTATCATGCTGTTGTTACTGACAGGGTTCTTGGCCTTCCCCAATGAATAGAAATTAGCTAGAGGCCAGACAAGAAATTTAGGCAAGGCTTTACTGGGACCTCTGCTGCAGCAGAGGGTGGTGAGAACAAACACCCATTTCCCTTGTTTGCTCACTCCCTAATGGTGGGGCAATCTTGTTTCTTAAATGGGGTGAGGGTAAGGGTGGCCTAGATGGTCTGCCCACCCCCTTGGTGATGTTGAGTGCAGGGGGTGTGTGCAGTACCCTGCTTTTGCTCCTGACACTCTGTTTATGCTCCAGGCTCCTCAAAACTGTCAGTTGGATTTTTTGGTCTCTCTGAATTTTGAGGGTCCAGAATTTGATCCAACTGCACGTGCATGCAGTTATTTTTAGTTTCATACAGATTCTTTGTATTTTGTTGCTCAAGGAGTGGTGTGTCCAGGTGCAAGCACCCCAGCAAAGGGTTCCAGGTCCCAGGCCTATCTCCTCTTTCTATTGGCAGACCAAGAAGGAGATAGAAGTCAAAGTGGTGGAGATACTGAGGTCAGAACATGAGATGGCACAAAGGCAGCAGTAGTCCAAGGCAGAAGTTCCACAGAGGATCTGCTCATCACCAGAGGGCTTCAACTCTCTGTTTTGCAAGACTTCTGAGTCTAATCACTAAATCCAACTCTCACATGTGTATGTTGGGGGCTGTAGAGAGGAGTCCTCACTTTTATGCTATAAAATCTATGTGACTATAAAACCTTTGAGTCACACTTTCTTCACCTGAGAAGTTTGTAGACATTATTTCACTGTGCACTTGCATAAATTGTTCCACTAATCTTTTGTTGTTGTTTTTCTCACTATGGCCTCTCCATTCATCTCTTGATCACTCGATTTTATTACAAAGTAACTGTTATTTGCTTCGAGAATGTTTCATATGTGCTTATTCCCTGATTCTTTAATGTTTGTTAATTGCTAAGTGGTTTTTTTTCCCATACTTGCCCTCATATTAGTTGTAGGCATTGCTGCATTGAATATCGCTATGGAAAATCTAAAGATAACCTGATTCTTGTTCAAAAGACTTTTTATTCATGGTGACCTAAAGAATACTGTTTTTCCCTTCTTCAATAAGTTTAAAAGGATATAATTCAGAGTCTACTATCTGGACCAATGATTTTCTACAGCACAGATTATCTTCTATATTAAACTCAAGTATTCTTTTCAGGGACATTTTTCTTTTATGAAATTTAATAAATGTTATATTCTATTTGATGGATTTTCTGCTTCATGTTTATCAATGTTTGACCATTCTTATCTCCCTTCTATAGTTGTTATCTTCTCTTTCTCTAATTCCTTTTGCTTGTTCCTAAATCATTTAAATTTGTTGAAATTACCTCTAGCTTTTCCTGAATTTCCATGGTTACATTTCCAACCACATTTATTCCATTCCTCCCTATTTCTAAATTATTCTAAGTAATAACTTCTATAGTGATAGTGGTTTATTTATTATCACCCCTTAGTTTTGCAGCTCCATATCCATCTCATTTAGATATTTTATCATCTAATTTCAGAGCTCTTCTAAATATTGCATTCAAATTCTCATTAAATTGTTGTGTAGAATGAAATATTTGCAGACAGTTTTCTTCTGTTTCTTAGGTTTTTTCTCCCAGAATGGAATCTTCAGCTGTCAGCTGCATTCTATGTTCCTTTCACTTTTTGTTGTTATTTCTATTAATACTATTAGTACATAGGCCTAAGTGCCATGTAGTTTCTTTTGATCTTGGTCATGCTTAAGAGGGAAGTTCTGTCCTATAACGGAAGATAAATGAATTATCCTTGACTCCTTCCCACTTGACATCTGTTTCCTTCTGCTCCAAATCAACTAAGTATGAAATTTGGTTCACTTGAAGATAGAGGAAGTGATCAGCTTGTACTGTATGCAATCTTCATTGGAAAACTTGGCTCTGACCTCTCAACTCAACTCCTCTCAACTCACTCTCAACTCAAGTGAGTTGAAATGTCCTGTAAAAGGGCTCCACTTAATAAAGTGGGAAGCATTAGTTCTGCACTTCAACTTTGGATTATTTGCTTAATTCAGTATGACTCCCTAGAAACTATATGTCAAATGAGATTGTCAGTTCCTGTTGTTTACTTTCTCTTTTCACTCATCTCTTCCTAGCAGATGTTCTTGCTTCCCTCGATAGAAAAGATCCTGAGCTTCCTGTTTAACTTTTATTCTTTTTTCCTTTCATATTAGAAAATATTTGCAAAAATTCTCAGGGCTTTGTTGATTGATATTCTTATTTTAATAACCTGCTTCTGAGGGTTGGAAAAAGAAGTATTTGTCTTCCTGATCAGAACGCTAGGGAGTTCCCTGGTGATCTGGTGGTTAAGACTCTGCACTTCGAATACAGAAGGCATTGGTCAATCCCTGGTTAGAAAACTAAGATCCCAGATCCCACATGCCATGCAGTGAGGTCAAAAAATAAATAAAAATTTAAAAAAAAAAGAATATTAGGTTATGATGAGGTTGTGTTTATTTATTTGGTTGCATTGGTTTTGTTTTTGCTTTTGCTGCTTTTATTTAATTAGACAGAGAGAGAAATAAACTCTAAGCTCCAATTTCATTTAACTACACTTATCTGGAAACTAGATGGATATAGACTGACATGGAGAAACAAATCGATAAAAAGGCAGGTTATGAAATAAGCATTTTATTGTTATAAAAATACATATTTGGTCAATGTTTCTGTATGTATCTGTAGCTATATTGAAATCTAAAGATATAGATATATATGTGTATATAGGACTGAGGAAGCAGCCTCTTCTGTCCATGGAATTCTTTAGACAAGAATACTGAAGTGGGTTACCATTCTCTTCTCCAAGAGATCTCTCTAACCCAAGGATCAAACTCAGGTTTCCTGCATTGCAGGTAGATCCTTTACCATGTGAGCCACCAGGGAAGCCCACAAATATAGATATGTAAAACTATAGTGTAGAAATTCTATGTAAAAATTTGTAAGGGCAAGACAACTGAAAAAAATTCACAGCCTAAAATTGTGCATTATGTTTTATTTGGAGATATTATTGAGGACTGTAGCCTGGGAGAGTGCCTCTTAGATAGTTCTGAGGAATGGTTCCAAAGAGGTAAGGAAGGAGCCAGGATACCTAGGAATTTTTGCTGAAAAAAAAATATGTAGTAGAACATCAAAAAATTACTGCTAATCACAAAATAGACATTTCAAGTCAATGTTAGTGCTTTTCTATATGTGGAAAGATGCAAGAGTTTGGGCTCATAGAAATTATTCCTTTAATACACATTTTAAATATCTAGGGCTAGTATCCTATTTTCTCCATCCTGAATTCCCTTCAAAGTACACTGTTTGCTGCAGGAGGTGGGGCATTGGCTGATGGCTTGATGGTAGGCAGCATTCTTTGTCTACAGGTATATACCAAAATGTTAATACTGCTATTCTCTAAATAGTTTTTTTCTTTTTACCTGTCTACATGTCATAAAATTTCTGTAATATATGTGTATTGCTTTTTTCAAAAGCATGCTATTGTTTCATTTTTTTTTCTTGGTTTTATTTATAGCCTGCCTTTTGTACAGTATATTTGACATGGCTTTCAGCAACAGAAATATACAATGAGGTTAATGAAATAGAAAATCAAGACCAAGTGAGAAACAAAGAAAGCAAATAAAGAAAGGAGAGAGAAATGGAGGAACTGCAAAAATGATTTGATTCTGTCTTGAAATAAAATGTTGTATGTCCAGCAAGGAAGGGCCCTAGGCTCGCTTAGAGGAGTCAGTGGGATCCAATTAGGAAAACAGTCAAACAAGGGAATGAAGAAGAGACTGGACCTACACCTGCCCTTGAGCTGAGTGGTTCTCTCCCCACATATCCCAGCAGAAAGCAGAATATGCAGTCATATCATAAATGAAGAAACTGCTCCTTATACCTAGAGACAGCCTAGCCAAAGCCATCAAGAAATACACATGAATATGCTTCCAGGGAGATTTCAACAAGTCAACACTTGGACCATTAAATGGGACATTCAGATTGAAAGCTAACGGGGACAGTTCAGAAATTGGCTAATTATTCTCTTCCGCAAAAATAATGCCTTCATGTGACTGCTTGTGGAGAAGGAAATGGCAAGCCACTCTGTATTCTTGTCGGGAGAACCCCATGGACAGTGGAGCCTGATGGGCTGCAGTCCATGGGGTTGCAGAGAGTCGGACATGACTTGGCGACTGAATAACAACAACAACATGACTGTTTGTGATGTGTGAGGAAATTATTACTGACTCATGTGGGTTGGGCAGGCAACCCAGCTGCCCTTCCTGCCTCCACGGATACCTGAATTGTTCTTTTGTTTGATGCTGACTTCTTTTGTTAAGCACAGGAGAGCTCATTTTATTACCTACCACTCACCCAGCTCCAATCCTAATGCCTCTCCATTGTCTGCAGGATAAATACAACTTCCACAAACGGATATTCAAAGCTCTCAACAACAGCCACACCCAGACATCTAAATTATTTCTAACTCAAAAGAGCAAAGATTACCCAGCCTAGTAGATGAGGACATATACCCACATAAGCTTCTCCTCAAATCTGACTGCTTAGAAAGAGAGAGCGAGCGAGAGAGAAGCAAACAACTATAACACAATGGAATAATGTATTCCTCTGTGTAGGATGAGGGGGCTTTTAGAAAAACCTAAGGTGGCCAGGAGCCATCTGAGCTGGATCTTGGAGTAAGAAGAGGAATTTTGCCAGCTATGGAAGGGGTCTCTTGGGAACATGAGAAAGAATACAAAGGTAAATGTACTTTATTTAGGGGGGAACAGAAAACAATCTAGAGATGCTACAGTATACTCAAGCTATTTCACTGCAAAACCTCCAGTGAGTGACACTGCATTTTATAGGATGCCATTTATATAGAATTCCACAGGAATGGTGCCCAGAAGCTGCACAGCAGTTGGTCCACAAGCATCTAAGTGGGAGGACTAGATGTGTGACTAGAAAGGTAGGTTTGGGCTAGGTAATAAAGGATTTTGTGGTCTAAAGAATTTCTACTCTAGTCCTGATAGCTCTCTTAATTCCCATGGAAGAAAGTATAAGCTCTTTAGAATTCAAAGATCCTCGTAACTGAGCCCAAGTCTTGGAGCTATTCAACCATGTTTGACTCTTCGAAATGATATTTGTTTTAAAAGATCATTCTTAAAGTAATAAGTAAAATAGTGTACGTGTGTGTGTGTGGTTTCTAGAAAAGAAATAGAGAGGCAGAGAGAGGCACCAGAGTTCAGTCAGGAAGCTGTTATAATAGTTTGGGCCAGTGATTCTGAAGGCCTTGAGTAGAGCAGAGGTAGGGGAATCAAGAGAATGGATTTGTAAGAATTTCAGAGATAGACTCCAGTGAAATTATTATAACCCATTGCTAGGGTAGAGAAAGAGAAGGAAAAATCAACAAGTTTGGGGGTTGAATGGCTGGGTGGGTGGGGATGGTATTCACCAAGACAGGAAATTCCAGATAGGAGCTGGTGTATTACTCTTTGCAAATGTCAAAGGGTAATAGAATATTAGCATAACTAAAGATAAAGGTCTGGGATTCATTAGCATAATCCTGGCTCAAAATAAACAGCTGAGAATCAACAACCGGACAATAGAAGTTGAAATTCACGAAACTCTGTTTCTAGCTTCAGTTCTGACAGACAGTTGTAGTGGCTCATCACACTCCCTGTAATAACTTTTAAAAAAAGTGGATATGCCAGATAAAATGTACATTTTTAAAGGACTCCAGAATTTGGGAGAGCAAAGAAGTCTAAGGGAACAAAGTACCAGCAAAGGATGGGGTCTCCTCAGAAGAGAGGAGATTAGAGATTGCTTTTTGCCTTTGAGATATCTGCTGAATCTTGACGTAAGTGTATGGAGAATCCATCCTGTTGTAGGCAGAGACTTCATAGGGATAAGGAGAAACCAGTGGAGCTCAGAAAGTCTCTGGGTTGGCCAGAGAGCCTGGGATCTGTTAGAGCTTTCAGTGCAGAGCTAACTCTCCTTGTCCACCAATTCTTCCCATCCCATGTGCTGGGTATGCAGTGACAGCAGGTAGAGAAACTAGAGCCTAGCTGGAGGGCAGAGAAAGAGGCTTAGGCATCCAGGGCTTGGGGTCCAGAGTCCCGCTAGAGGCAAGGACCTGTAACACCTATTGGATGACACTTTGACCCTTATCTCTTATCTCTCACCATATGCAAAAAATAATACATAGATATGTGAAATGTGAAAGCTGCAATTATGACTCAGTCAAAATAAAACACTTTTTCTCATTGACAAGACATTATTCAGAGAATTAAGGGGAAGCTGGGAGAAAATATTCACTATCTACATATCTGACATAACTTATCTGGAATATGCAAAGAACTCTGAGAAATCAAGAAGAAAAACCAAACTGTCCAATTAAAAAAAGTAAACAAGAGACTCAAGAAGGCATTTCACAAATGAAGACATCCAAATGACCCAAAGGTCCACGCAAAGATGCTTAAAATAGTTAATCATCAGGGAAATACAAATGAAAATCACAAAGAGAAACTAATGTATAACCACTAGAATAAGCTAAAATGAAAGATTGACAACTGCAAGCCTAGGCAAGAACGTGGGGCCACAGGATTTTCATGCTACGAGTTTAAAATGATAGAACTATTTTGGAAAACTAGCTATTTCAAAAAAAAAATAAA
>NW_011494902.1:2661944-2664490 GCF_000754665.1 Bison bison bison
ACTACTGATATATACAATATGAAAGAATCTCAAAAGATTATGTTAAATGAGAGAAGTAAGATGTAGAAGAGTAACATGTGTATGGTTCCATTTATATGCAATCCAAGAACACAAAAAACTAATATATATTGATAGAAGGATAGTGGTTCTCTCAGGTGGGCTAAGAGTGGGCGTTGACTGGGAAGGGGCACAGGAAAACGTTTTGAGTGGATGGAAATATTCTAGATTTTGACCTTGTCATATGGGTATGTAAATATGCAAAGAAAAATTATCAAACAAACTTTTGTTTACCAAAGGAGAAAGGGAAGAGGAAAGGAATATATTTGGAGTATGGGAATAATAAATTAAAAACTGCTACACATAAAATAGATAAGCAACAAGGATTTACTGTATAGCACCAGGAACTATGCTAAGTATCTCGTAATAACCTATAATGGAAAAGAAAAAGAGTCAGAATATATATACATATATATGTATATATTTTTCAAATATATTTTATCCACATATATATCTGAATCACTTTGCCATATGCTGAAACTAACACAATATTATAAATCAACTATACTTCAATTTAAAAAATACATTAAGCTATGCACTTTGGATTCATGCATTTTTCTGCATATAATTTACACCTTTAGATGAAATACTCTGAAAAGACTATAATATCACCTATGCAATATTCTAGTGGAGAATAAATAACCTCAAACTAATCACAAGGAAATAGCACGTGTGTGTTTGTGTTTAGTAGCTAAGTTGTGTCCCACTCTTTTGCAACCCCATGGACTAGCTTGCTAGTCCTCTGTTCATGGGATTTTTCTAGGCAAGAGTACTGGAGTGGGTTGCCATTTCCTTCTTCAGGGGATCTTCCTGACCCAGGGATCGAACCCTTGTCTCCTGCATGGCAGGAGGATTCTTTACTGCTTAGCCACCAGGGAAGCCCCAAGGAAATATCAAATGAACACAAAATGAAGCATTTTCTATTTTTAAAATGTTAATGTCATAAAGGACAAAGAAGGCTGTGGAAACATTCCAGATTAAATAAAGCTATGGAAACATGACAGCTAAACGCAGTCCTGAGAGGGAAGAAGACTGTTAAGGACATCATTAGGATAACTGGAAAACTGGACTGTAGACTGTAGGTTAGGTAAGACTGTCATATTGGTATAAAGTTATGAAGTTGACAACTGAGGTATAGTCATATAAGAGAATGTCCCTATACTTACATATATACACTAAAGAATTTAGAGATGAAAGTGAAAGTTTAGTCGCTCAGTCGTGTCCGACTCTTTGCGATCCCATGGACTGCAGCCTACCATGCTCCTCCATCCACGGGATTTTCCAGGCAAGAGTACTGGAGTGGGGTGCCATTTCCTGATGTATATGATCTACCTTCAAATGACTCAAAAAGAGAAAGCAAAAGAAAAGTAAATGAGATAAGATGAATCTAGGTTTGTTTTCTTTTCACGGTACTGTTTTGACTTTTCAAATTTTTATAAATTTGAAATTATTGCCAAATTTAAAAAAAACTTTCTAAATAAAATGATTTTAAAAGAAGCCCATAGTGAGGAAAAAAGTAGATTATAGAAGACTGTGTATTCATCCCATATTGTTAACAATGGTTATTTCTTGAGGCTGGGATTAAGTGACACTGAGGGATAAACACAAACTTTTTCTGTATTCTTGAAATATTCATATTTTTAATATTATCAGGGGAAAAGTTATTTCAATTTTTTTCCAAATACAAAATGACAGTTGAAATGTGATTTGACTCATTTTATCTGGTAGCTCAGGCTTGGAGCAAAAGTCAAAGCTTAAAACCTTGAATCCTATTTATTGTTCAAGCTCAAATTCCTCTTCTCCAAAGTCTTTAGTTTTAGAAAGGATTCTTTTAGTTGCAAGTGATACAAACCCAACCCTAAGCAATAAATACTGGTGGTAAATATGTCAGCTGTTGAAATATAAGGAAGACGTTAACAGACAATATGACCGAAAAATCACAGCTGGTCTGCAGAAACAGCTAGAACCGTGAATGAAAGGCACCAGATTCTCCACCTCCTTCACGTAGGCTCCATTCTCTCTCCCTGCAGCCCATTTTCCCCCACATGTCAAGAAACATGCTGCCTACAGCTCCTTGGAACTTTTCCTCTTAAAATGTATACTCTTAGAAAGAAACGGATACTCTCGATTTTAATGTGAAATATTCCAAGGAAGGAAGCAGATTTCTTCTCTACACCTTGACCAGAGGATAGTGATCAGTTTGAATGACATCCCACCAGTGGACCAAGAGCTGAAATTATATGGGAACTTCCATATATGGGAACATGGGAACTCCATCATGAAGGAGGTAATGCTTGTGACAATTCTTAGTTTCTTTTAATAGCTCTCATATCTTCTTGTATTATGGCTATTTGTGTGCTTGCCATAACTCATCAGTAGAATTTAAGTTCCTTAGGAATCAGAACCATGTCTCTTTCTCTGTAGTATTTTCTAAATTTTTACTTTTATGAATAGTGGTGCTATGAACATTCTGGTGGATGTGTCTTGAT
>NW_011494902.1:2664590-2682142 GCF_000754665.1 Bison bison bison
TTTAATAGCTCTCATATCTTCTTGTATTATGGCTATTTGTGTGCTTGCCATAACTCATCAGTAGACCTTAAGTTCCTTAGGAATCAGAACCATGTCTCTTTCTCTGTAGTATTTTCTAAATTGATGGTGCAATGTTTTCCATATAGTAAATGAATTATAATCTCCAAGAAAAAGGAAATGTTAGCCATCATTTTCACTGAAACTTGAACCATGCCTGGCACATGGTAGACACTCAATAAATATTTTTGAGAGAAGGAATAATACATGTTCACTCTGAGTAAGATGGATGGATGGATGGGCAGGCTGACAGATGCCTGGTTAGAGAGATATGTAGGTTTTCCTCTAGTAAAGATAATTTGTTCTCTTAGGGCCTAGATTGGAGGATCTGACCATGGTCATCAGGCAAACATAATTGATTAACAGTTAAAATGATCAGACTCTGACCTTAACTTCATTACCTGCAACCTGGGCAATGCAGCCTTAGGACAATGGGTGAACTGGAGGTTAAATCAGTCTTCTAAAACATTTCTCTGAAAAATGAAAAGATATCTGAAAACCCTGCTGAGAAGCATTGATGACCATATAAATTCAATTAGCATATGCTTGTATACCTGTTGTAGACTAGACACTATTCAAATTCTGGGAGCTTGGGAGAAACAAGACAGAAATAAATGTCCTATTGCTGTGAAAGTAAAGTACAGTTGTTACCAAGTTATATAATAGTAGGTCTAACCTAGCCTTGGGATCAGGAAGACTCCCTGGAGGAATTGATATTTTAGGTTCACAGTTAACTAAGAGCCTAGAGAGAGGGAAGTGTTACAAACAGAGGGTATAAAAGCCCACATCTCAGAACTTAAGAGGAAATGAAAAACCATCAATACATGTATCAAGACTTGGCTTCCCAGGTGACTCAGTGGTAAAGAATCTGTCTGCCAAGCAGGAGATGCAGAAGATGTGAGTTTGATCCCTGGGCCGGGAAGATCCCCTCAAGAAGGAAATGGCAACCCATTCAATTATTCTTGCCTGGGAAATCTCATGGACAGAGGAGCTTGGCAGGCTACAATCCACGGGGTTGCAAAGAATAGGACACGACTTAGCGACTAAACAGTAGCAGCAGTATCAAGACTTATCTGTAAGGATGATCATTAGAGTAATATTTATGAGAATGAAAAATAAAAAACAACCCATGGGTCCAATAACAGGGGAAAAATTAATTATGCTATAGAGCATTTTTAGGTCAGTGAAGAAAGTCTATATGATGTTATAATGATGGATACATGTCATTATACATTTGTCTAAATCCATGGAAAATACACCAAGAACCCTAATGTAATCTATGGACTGTGAGTGATTATGATGTTTCAGTGTGGGCTCATCAGCTGTAACAAATGTACCATTCTGATGGGTGATTTGATAATGGTGGAGGCTATGCATGTGTGGGGGCAGGAGATATGTAAGAAATCTGTATTTTCCTCTTAATTTTGCTGTGAACCTAAAACTACTCTAAAAAAAAAGTCTTAAATAAGCTATGCTATCCATGCAATAGAATCCAATGAACTCTTTAAAATAACACTACAGATGACAATGCTCAAGATATATTAAGTTTGAAAAAAACAGTACAAAGATATACAATCAATATGATCCAAATTTCGTTCTTATCTATATTTTATTTTATGTATGTATGGCTTGTCCAGGCCAATTACCCTATTATTCTACCTGTAATCATCTCTGAGAAGTAGAATACAGCTGATGATTTTCTACCTTGTGCTTTTCAGTGTTTTTCAAATTAAAAAAAAAGAACATGCATTTCTCTTGTTGTGGGAAAAGAGTGTTAAAGAAGAATCAGGCCCCGGGATGTGTTGCTCGGCAAAGATGCCTCCCTTGGGGCCCTCTGGTATCACCTTCCACAGGAAGGCCCAGCTCAGAGTTACCTGGGCTGAGGAGGTTCCTGCCCTGGCCTCCTCCTGTGTGGGTGTTTTCCTCCTTGATGAGGGTTTGTTTTCTCTGCAACACACCAGTGCTAATGCTCTGAAAATGACCTCGCTCAATGAAAGCTTGATTAAGGGGCTTGACTGCAAGAGAAACACAGCGGGTGGAGCCAAGCTGCTCTAAGCCAAGAGTCTGGGAACAGCTGCTCACCCCTGTGGCTGCAGTACCAACGTGTACCTACGTCTCTGTTTGGTGAGGAATAAGAGACTGCTGTTCCTCTAAAAGGGACTGCTGTTTCTCCCGCCCACAGCCACTCTGCCCCCAAATGCAGAAGTGATCCCCTCCATCCCAAAACAATGGACTCCTTCCAAGGTGGAAGATACCATGAGTGAAGCAGGGAGTGGGTATGAGGATGATTTTGAACATGAATGCATCCATGTCTCATTTCAAGCACTTGGTCTCAGCCTTGGCCCCACATTGGAATCACTTGCAGGGCTTTCAGAACCACTGATGCTCAAGAACCATGCCTAGAGGTCCTGATTTAACCTGTCTGAGCTGCGACCTGGGCAGAGGATCTGGCACCCTTTTCATTTTTTTTTTTTTTTCCCAAGCTTAATGCCTGCATTGCATTTCCCACCTTGAGCTGTTCCCTAAGAATACTCTTCCAACATTCCCATCCTACCAAGCTCTCTCTCCTTTCAAATGTTTTTATGGCAATTCTGAAAAATTGTTTCCTGGAGGAACTTACAGTTCTGCTCCTAAGGTTGTGTGGTCTGAAGGCAGGCTCTTAACCCTTGTAAGCCTCATTTCTTGGCTCAAAGGGACAAAGTTTAAAGTTCTTCCAACACTTGGAAAACCAGCATTATGCTGCCCCATCCCTGAAACTCCAGCAGCACCCAGACTGCAACCCCTTCCTCTGTGGTCTTGCTTTTGGCTCCTCCGAGCTTCCAAGGGTTAATAATTCCAACTCTTTCTCTTTGTTCCCTCCCTTCTAGAGGTCAAAGTTGCTTCCTACAATTGCTGCCCCCTTGAAACTAAACATGAGTGCGTGCTCAGTCAGTCATATCTGACTCTGTGACCCCATGGACTGCAGCCCACCAGGTTCCTCTGTCCATGGGATTGTTGCTTAGTCACTAAGTCATGTCTGACTCTTTGTGACCCCATGAACTGCAGCACACCAGGCTTCCCTGTCCTTCACTGTCTCCCAGAGTTTGTTCAAACTTATATCCATTAAGTCATTTATGCCATCCAACCATCTCATCCTCTGTTGTCCCCTTCTCCTCTTGCTCTCAATCTTTCCCAGCATTAGAATCTTTTCCAATGAGTTGGCTCTTCACATCAGGTAAAGTGTTGGAGCTTCCATGGGATTATCCTGATAAGAATACTGGAGTGGGTTGCCATTTCCTTCTCCAGGGGATCTTCCTGACTCAGAGATCGAACCCATGTCTCCTGCAGCTCCTGCATTGGCAAGGGAATTCTTTACCACTGAGATAAATACTGGGAAACCCTTGATACTGATACTGAGCAGAGGCCCACAAACCTTCCTGGCCAAGAGCTGGGTAGTAAATATTTTAGGCTTTTCAGGCAATGTGGTCTCTGTTGAGCTTATTTAATTCTACCATCATAGCACAAAGTGGCCATAAACAGTCTGTAAGGAAGTGAGCATGGCTGTGTTCCAAGAAAACTTTATTTACAAAGATAGGCAGCTGTCCAGATTTGGCCCACAGGTTGTATTATAGTTTTCAGACCTCTGCCTTTTTCTCTGTTTACACTTTTAGTTACCTAGTTAACCAGTTTATACCTAGTTAGCAATTCTTTATATAAAATTTGCTTCATTCAAATAACTATTATTATTTCTGTTTCCTAACTGGACTCAGCCTCACACAAGTTCTCTGATTTTTTTTTATATTAGGTGAGCAAAAAATTTTAAGTATTCTCTACAACACTGCCATATTGTTTGAATTTTTTATAAGCATTTTCTCTCTTGGAAAAAAATGACCTAAAAATGTGTTCTCCTTTAATAAGCACTTAGTGCTGTGCTTTGGCAGAAAGGAATTATTTATATGTTAAATATTTCATTTTGTTTGAATTTTCTCTCTAAGGAGGGAGCCATTGTATCCTTCTCAGAAATATCACTGTTTATTCCATTTTGAATCTTTGCTCTGATTCTGGTAAATTTGTGTTTTAAATATATCTTTGTAGAAGAATAAGCAAAAGAATAAGAACTGCAGTGCCTACACCAGGGTAGTTGTAAACAACAAATTAGATAATGGATGGGGGAAATGCTTTGAGAAGTTAAAAGTGCTACATAGATATGAGGAGGTGGAAGAAATCACAAAGCTCTTTCAGCAGTCCTAATAAAGGCTCTTAATGTACCTCGGGGAAATATTTAATCTACTTATTTCCTGTTTTTTAACTGCATTTCTCTTATAAGCAGGTGTTTATTGTGCATTCTTCCTCGCCACCTGCGTTGTGTACATACAAAGTGACAGACAGAGGTCATGTCTTCACCACGAGCAGAACAGAGCCATGGGCTGCTGCTGCTGTTATTGTTCAGTTGCCAAGTAGCATCTGACTCTTTGCAACGCCATGGACTACAGCACTTCAGTCTTCCCTGTCTCTCATCATCTCCCGGAGTTTGCCCAAGTTCATGGTCATTGAATTGGCGATGCCATCCAACCATCTCATCTTCTGTCGCCCCCTTCTCCTCCTGCCTTCAATCTTTCCCAGCGTCAGAATCTTTTCCAATGAGTTGGCTCTTCACATCAGATGGCCAAAATATTGGAGCTTCAGTTTTAGCATCCAAACTTCCAAAGAGTATTAAGGGTTGATTTCCTCTAGGATTGACTGATTTGATCTCCTTGCTTTCCAAGGGACTCTCAGGAGTCTTCTCCAGCACCACAGTTCAAAAGCATCAATTCTTTGGCTCTCTGCTTTCTTTATCGTTCAGGATTGAGAAAGGTGTACAACAAGGCTGTTTATTGCCACCCTGTTTATTTAACTTATATGCAGAGCACATCATGTGAAATACTGGGCTGGATGAGTTACAAGCTGAGTCAAGATTGCAGGGAGATATATCAACAAACTAAGATATGTGGATGATACTACTCTAATGGCAGAAAGCAAAGAGGAACTAAAGAGCCTCTTGATGAGGGTGAAGGAGAGTGAAAACACCAGCCTAAAACTCAATACTAAAAACAATAAGATCATGGCATCTGGTCCCATCACTTCATGGCAATTAGATGGGGGAAACTTCAAAGTCCTCACCCAACTCAACTATACAGAACAACTCACCTGGGCAACTGTGTCAAGGTCTCAGCAAAGTGAGGATCTCTCCAGATACAAGACCCACCTTCCTATGAAAGCAGTTCACAGGTTATGTTTTTTTGTTTTTTTCCATTGAAGAAGGTCTTGGGTTCTCAGCCACTATGTCACAGGCTTCTCAAGAGCAATTTTGATTATGGTAGAAGGTAAGTCCTCAGACTTCAGGCTTTGAAGAAGACTTTATTACTAACCCAAAATCTTCATACAGGAAGAAATGAGGGAAACACACATACACACACACACACACACACACACACACGACAAAAAGTTTCTACAACACTCACACCCCATCATTTGACTGACCTTTCTCAGCTTACAAATTAAATCTACCAAAGAAACAATGGATTCTTTTAGGTACAATGGATTATTTTAAATAAGAAGCAAACTGATCTCAGCCAAATATTGCAACATGGCGAGGTGGTCTGTGCAGTTCTCTTAAACTGGAGCCTGGGTTAGCAAGTTCTAAAGCGTACTTTTAACTGACTTTTGGAAGAGGTCACACTATTTGTTCAGTAGAACTAAAGCACAAGGTTCTTATTTGTTTTCCAAGGTCTAAACTAGCAGTCTCTGTGACAGCAACTTTATTGTTGTGGGACAAAGAGGGAGGGAAGATTTCTTCTGTAAAATGATGTCTTTCCATTTTACTGCACCAAGTTTACAGTGTTTGCTATGAATGACACGGGAAATGTCACTTGGCAACTATCAGGTCAAGGAGTTGTAGGCAGTGAGAGAACAGTCTTCCCGGGCAAGTAGTAACAAATTGCTGGCTCAGTGGTAAGAATCCGCCTGCCAGTGCAGGAGGTGCAGGTTCCATCCCTGGGTCAAGAATAGCCCTTGAGGAAGGAAATGGCAACCCACTCCAGTATTCTTGCCTGGGAAATCCCAAGGACAGAGGAGCCTGGTAGGCTACAGTCCATAGAGTCATAAAGATTCAGACACAAATTAGCACTTAAACAGCAGTATACAAAGTCTATATTTGAACAATATGTTTTAGAAAAACAAGATCACCAAAAACCAAAAAAATCACCCCCACATATTTGCTTTCTTGAACTAGGACTTTTCATTCCTTGGCTTGTGTTTTCTTACTAACAGATCAGAAGTTTCTGAGCTTAAGACTGTGGTGGAAAAATAGGAGTTTTGTTTTTAAAGCAGTTTAAGTCATAATTTTTAGTTGTATACAAACAAATTCACGTATTTTTCCTCATTATAAAAACATATAAATCCCTAAAAACAGATTTTAGGGAATCTCCAGAGTACTTACAGCTTTATCAATGGAAACTTTATACTTTCAGTCAAGTGTTTTGTTTTTTTTAATTGTTTGCTTAGAAGGAATGTTCCAAGGGGTCAGTCATTCTTGAGACGTTGCAATACAAAACACCACTGTTATTCAAAAATATCTGTGTTTGTTTTGCTGAATGTTTGTGTTTGGGGGGAGTTTGCTGTGATCTAGTATGCTCCATCAGTGGTCAGGCACAGGAGATCATAAGGCTGCTCTTATGCCACTGACCTAGTGATTGGCTATGGGTTCCTCTTGTGAAGCTTGTGAGGCTTGTATGTGACCACAGTGGTGGCCATGCAGCCTCCTGCCTAGCATTTTTCTAACTGTTTTGATCTGGAAGCCTTCCCTCAACCCATAAAATTGTTCCAAAATGAAACGTTTATAGTAAGTCTATGAAAAGAAGGCTCACTATCATTAAGAGGCCGTACACATGGCTTCCCTCATGGCTCAGCTGTAAAGAATCAGCCTCCAATGCAGAAGACAGGAGAAGCAGGTTTGATCCCCAGGTCCGGAAGATCCCCTGGAGGAGGGCATGGCACCCCACTCCACTATTCTTGCCTGGAGAATCCCATGGACTGAGAAGCCTGGTGGGCTACCAGTCCATAGGGTCAAAAAGAGTCAGGCATGACTGAAGCAACTGAATACATGCACACACACAAGCCTAGCATTGACTTGTTTTCCAACACAACTGCTAGGTTTAGGGAACTGGTTTCTAAACCTTCTGCTGGGGTATTGGACACAGATAATGAAGATGGCAGGAAGAAAAGTCTTCCTAGCAGATATAGCAACTGCAATGGTGAGCAACATAAAGATGGTTAATAATCCTGTGGGAACATGGAAACTCAGCATTTTCAAATGCACATCTCAACATCTGAGTTCACATGGCCTGTGGTTCCAAAGAGTTCTTCATGTCTTTGTAGGTTTCACATAGTCTTCACTCAGTAGATGCCATAAGGTAACCTCTTTTTCCCTCTAGAGTAGGGGTCAGCAAATGTTTTCTGTAAAGCACCAGATAGTAAATTATAGGTTTTGTGGGTCACAGTGTCTTTGTTGTAACTTCTCAACTTTGCCATAGACAATACATGCAAAACTGGCCATGGCTATGTTCCAGTAAAAACTTTATGGACAATGAAATTTGAATCTCATATAATTTTCACATTCAATGAAACAGTTATTCTTATCTTTTTTTCCTTTTAACCACTTAAGAATATAAGAACCATTCTTAGCTTGCAGGCCATACAAAAACAGATGGCAGGCCTGATTTGGTCTGTGGGCCATAATTTTCCAACTGCTGTTCTAAAGAAAAACAGCTGGAACATAAGTTGGAACCAGCCTGAGCCGTCCCCCTTACAATTCACATGGGGTGAGTTCTCTGGCTACAGAAATTCATGTTCATTATGATAATTGGAGAGGTCTCAGGCCATTTAAGGTCTTCACTGAAAAGTCTACTTAATTCTTGCTTCACATCATAATCTACCTCGTCAAAGCTTTTCAAGCTTCTGGGTTCTGTGGTTAGAATTTAATGCTGGGGGCTTTACATAAAAATTGGAAAATTTATCCCATAAAACCAGAAACTCGATCAGAGTCTACATTGAGGAATGTGTTTTTGGAGCAAGGTTTTGGCAAAGTCATATGTCTGCTTTCCTCTAGGGCAGTGGTTCTCCAAGTGTGGTCACCAGATTGACAGCACTAGTAGCACCTGGGAACTCTTTAGAAATGAAGATTCTTAGGCATTACCACGTACTATTGAATGAGGAACTGGAGGTGTGGCCCAGAAACCTGTATTTTTTAATTGAAGTATAGTTGCTGAACAGTATTATATGTTATAAATGTACAATATAGTGATTTACAATTTTTAAAGGTTATGGTCCATTTATGGGCTTCCCTTGTGGCTCAGCAGTAAAAAATCCACCTGCAATGCAGAAGACGTGGGTTCGATACCTGAGTGGGAAAGATCCCCTGGAGAAGGAAATGGCATCCCACTGCCTGGGAAATCCCATAGACAGAGGAGCCTGTTGAGGTACAGTCCATGGGGTCACAAAGGAGTCAGATACAACTTAGCAACTGAACAACAATAAGTCCATTTATAGCTATCATTATAAAAGACTGGTTATATTCTTTGTGTGCTACAATATATCCTTGTAGCTTATTTTATACCCAAGAATTTGTACCTCTTACTACCCTGCTACTATGCTGCTCCTCCCCATTTCCCTCTCACCACTGGTAACCATCAGTTTTTTTCTCTATATCTGTGAGTCTGCTTCTTTTTCATTATATTCACTAATTTGCTGGGCTTTTTAAATTCCACATATAAGTTATATCATACAGTAGTTGTCTTTCACTGTCTGATTTATTGCACTTAGCATAATATCCCAGAGAAGGCAATGGCACCCCACTCCAGTACTCCTGCCTGGAAAATCCCATGGATGGAGGAGCCTGGTAGGCTGCAGTCCATGGGGTCGCGAAGAGTCGGACACGACTGAGCGACTTCACTTTCACTTTTCACTTTCCTGCATTGGAGAAGGAAATGGTAACCCACTCCAGTGTTCTTGCCTGGAGAATCCCAGGGACGGCGGAGCCTGGTGGGCTGCCATCTATGGGGCCGCACAGAGTCGGACACGACTGAAGTGACTTAGCAGCAGCAGCAGCAGCAGCATAATACCCTCAAGTCCATCAGTGTTGCTGCAAATGGCATTATTTCATTCCTTTTTATGTCTGAGTAGTATTCCATTGTATGTATGTACCACATCTTCTTTATCTATTCATCTGTCAATGGACACTTTGTTTGCTTCCATATGTTGGCAACTGTAAATAACGCTACTATGAACAAGGGCCCCTGCAGCTCAGGAGGGGGGCAAAAACAAGTAACAGCTTAACTTGATCACTTCCCCAGGAGGGGCAAACTGATTCCTTATATGGAGTGAAGATATGGACAGGCCCAAGGATCAGGCCAGAGGAGTGGCTTGAGTAGTTGGCCCACCACTTTGATGGTGTTTAGTGTAGGAGGCATGCACAGTACTCCATTTTTGCTCCCAACACCCTATTTTGGGTGATTCATGAACCCCAAATGTTCATAGCAGCATTAATTATAATTGCCAAGACATGGAATCAACCTAAATGTCCATCAACAGATGAATGGATAAAGAAGATGTGGTACTCTTGGTTATTCAAGGCCTTTTGTGTTTCCATACAAATTTTGAATTTGCTCTAGTTCTATGAAAAATGTCTTTGGTATTTTGATAGGAATTGCATTGAATCTGTGGATTGTGTTGGCTACTGTGGTCATTTTTAACAATGTTGATTCTTCCAATCCAAGAACACAGTATATTTTTCCACATGTTTGTGTCATCCTCGATTTCTTTCATCAGTTTCTTTTAGTTTACTGAAAACAAATCTTCTGCCTCCTTAGGTAGGTTTATTCTTAGGTATTTAATTCTTTTTGATGTGATAGTAAATGAAGTTGTTTCCTTAATTTCTCTTTGTGAGAGTTTGCTATTTCCCTTTATGATAGTTCATTGTTTCTAGTAGTTTGGAAACTATTCTCCTAGGGAAAATCCTTGAACCTTCTATAAAATAAGCATATTATAATTAGGACTTGGGGTTATCACTTGATAGGAGACTGTTGATACATTTAATTCACTAGTAGAGAGAGGACATCCAGCTATCAGTCAAGTCCTGGATGATTCCAGCACCAGCTGCCCTGTGCCGTAAGCAAAGAGCACACACAATAACAAGCTGCTTTGTTGGTAATGCAGGTGCACACAGGCAGTTCTGATTTGTTCTGTTCCCTCGAATTTCCTGGATGTCCCCTCCAACTGATGTATTAACTGACAGAGGGGACTCAGGAGTTATGAGATGACTGTGTGGATATAAACAGGTTGTAAAAAGGGTGAAGGAGGGAAGCTGCTGTTTTCCTGATGGCCTTTTTCTAATCAGAGGCCTCATTCTTTAAGTCATATAGTTGTTTTATGGTTGGTAAGTGGCAAGAGGAAATAGATGGTCCTTGAGAGAAGCAGCTTCAGTGGCTGCAACAGCTCAAGCAATTCCCCGACTAATCTCGTTTGTGTAATTGATATAAGCTATTGGTCATGGTTAGAAAGCGTAAGAGGTTAGGAATATACTGGAGAGGAAAAATAATGCATTGGCCAGGTAAAACAATAGAGACCTGAGTTGGGATACTGGATAGTATTAGAATTAGGAACTGTGGAATGAACTGGGCTGACATACAAATGAATGTGGTAAAGGTTTCAGGAAAGCAGTAGACATGTCTGTCAACAGAGCTAAAATTCCCCGACCTCTTTCTTCACTAAGTGTCTAGTGGACTCTGGATTAGAACTAAGACATCCTGTTTAAGGAGGTTATTAATGAAGCCCTCAAAACTTCTGCTTCTTTTGAACATGGATTTTAGGGCATCAAAGTGGCCACATAGGCAATTTGACTTTGGCTTTAGCAGGAAGTACTCTAAGCTCATTCCCCATCTCATTAGGGTATCTCCCCACAGACAGATGGGACTTCTACAAAGGTCAGTCCCAAACTGACTAAATCTCAAACTAAACCACAAGTACAGTGCTTGTGATTTAGTCATTGTATTTTCCACTCAAGGTTGTCCAGATAGGAAAATCTGATCCATGTGCAAAATGCTATATTTTGCATTATATTTGAAAATATATATAAACATTGCTATTTTTAATTTACAAAGTGAATGTCAATTCAATACACACACAGGTCAAGGAGGAAGGTATGTTCATTCACCAAGGGTTGAGAGATGGTTTGAAGTCATTTAGTAAAATGATGCTGATTGCTCTTCTTCAGTTCTTGGGGCAATAATCATTCAACCAGATAATGGAAATAAAAAACAAAAGAAATGGATCAGAATATCATTTTTTAAAGGTAACTCATCCTTTAAAGACAAATTTCAGTGAAACCTGCCTTTTGTTGTTGTACAGTCACTCAGTCGTGTCTGACTCTTGCAACCTCGTGGACTGCAGCATGCCAGGCTACCTTGTCCTTCACTATTTCCTGGAGTTTGCTCAGACTCGTGTCCATTGTGTATGTGATGCCATCCAATCATCTCATCCTCTGTCGCCCCCTTCTCCTCTTGCCTTCCATCTTTCCCAGCATCAAGGTCTTTTCAAAAGAGTCGGCTCTTCATATCAGCTGACCAAAGTATTAGAGCTTCAGCTTCAGCATCAGTCCTTCCAACAAATATTCAGGACTGATTTCCTTTAGGATTGACTGGTTTGATCTCCTTGCAGTCAAAGGGACTCTCAAGAGTCTTCTCCAGCACTTCAATTCAAAAGCATCAATTCTTTGGTGCTCAGTATTCTTTATGGTCCAACTCTCACACCTGTATATAACTGCCTAGGACCTTCAAAATTTTCTACCAAACAAAACTGCCTATAGAATTTCTGTTCAAGCAATAAGACTAAAACAGGCAAATTCAGTTCAGTCACTCAGTTGTGTCCAACTCTTTGTGACCCCATGGACTGCAACACACCAGGCCTCCCTGCCCATCACCAACTCCCGGAGCTTGCTCAAACTCACATCCATTAAGTTGGTGATGTCATCCAACCATCCCATCCTCTGTCATCCCCTTCTCCTCCTGCCTTCAATCTTTCCCAGCATCAGGGTCTTTTCAAATGAGTCAGCTCTTTGCATCAGGTGGCCAAAGTATTGGAGTTTCAGCATCAGTCCTTCCAATGAATATTCAGGACTGATTTCCTTTAGGATTGACTGGTTTGATCTCCTTGCAGTCCAAGAGTCTTCTGCAACACCACAGTTCAGAAGCATCAATTCTTCAGTGCTTGGCTTTCTTCATGGTCCAACTCTCGCATCCATACATGACTACTAGAAAAAGCATAGCTTTGATTAGATGGACCTTTGTCGGCAAAGTAATGTCTCTTCTTTTTAATATGCTGTCTAGGTTGGTCATAGGTTTTCTTCCAAGGAGCAAGCAAGGAAAATAGATAAAACCCATCCCTAATGTTTGTCAGTTCCAGGGGTAAAAGTATGAGTGGATATTCACATAACCATTTCTACACATATTTAAAAGTTACACATCAAGCTAGAAAATTATGAAAGAAAAGATATTCTATTATGCTAGCCAGAAAAAGATACTTTCCTAACAACTTGGAAGCCCATATTCAAGTTAAAATTCTTAGACTATTTAGAGTTCTGTATCAAAGATGGAGACATGGAGAGAGTCAGTCTCAGGCCAAGCCTTACTCTCCCCAGCCCTGCTCTGTTGCATATTTCCAGGGACTGCTACACCATGCATGTAAACACCCCAGCAACCTAGCTAAGCTTTTCCTTATACCTGCAAAGAGTATACCCCCTCCTCCCAACACGTTCACTGTAGGTGTAGGCAAATGAAAATCAATGGCACAATCAAGAGTAGATCTAGGAGAGTGGCTGTACAGGTTCTAGAACCAGTCTTGGGACCATTTGTGCAAGGAATTCTAGGCTTCCAGCACCCAAAACAAGATCTAGGAGAAAGTGGTGGTAAAGTGACGTGGACTCTTGGAGATCAGTTTATGGCGACCAAACTGGTTCACCTATGTCTGTCCTGCTGTTAGCACTGAAAGTCTCCTGTCCTGGGAAACCCTTCTTCAGGAAATTAAAAAGTCCCACTTCTCCATTTTGCATCAAGTGTTAAAGGAGAGTTCAAGGTCCATATGACAGCCCCCAAAATACAGGTTGAAATGATTACTTTTTTAGCGTCATAGAGATAGGGGATTCCCAGGTAGCACAGCGGTAAAGAATCTGCCTGCCAACGCAGGAGACCAGGGGATGCAGCTTCGGTTCCTGGGTCAGGAAGATCCCCTGGAAAATGAAGTGGCAAACTCACTCCAGTGTTCTTGCCTGGAAAATCCTATGGACAGAGGAGCCTGGCAGGCTACAGTTCGTGGGGTTGCAAAAAGTCGGACACAACTGAGGGACTGAATATGCACACACATGCAGTGTCATACAGAGATGGCGAACATTGTCCATCTACCGTAGTCATTGTCACTGTCTTTTGTCCCCTGGTTGAAAAATGAGACTTTCCTGAAGTGATTTTAAGAAGCCTGAAGGCATTTTCTGACTTCTATTTTTATTACATTAATTTTTGAATAATTCTAATATAAAACTAATGGGCATACTTCTTTTGTGCCATGCACTAATTCTTTTCATTCCAAGCTAGCCTTTCAGAGCTAAGGAAATTTAAGAGTCTAAAACTTCTTCAGATTGGGAGACAAGGATGTGGCTGGTCGGCCTCAGGGGGAATCAACATTCACCGTTTTTTAGGCTCTAAACTATTGCTAGAAGTGTCTTGACCCCCTCCTAAGTAAGATCTGCTACATCAAAAATTCTTTCAAGCTTTGTTGTGAATCTTCCCAGTCCTCTCTGATATTGTCTCCATGGCTACTACTTCAGACCCAGCCTGGGAGACACAGCATCCTAGGGGCAAGACTGTAGATGAATTTTGACAAAGGTATCCTTAGGGTATAAGTTGATCTACAGAATTATCAATATCAAAATAACATTCATTCAGTGGAAGCCTCCACGTCTGTATAATATATACCCAGGAAGGAAGGACTCTGAATCAATCACTGTGAAAAATAAGGCTTTCTAGGGTGAAAAGTCTGGTATTGTGGCTTCATTTTATCTAGATATTATCCTCTAAGGGTCCTGGGAAATAATGGCCAGAAGGTCTTCAGCTCTTATCAGAAGCCAGGAAAGAATCCTAGGGCCTCACTCTGGTGGGGCTATGGGAATAAACCCTCAGGAAGGCTTTTCCAGGTACAAGAGAAGCCTTTTTCCTTGAATGTTGATTCAAGTTTTCCACTGTCTAGAGTACTTGTGTCAGAGGCACTCAAGAATTTTGTATCTTATAAAAGATTTTCTTCCTGCTTCCATCTTAACTCTATCTGCTCCAGCTAAATATGCCTCAGGCTTTTCCTACATTATGACCTTCAAAGTCAAAGTGAAAGTCGCTCAGTTGTGTCTGACTTTTTGTGACCCCATGGACTACACAGTCCATGGAATTCTCCAGGCCAGAATACTAGAGTGGGTAGCCTTTCCCTTCTCCAAGGGATCTTCCCAACCCAGGGAATCAAATCCAGGTCTCCTGCATTGCAGACAGATTCTTTACCAGCTGAGCCACAAGGAAAGCCCAAGAATACTGGAGTGGGTCTTGTATGCCTTCTCCAGTGGATCTTCCTGACGCAGGAACCGAACCAGGGTCTCCTGCATTGGAGGTGGGTTCTTTACCAACTGAGCTATCAGGGAAGCCTCATGACCTTCAAAGGAAAGCATAATTTCAAGTTCTCCCTCTTGTGCTTGTTTCGTATTCTAATAAACTTCTTAGACCAGACAGCCTAATGATTTAGTGTGAACTAAGCAGTAATGGGAATCTCTTTTTAAACATTGGACCAAGCAGTGTTCCATGGTCGACTAATTTAGACCAGGGATGGAAACAGAAGAATAAAATATTTTATGGGGTATTCCCAAGTGGCTCAGTGGTAGAGAATCTGCTTGCCAATGCGGGAGATGTGGGTTCAATCCCTGAATGGGGAAGATCCCCTGGACAAGGAAATGGCTACACACTCCAGCATTCTTGCCTGGGAATTCTCACGGACAGAGAACCTGGGGTGCTCCAGTGCACGAGGTCACAAAGAGTCAGACACGACTTAGCAACTAAGAAACAACATAGGAAAGATAACATAGATAGAAATAGGTGACACCAAGGATGGATCACAATAAACTGTGGAAAATTCTAAAAGGGATGGGAATACCAGACCACCTGATCTGCCTCTTGAGAAACCTATATGCAGGTCAGGAAGCAACAGTTAGAACTGGACATGGAACAACAGACTGGTTCCAAATAGGAAAAGGAGTACATCAAAGCTGTATATTGTCACCCTGCTTATTTAACTTCTATGCAGAGTACATCATGAGAAATGCTGGGCTGGAAGAAGAACAAGCTGGAATCAAGATTGCCGGGAGAAATATCAATAACCTCAGATATGCAGATGACACCACCCTTATGGCACAAAGTGAACAGGAACTAAAAAGCCTCTTGATGAAAGTGAAAGAGGAGAGTGAAAAAGTTGGCTTAAAGCTCAACATTCAGAGACTAAGATCATGGCATCTGGTCCCATCACTTCGTGGCAAATAGATGGGGAAACAGTGGAAACAGTGTCAGACTTTATTTTGGGGGGCTCCAAAATCACTGCAGGTGGTGATTGCAGCCATGAAATTAAAAGATGCTTACTCCTTGCAAGGAAAGTTATGACCAACTTAGATAGCATATTGAAAAGCAGAGACATTACTTTGCCAACAAAGGTCCGTCTAGTCAAGGCTATTGTTTTTCCAGTGGTCGTGTATGGATGTGAGAGTTGGACTGTGAAGAAAGCTGAGTGCTGAAGAATTGATGCTTTTGAACTGTGGTGTTGGACAAGACTCTTACGAGTCCCTTGGACTGCAAGGAGATCCACCCAGTCCATTCTTAAGGAGATCAGTCCTGGGTGTTCATGGGAAGGACTGATGCTAAAGCTGAAACTCCAATACTTGGGCCACCTCATGCAAAGAGTTGACTCATTGGAAAAGACTCTGATGCTGGGAGGGGTTGGGGGCAGGAGAAGAAGGGGGTGACAGAGGATGAGATGGCTTGATGGCATCACCGACTTGATGGACATGAGTTTGAGTGAACTCCAGGAGTTGGTGATGGACAGGGAGGCCTGGCATGCTGCGATTCATGGGGTCGCAAAGAGTCAAGACACAACTGAGCGACTGAACTGAAGTAAACTGAACTAAAGGATAGAAAGACAAGGGCAGCCTGGTTTTATGACCAAAAATTGAAATGACATAGCCTTCCAAAATGAAACCATTCAAGATCAGAGGTAGCTTTGTTGGCCCCAGACAGCAAAGAGAAATCAAGAGCAGAAACTGAAGATCAGATAGCAGGAGGCCACCTTCCTGCCCTGGATCCTCATGGGACCAACCTCTTCACTGGCCTCCAGGACCTCAAGTCTACATATCTTGCCTATTATGCCAGATTGATGGGGGAAAATAACAGCGCTTCCTATTTTCAAGTACACTCTGTCATTCATTAAAATCAGCAAGCAGAGTAAAAAAGAAGGAAGCACATACTTCCTAAAAGCCAGGGCTTTAATTTTTCCATCTTACTAACACTTAAATCAGAGGTCAGCAAACTTTTTTCTGTGAAGGGCCAGATAGTAAATAGGTTTTCTAGGCCATACAGTCTTCATCACAACTACTTAACCCCGCTGTTACAGTGAGAAACCAGCCATAGAATGAGTGGGGGCTCTGTTCCAACAAAACTATTTGTGGACACTGAAATTTGAATTTCATATAATTTTCACATGTGGGAAAAGAATATTTTTCTTTTTATTTTTTCAGCCATTAAAAAGCCTAAGAGCCATTGTCGCTGAATAGTACACTTTAAAATGTTTAATGGTTCATTTTATGTTACCTGAATTTCAACTCAATAAAAAAAAAAGAAAAATTGAGCCATTTGATTTGTGCACTACACAAAAACTGACAGCAGGCAAGATTTGTTTCTCAACCTTTGCCTTAAAGATGCAAACATTATTCTAGATACTCATGTTGAGCTAAATTAATGCTTAATATAGTATTTAAGATCCACTAAATCTGTATAGCAAAGTGATTTGGTTTTATATACATTTATATTTTGCATATATATTCTTTTTTAGACTCTTTCCCATTATAGGTTATTACGAGGCATTGAGTATTGTTCCCTGTGCTATACAGTAGGTCCTTGATAGTTATCTGTTTCATATACAGTAATACTCATACTTTATTTAAGATCAACAAAGTAAGCTATGTGTAATAATCAACATTTTTTTAAGATGGAGAAACCAAGGTACTTACATGTCTTATATGCAGAGAACATTATGAGAAACGCTGGGCTGGAAGAAGCACAAGCTGAAATCAAGATTGCTGGGAGAAATATCAATAATCTCAGATATGCAGATGACACAACCCTTATGGCAGAAAG
>NW_011494902.1:2682242-2682377 GCF_000754665.1 Bison bison bison
GTGAAAAAGTTGGCTTAAAGCTCAACATTCAGAGACTAAGATCATGGCATCTGGTCCCATCACTTCGTGGCAAATAGATGGGGAAACAGTGGAAACAGTGTCAGACTTTATTTTGGGGGGCTCCAAAATCACTGC
>NW_011494902.1:2683007-2716832 GCF_000754665.1 Bison bison bison
AGTGGGTGATGCCATCCAACCGTCTCATCCTCTGTCATCCCTTTCTCCTGACTTCAATCTTTCCCAGCATCAAAGTCTTTTCCAATGAGTCACCTTTGTATCAGGTGGCCAAAGTATTGGAGTTTCAGCTTCAGCATCAGTCCTTCTAATGAATATTCAGGACTTATTTCCTTTAAGATTGACTGGTTTGATCTCCTTGCAGTCCAAGGGACTCTCAAGATTCTTTTCCAACATCACAGTTCAAAAGCATCAATTCTTTGGTGCTCAGCTTTCTTTATAGTCCAACTCTCACATCCATAAATGACTACTGGAAAAACCATAGCTTTGATAGATGGACCTTTGTCAGCATATTAATGTCTCTGCTTCTTAATATGCTATCTAGGTTGGTCATAGCTTTTCTTCCAAGGAGCAAGTGTCTTAATTTCGTGGCTGCAGTCACCATCTGCAGTGATTTTGGATCCCAAGAAAATAAAATCTCTCACTGTTTCCTTTGTTTCCCCATTTGTTTGCCATGAAGTGATGGGAACGGATGCCATGGTCTTCGTTTTTGAATGTTGAGTTTTAAGCCGACTTTTTCACACTCCTCTTTCACTTTCATCAACGGGCTCTTTAGTTCCTGTTCACTTTCTACCATAAGGGTGGTGTCATCTGCGTATCTGAGGTTATTGATATTTCTCCCGGCAATCTTGATTCCAGCTTGTGTTTCTTCCAGCCCAGCATTTCTCATGATGTACTCTGCATATAAGTTAAATAAGCAGGGCGACAATATACAGCCTTGACGTACTCCTTTTCCTATTTGGAACCAGTCAGTTTTCCATGTCCAGTTCTAACTGTTGCTTCCTGACCTGCATACAAATTTCTCAAGAGACAGATCAGGTGGTCTGGTATTCCCATCTCTTTAAGAATTTTCCACAGTTTTTTGTGATTCACACAGTCAAAGGCTTTAGCATAGTCAATAAAGCATATATTTTTCTGGAACTCTCTGGCTTTTTCTGTGATCCAATTATTGTTGACAATTTGATGTCTGGTTCCTTTGCCTTTTAAATCCAGCTTGAACATGTGGAAGTCCTCAGTTCATGTACTGTTGAAACCTGACTTGGAGAATTTTGAGCATTACTTTGCTAGCGTGTAAGATAAGTGCAATTGTGCAGTAGTTTGAACATTCTTTAGCATTGCCTTTCTTTGGGACTTGAATGAAAACTGACCTTTTCCAGTCCTGAGACCACTGCTGAGTTTTCCAAATTTGCTGGCATATTGAGTGAAGCACTTTATTGGCATCATTTTTTAGTATTTGAAATAGCTCAACTGGAATTCCATCACCTCCACTAGCTTTGTTCATAGGGATGCTTCCTGAGACCCACTTGATTTCGCGCTTCAGGATGTCTGGTTCTAGGTAAGTGATGACACCATTGTGGTTATCTGGGTCATGAAGATCTTTTTTGTACAGTTCTTCTGTGTATTCTTACCACCTCTTCTTAATATCTTCTGCTTCTGTGAGATCCATACTGTTTCTATCCTTTATTGAGCCCATCTTTACATGAAATGTTCCCTTGGTATCTCTAATTTTATTGAAGAGATATAGTCTTTCCCATTCTATTGTTTTCCTCTATTTCTTTGCATTGATCAATGAGGAAGGTTTTCTGATCTCTCTTTACCATTCTTTGGAACTCTGCATTCAGATAGGTATATCTTTACTTTTCTCCTTTGCCTTTCACTTCTCTTCTTTTCTCAGATATTTGTAAGGCCTCCTCAGACAACCATTTTTCCTTTTTGCATTTCTTTTTCTTGGGGATGGTCTTGATCACTGCCTCCTGTACAATGTCACAAACCTCCGTCCATAGTTCTTTGGGCACTCTGTCTATCAGATCTAATCCCTTAAATCTATTTGTCACTTCCACTGTGTAATCATAAGGGATTTGATTTAATCATTTGACACCTGAATGGTCTAGTGGTTTTCCCTACTTTCTTCAATTTAAGTCTGAATTTTGCAATGAGTTCGGGGTCTGAGTCACAGTCAGCTCCTGGTCTTGTTTTTGCTGACTGTATAGAGCTTATCCATCTTTGGCTGCAAAGAATATAATCAATCTGATGATATCCACCATCTGGTATTGTCCATGTGTAGAGTAGTCTTTTGTGTTGTTGGAAGAGGGTATCTGCTATGACCAATGCATTCTCTTGGCAAAACTCTGTTAACCTTTGCCCTGCTTCATTTTGTACTCCAAGGCCAAACTTGTCTGTTACTCCAGGTATCTATCGACTTCCTATTTTTGCATTCCAGTCCCCTATGTTGAAAAGGACATCTTTTTTTTTTTTTTTGGCATGATTTCTAGAAGGTCTTGTAGGTCTTCATAGAACTGTTCAACTTCAGCTACTTCAGCATTAGTGGTTGGGGCATAGACTTGGATTACTGTGATAGTGAATGGTTTGCCTTGGAAATGAACAGAGATCATTCTGTCATTTTTGAGATTGCACCCAAGTACTGCATTTCAGACTCTTTTGTTGACAATGAGGGCTACTCCATTTCTTCTAAGGGATTCTTGCCCAGAGTAGTAGATATAATGGTCACCTGAATTAAATTTACCCATTCTGGTTCATTTTAGTTCACTGATTATTAAAATGTCGATATTCACTCTTGCCATCTCCTGTTTGACCACTTCCAATTTACCTTGATTCACGGACCTAACTTTCTGGTTCCTATGCAATATTGTTCTTTAGAGCATCAGATTTTACTTCCATCACCAGTCACATCCACAACTGGGCGTTCTTTTTGCTTTGGCTCTATCTCTTCATTCTTTCTGAAGTTATTTCTCCACTCTTCTCCAGTAGCATTTTGGGCACCTACTGACCTGAGAGTTCATCTTTCAGTGCCATATCTTTTTGCCTTTTCATACTGTTCATAGATGGATAGATAGATAGATAGAGATATGTAGATCACGTATGCATGCATACTCAGTTGCTCAGTCATGTCCAGCGTTTTGCAACCCAATGGACTATAGCCTGCCAAACTCTCCTGTCCATGGGATTTTCCAGGCAAGAAAACTGGTGTGGGTTTCCATTTTCTCCTCCAGGGGATCTTCTCACTCCAGGGATCAAACGCACATCTCCTGCATTTTACACTGAGCCACCTGGGAAACCCCACACACGTTTACTTAAGTGAAATCTTCAAAGAACTGAGAGTCATCCCTTACCATTCTGGAACTCTTTTCAAATCTTCCTGCACACATTTCTTCTTAAACATGGAGCTGAATAATTAAACTCAAACATTTACTCTGTGCTTTTAAACTCACAGAGGACTTTCTATCTGTATTATCTTGTTTTCACAAGAACCTGTGCTCCGCTATGAGAATGTGAAACTGGGAATCTGAGGGGGACTTGCTAAAGGTCACATGGCTGTTAAGTAGTGGGATTGGGTCTGATCCCTGGTCTTTGGTATCATTCTCTCATTTTTTTTCCACTTAGGCCTGCTACTCCCTCTCAGTGGTTAACCTCACCTTGACAACTTAGGGTCTCCTTCTGCCCATGGGTTGCCCTACATGTGGTCTAGTGGGCTACAAAGCCATGTCAAGTGATTATACTCTCACTGGGCCCTAGGTGTGGAATTCTCTGTGCAGATGTCTTTATTATGTATTAATATAATGTCTCAGTTTCTTCAGGGCTTCCCAGGTGGCTCAGTGGTAAAGAATTCACCTGCGAATGGAGGAGACGTAGGAGACACGGGTTCGATCCCTAGGTCAGGAAGATCCCCTGGAGAAGGAAATGGCAACCCAGCCTAGTATTCTTGCCTGGAAGATCCCATGGACAGAAGACCCTGACAGATGGACTATAGTCTTTGGGGTAGTAAAGAGTAGGATATGATTTAGCAACTGAAAAACCAAACAGAGTATACAATCTGAGAGACTTAATACAGGCATACCTCATTTTAGTGCTATTTGGTTTATTGAGTTTTTCATAGATAGAAGGTTTGTGGCAATCTGAATTGTAAGATGAAGGTTAGCACTTTTTAGCAATAAAGTTTTGTTAATTAAGATATATATATATATATATAGTCTTTTTAGACATAACGCTATTGCACACTAAACAGACTATAGTATGGTCTAAACATAACTTTTGTATGAACTGGAAAACCAAAACATTCGCATGACTTGCTTCATTGTGATATTTGCTTTATTGCAGTGGTCTGGAACTGAATCTGCAATATCTCTGAAATATGCCTGTATATGATTTTGGGAATTGTGTCAATAGTTATCCCCAGGACAACAAGATTATGCAATGTGAATAAATCTCACACTGACAGGAAGAACTCCAAAGAGGCCAACACAGCTGCCAAGGCTCACTGAGGAGAGTCCTGCTGTGTCTAGTGTCTAGCTGTCTCCAGAGGGGAGGGGGAGCTGGGCATGGAGGATGGAGGGAAGTGAAATTAGATAAGACCTGCCCTCTGGGGTCTCCTTCCCAAGGATGTGAAGGCTTGAAAGGGCTTCTTTCCAGGGCTGCTGCATTGTACAACTCCAGGGGGCACTGGTTCCCCCACACTCTAAGTAAGTGTATATGGTAGCCCCTGATTCTCTTTCAGAGGAAGCTGATCTGTGGGGAGGGAAGCAGACTAGGGACTTGGGCATGTCACCTCTATGAGGGGCTAGCTTTGCTTTCTTCTCTTGGCCACCGTAGGTGGCAATATAAAGTTCAGTTTTTTAAATGTTTCCCTCCTGTGTCTGCATTGCTTCTTACCTCTCCTCACCCTTCAGTGAAATCAGACCCTCCCACACAGCCTTCAGAGAGGTGGTTGTGAGAAGTTGGTGGGGGAGGTAACAGAAGGGCACTCTGTCCACGCTCCTGCCTTCACACTCAAGGCAGTGGTACTGATGCAGGTAAGGATGCAGGGGTCCAGGGGCTACCAGAAGTGACATGTGGTCAGGCAAGAGGCCTGTGGCTGTGCTGGGGTGGAAAGGAGAGCCCCAGTTCCAAAGAGTAACAGTTCAGGGCAGGACATTCGAGACAAGCTTCCTCCTCCCAAATATTTCAGACAAAGGGACCTTCCAGGTGAGGGAGTTTGCACATGCCTTTTGGGTCCAAGGGGAATGAATTTACTGTTCTCACGTCTCAGAACTGTGAAAATTATTTCTGGCTTCTGACTCATAGCTATTTTTTTTTCTTTTTTAACTTTTTTCTCTATTAAAGAGAAGGGTACTTAAAAAAAACAAAAAAACAAAAACTGTTATCTTGTAAATAAGAGGGAAAAAAACTTCCCCCGTTGTTTTCCCTTGGAAACACATTTACTTCCTGTTTCTACTTCATGCCTTCCCCCTTTTATTCATGTATTCATTGAGAAAGACTTACTAGCTGCCCCCTTCCTGAGCCTGCTAAAGGCTGGAAACCAACAATGGCAGGCCAGGTCCCTACTGGGGAATTGTTGACGACTTACCCAGGAGGCGCCAAACAAAGGCAAGAACTCTGAAAGCCACAGCTGGGGCGCAGCCCCAGGAAGCAGGAGTTGGTCTCCTTTGCAGGAATTCTCTCCGTGGAGGGAGGTGTGCAAAGAATCAGAATCACAGCTCCCCAGGGAGGTCTAATAGGCCCACCTGCAGAAGCATGTCCCTGGCCCCAGCCACGGAGGACACCTTCAGAGTGGAAAGACCCCAACCCATGTCGTTTGGAGTAAGTGACGTTTTAACACTCGTAAAAGGTGAAGAACTTCCCTGGCAGTCCAGGGAATGGACTTCTAATGCAGGGACCACAGGTTCAATCCCTGGTCTGGGAACTAAGATTCCGCATGCATGCAGTGTGCCCCTCCCCTCCTCCCACCCCGGCCAAAAAAGTGCAGGTGTTTCTTCCGTAAAGAAGGGAGGGAAGACAGACCTGGGCAGAGGGACCAGCATATACTAAGGGACAGAGACTTGGAATAGTGTGAGCATTTAGGAATCTTCTAGAAAGGTACCCAAGTGAGGGGACACAGGTAGGAGTGATGGGAAAACAGACTGAGCAGGGAAGGCTAGCTATGATCCAGGCTTGAAAAGTTGAGGAATCCCTTCATCTCTAAAGTAGTTTCTCTGTGTTTGTAGCAAGTTAATTTCCTCCTGTTTGGATAACATTAAGTATTAGGCTGTGAGAGAATGGGGTAGGGAGAACTTTCAACAAAGCCAAAAGAAACCCACACCTTGACAATTCATTCCACTATCTGATAAGCACTAAATTAATTTCCATATTAACACATTATGTGGAGATAAGACACAGAAACAGGAATCACAAAAGACACACAGGGCTCTTATTAAATTTCCGAGACAGTGTGTGAATTAGTCTGAAGCCCAGGAAACATAACACAGGAGAGCTTTGCAGGGAGCAGCTGTACAGAGATGGATTACCTGGAGAAATAGGTTTGGCTCTGGAACTGATGTTTTCTTTTCCCTGTGAATAGAACAAGATAAGACACGTCTCTTACAAAATGTAACTGTTTCTGACACTCTTTCCCCTTGACTCCCGCAGGCACCTCACCAAGTGCTGCCAGGCACCCAAGCAAGCTCTCGGCAAGACCCAAGAGTTCATTATCCAGCCATGTGGGCCTCTCCAATCCAGGCCCCAGCACATCTTGTGGATGAAATTGTGCAAATCTAGGGGAAAAAGCCTGTTCCCGATCCTCTCAGGCTTGGCTCTGTTTTGTGTTCACTCGAGCTTTGTGAAATGAAAGTCTCTCAGTCGTGTCCGACTCGTTGCCTCTCCATGGACTATACAGTCCATGGAATTCTCCAGGCCAGAATACTGGAGTGGGTAGCATTCCCTTCTCCAGGGGATCTTCCCAACCCAGGGTTCGAACCCAGGTCTCCCACATTGCAGGTGGATACTTTACCAGCTGAGCCACAAGAGAAGCCCAAGAATACTGGAGTGGGTAGCCTACCCCTTCTCCAGCCAATCTTCCCATCCCAGGAAATGAACCGGGGTCTCCTGCATTGCAGGCGGATTCTTTACCAGCTGAGGTACCTTGCATGATGAATTAAAGAATTTTCCATGTGGCTGAAGGCATTGAGGAACTGTACCACTGGTCCCAATACTAATGCATTTTTAACTTTCCCCCTTTTAACCAGGAGCCAGGGAGAAAAGATAGACTCCAGCTGAATTCTTTCTACGCTAAGACATGAAGAGCCAGAGCTCCCCAGAGCCCTGCAAGTTGCATTTCTCCAGGTTCACTTGGGCAAGACAGAACCCTTCATTTTCCTTCTCCGTTTAATGAAAAAATTGAGCTACATGATTTCTTTTCTTGTTTTGTTTATTTATTTATATATTTTTGGCTGTCCTGGGTCTTCGTTGCTGTGAGGGCTTTTCTCTAGTTGCAGTGAGCGGGGCTACTCATTAGTTATGGTGCACGGGCTTCTTGCTGTGGTGGCTTCTCTTGTTGAAGAGCACAGGCTCAATAATTGTAGCACAAGAGCTTAGTTGCTCTGTGGCATGTGGGATCTTCCTGGATCAGGGATCAAACTTGTATCCCCTGTGTCCCCTGCATTGGCAGGCACACTCTTTACTGAGCCACCAGATGAGCCCCAAGCTGCATGATTTCTAATATCCCTATGTATGTTAACATCCTATCATTCCTAGGATAGTAGTAATTAATAGCAACCTGTGCTTTCACAGAGCTTCCCAGGTGGCTTAATGGTAAAGAATATATCTGCCAATGTAGGAGACCCAGGTTCAGTCCCTGGGTTGATAAGATCCCCTGGCGAATGAAATGGCAACCCACTCTACTATTCCTGCCTGGGATATTCCATGGGCAGAGAAGCCTGGCAGGCTACACTTCATGAGGCTGCAAAGGAGGCTAAGTCAGACACGACTTAGCAACTAAACAATGGCAACAACAACAAATGCTTTCCCGTTGTGGTGAGCCCGCCTAGAACCCTTCAGTGAAGACTTTATTACCCAGATGTTAGGAATGTCACTGGAGAGAGTTGCCTCAAGCTGCAGAGAGTGCCAGACTGCCCTGGGACAGCCCACCTGGTGGACATGTTGTATAAGCACCCAGCCCTTTCACCTTTACTGACACTATGCCAAGGGCACTCCAGCTCCAGAGCTCTCCATGCAATTGGCCAAGTCTTTCATTTGGCCTCACCTTCTCCCTCTGCCTCCTTCTTCTATGACATTGCTCCCGCATGCTCCTTAACCAGCATCCTGCAAGCTAACCCCCTTCTCTAAGTCAGGTACTTAGGGAACCCAGCCTACCATGCCTATTCTCATAGACATACAGTTTGAGCCTCTGAGGGACCTCCACCCAGGTCTCCTCCCTCATTTTACAAACAAGAAAATGAAGGCTCAGAAAATTATTTACCAAGTTCGACCCATCGGCAGAACCAGGACTAAATCTTCCGCTTCCCAAGTCTCAGGGATGTCCTCTTCCTATCACACCTCACTGCCTTCTCCAGCTTATCTCATTTCCCTTGCCTGGTGGAAAGAGATACGTAGGCAGAGAGATAAATTGATTTATCCATCCATCTCCACCGCAAAGGAGACTAATAAGCAAACGCATGAATTCCTGAGTTATTCACTGCATCTACTTTAAATAAATAAACCATCGGTTTTCGTCTGAGGATTTGTTTTTAACCTCCTTGTGAAGCCGAATCACATAAAGACACACAAGCTCTGAATTAGGAACCAGGAAACGAGTTGTTGTCTCAGATCCTCACTCTTTTGTTGCAAATATGCTGCTGTTTGATATTAGGCTCTTCCATATCCCAAGATTGATTGAGGTTAAGGGGTGCTGCTGCTGCTGCTGCTAAGTCGTTTCAGTCGTGTCCAACTCTGTGCGACCCCATAGACGGCAGCCCACCAGGTTAAGGAGTGGGGACGATGTAAATCATATTATGAAATAATGACCAGTGAGGATGGTTATGTCAGATGCTGTCTTTGGGGGAAGTTGGGTGAAAGATAAACAGGAACTTTCTGTATTCTTTTTGCAATATCTTGTAGTTAAAATTATTTGAAAAGACAAAAGTTAAAAATAATAATAACTGAATGATAGTTTTATTGATCATAACAGGGAATGTTTAGGGATGACTTGAGGTGGCGTGAACAGGGAGGAATGGACAGATTCTATAACATAATCAAAATGCTTAATTGCAAGGCTAGTGCATTCTGAATGTCACTCAGTGGGATGGAGGACAATGACTGTTTCACCAGGCATTTTTTGCTTTTGTTGTTTAATTGAAGTATAGATATTCTGCAGCATTGTGTTAGTATCTGGTATATAGATGTGATTCAGTTTTACAGACACACATATATATATGTTCTTTTTCAGATTCCTTTCCATTACAGATTATTACAAGATACTGAATATAGTTCCCTGTGCTATATGGTAGATCCTTATTGTTTATTTATTTTAAATATAGTTGTGTGAATCTTTTAACCCCTGAAATTAGGATAAACTCCTGATTTCTTACTCCCCCGTCTTCCCCCTCTGGTGACCATAAGTTTGTTTTCTGTGTTTGTGAGTCTGCTTCTGTTTTGGAAATAAGTTCATTTGGATCATTTTGTTAGATTCCATATATAAGTGATATCATATGATACCTCTTTCTCTGTCTGACTTCACTTAGTAAAATAATCTCTAGATCCATCCGTGTTGCTGCAAAGATGTGCCACATCGTCTTTATCCATTCATCTGTTGATTTAGGTTGCTTCCACGGCTTGGCTATTGCAAATAGTGCTACTATGAACATTGGGATGCATATATCTTTTCAAATTAGGGTTTTCTCTGAATTTATGGACATGTGTTTTTGAATTTATTTTATCAAAGTATGGTTGATTTAGTTAATTTCTGCTCTCAACAAAGTGATTCAGTTATATATATAACACTGAATTTTTTCACATTCTTTTCCATTATGGTTTATCACAGGATATTGACTATAATTTTCTGTGATATACAATAGGACCTTGTTTTGTTTATCTATCCTACAGTATATAGAATAGTTTTTGTCTGCTGATCCCAAACTCCCCATCCATCTCTCCCACACACCCCCCTTCTTGGCAATCACAGGTCTGTTCTCTATGTCTGTGAGTACAGGCGTGTGTTTTTAAAAGCATGCCCTCCATGACTTAAAAAACTTAAGGCCTTGTTACAGAATACAGATTTGTCATGTGCCCAATATGCAGTGAGCCTAAACAATACAGAAATGTGGGAGTTTGGAGCAGAGAATGGTTTACTGCATTTCCATGCAAGAAGAACAGGTGGCTCATGTCCCCAAACACCCCCAAATCCTCAAAGAGTTTCAGCAAAACCTTTTTAAAGGCAAGGTCTTTAAAAGAAAAGGGGGGACGGGTCTCAGGGTATGTGATTAATTCATGCACAATTCTCTGATTGGTTGATATTGAGGTAGCAGGGCAGTTAATATGATCAATCCTTAGGCGCCAGTACGTCTGGGAGCTACGTGCTCATGATCATCAAGTAGTTAATTTCTTCCATTTGGTGGTGGTTTTGAACATCTGAAAAACTCAGGAAATATGGAGGTATGCTACAGGAGAGGATATGGGGTAGAGGTCTGTCCCTGGGAAGGCACCACAGGGTCCTGCTCCCTTGCAGACTTATCTGGATTTTTTAAGCCAGAGCCTTGAAAAATGTCTGCTACAGCACCTGCTTTCTGTTCTGGTTAAATCTTACAGTCTCTCCCACCTCGAGGGCTATCATCCACTGGGTCTGATCAACTCCTTCATTTTACAGACGAAGGAAAGGAAGCCCCGATAAGTAAAAAGCTTGCTCAGGTTGTCCAGAGAGTAGCTGATTTCATAGAATAAAAACAGAAAATTCCAAGTTATAAACAGACACCTGGCCTGTGGTTTGCAGAGTGTCTTGTCCTCTCCAAGAGCCTAGTGTCGGAGAAGCAGAAGCCACATACAAAATGAGTGCCTGGGACGTCTGCCCAGAGGAACAACATCAGGGATGGTCCCTTTCCAGCCCACCGGCTCTAGCCAAGAGCTGCCAGCAACACAGTCCTGCAGGCTGTCCAAGGTAGTCTCCTGGAGAAGGATCCTGAATGCAGGAGCTGTCCACAACTCACTCAAGAACTGAGGATTTTCAGTTTTGAAACTAACCTGCATTCCTGGGTACTGTCAAGTATAAATCAAATGTCACCTTAAAAAGAAAAAGAAACCAATCAACTAACTGAAGACAACTGCCTCCCATCACAATGCCATTCCATAAAATTTCCATTTCTTCTCTGAGTTCTGATGTTTCTCCCAAGAAAAGAAATGTTTTTCAGTTACAAGATGCAAATATGAACCAAAACTGCTGTTGATTCAAAACGTATATTATCTTAGAGATGTTTGGCTTCCTATAAAATAGTCATGGTTTCTAGTGAATATTTCAATGTTCATAGGGATAAGAAGGACAGTGTGAGGTTTTATCTGTGCACATATTGAAGGCATTTTTTAAAATTACTTGTAAACTGCAATATATACACAACCAAGTGTACAAAGCTGATTAATTGTTATATATTATAGATCTGGTAGCCACCGTGCTGACCAAGATAGAGGACATTTTCAACACCACCACAGTGTTCCTAGGGCACACAAATATGGACATGACATTTAAATATTATGCAAATTGAGGCCTCCTATGCCCTCTGCCTGGGTGGCCAGCTTATCCCAGATGTGTAATGGACTCCCAGAGGTAGCCAGGGGAGATTGGAGGAAAAATTTCTCTTAAAGGCAATTGCAAGACATTCAGGCACATAACTTCAGAACCTCTCCAAGCAGTCCCATGCCCTTGAGAACATTTTCTTGACAAAGTAAAGGAAACCTTAAGGGACAGTGATCCCCAACATCTTTGGCATCAGGGACCAGTTTTGTGGAAGACAGTTTTCCACGGACTGAGGCAGGGGGATGGTTTTGGGATGATTCAAGTGCGTTACATTTTATTTTATTTTTTTTTATCTGGCTGTGCTGGTTCTTCATTGCTGCCCTGGGGTTTACTCTGTTGCAGCAGGCAGGGGCTACTCTCTAGCTGCGGAGCTCCGGCTTCTCATTGCGATGGCTTCTCACTGCAGTGGCTTCTCTTGTTTCGGAGCATAGGCTTTAGGCACTCAGGCTTCGACAGTTTCAGCACATGGGCTCAGCAGTTGCAGCTTGTGGGTGTAGTTGCTCCTTGACATGTGGGATCTTCCCCAGCAAAGGATCGAATCCATGTCAACTGCACTGGCAGACAGATTCTTAACCACTAGACCACCAGGGAATTACCAAGGGCACTACATTTATTGTGCACTTTATTTATATCATTATTACATCAGCTTCACCTCAGATCATCAGGCATTCGATCCCATGGGGACCCTGCTTAAGGCAAGGAAAAGGAGAATGGGAGCTGGATGAGGATGGCAGTGAAAGTGAGGTTTAAGGAAAATTCGAATGTGGCGGACCAGAGAAAAACAGCAGCGAAACCTGATAGGCTTGACTTGTAAATTACAGTTTTCAGTAAAGAATGATAATGCTTGCAGGTTTGTTTAATAGCCACTGAGGGGTGGAAACTTTGGTCTAGAGGCTGAAAAAAAGATGCTCCTGCTCCCTTTAAATCCCTAAACTGATGTTTACAGAGAGATGTCTTTTCTCTCTCCTTGATTGTCAAGTCCAGTGCCAAGTATCAGCTTTGATTCTGTTTTTTTCCAGTGGGAAATTTCCTTCCACTCTAAAGTCAGGATTTAATAACATAAAGCTGCTGTCAACCCGGGATTTGAGATCTGATTTCACCAACCTTCTTTTTTCTAGGTCACATTTAAAAATCTTTCGTACTTAGAATCTTCTACCCAGAAGGTTTCCTCTGTCAGGGGCAAAAACCCACTTTTCAAATTAGAAACTTTCCTCTATCTTCCAAAATCCAATTTCTAGTCTGAAAGAAGAGTTCCCCAGCTTCATCCACCTCCCAAAAGCACAGCCTCGTGTCCTGCCTGTGTTTTACCCAGGGCCTGGTTTGCTAATGAACTAAGCCAAGCTGTGCTGAGGACTGCTGCTGCTGCTGCTAAGTCGCTTCAGTCATGTCCGACTCTGTGCGACCCCCATAGATGGCAGCCCACCAGGCTCCCCCGTCCCTGGGATTCTCCAGGCAAGAACACTGGAGTGGGTTGCCATTTCCTTCTCCAATGCATAAAAGTGAAAGTGAAGTCGCTCAGTCGTGTCCGACTCTTAGCAACCCCATGGACTACAGCCCACCAGGCTCCTCCGTCCGTGGGATTTTCCAGGCAAGAGTACTGGAGTGGGATGCCATCGCCTTCTCCATGCTGAGGACAGTTTTATTTAAAGAAGACACTTGAAGCTGTGGGCTGCCTGGAGACCTTTAGCATCAGATGGTGTTAGGATCTCCAGGTGGTGACCTTTGACTAAAGGAAGAAAGACAATAATAAATAGAAGGCATCATTTTTCAGAGGGTTCAGCTCATCCACTGTAATCTATAAGCCTTTTAGCTTTCTTTGCTGCCTAGCACAAGTGAACATTTTGAGAAAATATCAAATCTCAATGAGAAGGATTTTTTCTTTCCCTACAAGTTGGGGTTGAGGGGGCTATACACACATCTGTGTGTGTATAGCAAGAATCCCAGTTGAGCTCAAATCAGAGTCTACCCTCTGCTGTAGAACTAGCGGGGTCCCATCATGCCTTGGAATTTCTATTTGCCTTGAGTTGATATATACAGAGGATTTGTTTCCTGGCTTCGGGAAGGAGGGAGAGTTTTGTGCACAGATATCTGGACCAAGAAATCCCATCTTGGCTTCAAGACCTACGTTTTTTCCCCACCATGTATGTCCTTACAATGTCATCTGATTACAATATGTAACTATCACACATTCATTGTAAATAATTCCAACAACTTATAAAGATATAATACTTTAAAATATAAAAATGCAATAGAATGTTTATTTTATAAAATTTATTTTATTAGTTTATTTTATATATTATTTATTTTATAAAAATGGTACCATCCTAAATAACAAAGACTAGTATTTTGGTGACCACTCTTGCAAGCATCTCTTTACGCATATATGCACATATCTCTGTAATTTTACAAAAATGGGATCTTATATAAATGATCATTTTTCCTGTGGACACCTTTCCCCACCTCTCTCTGTCCTCATCCTGATCAGCAGCCCATACCCATCTCCATTTTCCCCAATTAACGCTTGTGTCTTAGCCAGAAAGCAGAGCCTGAGACAAGGATTGGCACACAAGTAGTTTATTTGAGGCAGTGACCCAGGGAACAGGAATGAAGAGCTGGAAAGAGCAAAGCAAGGAAGAAAGAAAGTCAATACAAGCGCTCTTTATTGAACTGGTCATGGCCATGAGCAATTAGGACTCAATCCCCCAGGGACCAGCTAAGGAGCTATTGGAATACAACTCAGAATTGTCCACCTGTGGGAAGGGAAGATGGAAGCACTTATTTATTCACTAATTTCTGTCTCTCATTGGTCAAGGATTGCCCCCTGAATATTAATTTCCTTTTATTTCTAGATTGTGCACAAGTGAGCAGCTGCCAGACTAGTTTAGGAGCCATTTCATCAAGTGACTTCAGAGAGAGCTCCAGGCAGAAAGTGAGAAATGAGGTTCAGCTCAGGGAAGATGCTGGAAGGTCATACCTGCACGAAGCTGGTCACTTCAGCAATGGACATGGCAAAAGGTAGGCTGAAGGGATACAAGGCATGAGGCATGAGAGCTGACTAATATATTTCACTCCTTAAGCTACTTGCACCCACTCAAGCCCTTCCTGGAGTCTATTCAGTCACAGTCTTTCCTTTTCATTGTTATACTTGACATATAGTATTATATTAGTTTCAGGTGTACAACATAGTGACTCAATATTTTTATTCACTATGAAATTTTCACAACAATAAGTCCAGTTACCATCCTTCACCATACAAAATGGTTACAATATTATTGATTATATTCCCTATGTATACATTACATCCCTGAGACTTATTTATTTTATAACGGGAAGTTTGTACCTCATAATTCCTTTCACCCATTCCATCTGCCCCCCTGCCACACACCCCCACCCCTGCAACCACTGGTTTGTCCTCTGTATTTATGAATCTGTTTTGCTTTAATGTGATGGCCAGCAGCAGTCTCTACAAAAGAGACAGGAGAGTCTGTAGACCAAGCTACAGTCCTCACAGCTGTACACGGTCCCAATACCACTGTTGATGTGCATTGTTTCTTTCCCCCATGCTCATTCCAGACTTCCCTCACCCTGGCCAAACTTTTCATCCCTCATCTCTGCAGAGTCAGGGCCTTAGTTCTCTTACCCCTATTTAGTCATGGTTTCTGTGATGGCCCATTTCTACTTACCAATTGACATGAAGCACAAGTATCCCATGGGTTCCAGACAGGTTCCTTTCTTACTCCATTGGTGATCAGCATTTCTAGCTCCTTATAGTAATCAGGGTTCATTATCCTCACCAATGTAGCTATTTACAGTCCACTTGCTCAAGAAAGCTAAAATGACTAGACAGTAGTTATAACTTCAAATCCAGTAGAGTAAATATGCCTCTCAACCGCTATTCTACTCCACAGTGTGGGAAGTGCAAATTCCTCAAGTAGATTCCTGGGAGTAATGGTGAGAGTAGCTAATCTTCTTTCACCCCTTGGTACCAGGACCCACATATTCTAGCTATTATGGACATAAACCATATTCTGGCCATGATTCAGTGCATGTATAACATATCATGAAAGTCACATTCCAACACCACTGAGTGTTGTGCCCAAGAGAACATCTTACAGGAATCTTTACTAAATCCATCATCCTTCTTCTTAGCTGTCAACTTCTAGTGATTCCTATAGCCATACATCCAATGGCACACATCTTTCACTATAAAATGGTTTTGAGCCAATGTTTTGTAGGCTCTATGTTGGTAAATCAGGCATTCTGTTGACCCTTGCTTGGTGATGCTGACAGACTGGGATCATAATCTCATATCCAGAGTAGATGTCACTTCTTCTAAGAACAAACTGCTGCCCTATCAGGGTGAAAAAATCTGAAAGAAATTCACCCACCACCAGGTGACTTATTGGTCTCATTGAGTGATGTTATCCCATCAAGAGCTTCTCTATGATTACTTTGGCTGGAAATCTAGGCGCTCATCAGTGGCAATAACTTGATCAACCTCAATAAGAAGAAGCTCCAGGTGATGGACTAATTATATAGCATTTATTTTGGTTCCTATGGCATTCAAGAGACCATTGAAGAAGACCTTGGTGACCAAGGAGAGCAGCTGGCTGTTATCTACACAAAAGGGCTATCCTCTGTGGTGAATGCTCTCTGGTAAGGATTAACATGAGACACAAAAATCTTACACACCATGCCCACTTTCATGGACACAAATGCCTCATCTCTTAACTTCCTCAACTCTCATCTTTCAGTCTTGTTCCTCGGGCCCTTAGCCACTCAGCCAAACCACTTACTCCTGCCAGCCATCTGCGTATAAGACATATCTCAGATTATCTCTGCCCCCATGTAAATTAAATCATCAATGTACTACTGTAGCTCTTCCTGCAAACAGGACTTTTCTTCTCACCATCCCGTAGGGCCCCCTTGGGTGGGGCTGTAGGGCAGAGGGATCCAGCAACATACTGAACTTATCCATCTGTGAACAATCTCCAAGGTTTTTCCTCCTATGTCAGTTGGTCATAACTCCCTCCCTCCCAACCACAAGGCTGACTGTATTAAGTTGAGGAGGAGGCAATGGTACCACAGAGGCAGGTGACATGGGAGTCAGGGCTGCCTGTTCATGTCACTTACTTGTGCCCTCAGTGCCTATTCATATGCAGTTCAAAAATCTACCGTTCTTTCTGGACAAGTACCTGCTAATCACAGGATTTAGTGCAGGCCATAATACCAAATTTTTGATTGGCACCTGAGGTCGCATAGTCCCTTGATTGTTCATGGCAGATGGTCAGGGTCCACTAGGGCCTAACAGGATACAAAGTAGCATACATTTGCTTTTTAAATGGTGAGTTAATCTCTGCTGAAGAAGGTGTGACTTTGCACTACATCCCTAGGGTTCTATGCTGTGATTTTCCTATAAGGGTTTTCCAAGGACTCCACACAGCATTCTTATCTACTGTAGATACTTCTCATACTGTTGGATTTGCCAAGTCTTATGACTCAAGTGGCAGAACAGCCTGCCCCAAAGCCAAGATAGGCTGGAGAATCTTCTCAAAACAGACAGGATTCTGAGTGACCCAATCAAAGGACAAGAACTGTATTCCCAAATGTGTTCAATGTAACCTCCAGAATTGAAAGAGGTACAAGTGTAATGTCTCTTACCTGGTATAGGAGGTACAAGAAGAAAATCAGTTATCCTTGGCAACTTGTTGGGACTGTCCTTGCACTTCCCATGTCATCACGGGCCTCAAACACATCACCAGTGTGCCAGATGCCAGCAGTTGTTACCAGTCTACTTCCCACCAGCAATGGGGTCCTTATCACTGTCTGATCAGTGAGTGAACCAATCCCACAATGCCAGCTGAGGTTCTGCTTTCTAGGGTCACTGCTGTGATTAACTTTGTTCACCTAGATTTTCCCCAGAAAGCAGAGACTGAGACCAGGGTTTACATGCAGGAAATGTATTTTGGGAAATGATCCTAGCGAACAGAAATGGTGGTCGGGAATGAATGAGACAGAGAAGGAAAGAAAGCCAGTCCTTCACTTACTGAGCTTGCCCTAACTGTAGGCAGCTAGGGCTAGAACCCCCCAGGAGACTGTTAGCTTCCTTGGCTGCAGTAACAAATCACCTCAAACTTATCAGCTTCAAACAATAGAAGTGTATTTTTTCACAGTTCCATGGGGTAAAAATCTGAGATCAAGGTGTCAGCAGAGCCATTCTCCCTCTGAAGCTTCTAGAGAAGAATCTTTCGTTGCTTGCCCCAGCCTCTGGGGTTGTTGGCATTCCTTGGCTTGTGGCCACACCTCCCTCTGCTCTGTCTTCACATCACCTTCTCCCCTGTATCTGTCTTTTCTTCTGTCTCAAGTGTGCCTCTGCCTTGCTCTGAAAAAGACACTTATCATTGAAATTAGAGCCCACTCAGATAAACCAAGATAATCTCAAGATCCATAATTTAATCACACCTGCAATGACCCTTTTTCCAAACAAGCTAACATTCATAGGGATCTAGAGATTTGACATGGATCTCTTTGGGCAGGTCATTTTTTGACTGACCACAGATATCTGAGGAGTTCAACAAAATGCACCTCAGAGTTGCCCATCTCAGGAGAGAAAGAGGAGAGGATTAATCCACCACATCCAAGGCCTATTGGTCAAGGTTTGCCACATGAGTGTTAACCACTTGGAACCTGCAGATTGCGTAGGCAGGTGTGAATGCTGGGTGCATCCAGCCACACCAGAGATCTGGAGTGGAAGAAGGGGAGTTGAAGTGAGTGCTGTCAAGTGATGTCTACTGAAGCTAGGAGCTCTAGAAAGTTTGGCAAAGAAGGTGAACCAGTGCACAGGAAACAAAGGAATAAAATAAACAAATGGGCCTATATCAAAAGTAAAATCATTTGTGCAACGAAAAGGTAATCTATGGGGTAAAAAGGTGGCCCACAAAATGAAAGAAAATATTTAAAAATCGTATATCTGATAAGGAGTTAATATCCAGAGTATATGAAAAACTACAACTCAACAGCTACAACAAAACACACAAACAGATGGGAAAAAGGGCAAAGGGCTTGAATAGGCATTTCAGCAAAGAAGATAAACAAGTGGCCAATAAGTATATGTAAAGATACCTAGCATCACTAAATATTAGGGAAATGCAAGTCAAAACCATAATTAGTTACTCACAGCCATTAGGATGGCTACTATCAAAAACAAAAATGAAAACAAAAATGAATAAGTGTTGGCAAGGATTTGAAGAAACTGGAAACCTTGTGTACTATAAGAGGAAACACAAAATGGTATAGTCTCTGTGGAAAACAGTGGGGTTTCTCAATAAGTTAAAGCTAAAATTATCGTATGATGTAGCAATACTACTGGGTATACACCCAAAAGAACTGAAAGTAGTGTCTCAAACAGGTGTTGGTATACCCATGTTTAGAACAGCATTATTTGCTATAGCCAAAAGATAGAAGCAACCCATGTGATGATTAACAGACAAATGGATGAAGAAAGTGTGCTCGATACAGATAATAGAATATCATTTGGCCTGAAAAAGGAAAGAAATTCTACACGCTACAACATGGATGAAACTTGAGGGCATGCTAAATGAAATAAACCAATCACAAAAGGACAAATGCTGTATGATTCCTCTTGTATATGGTACCTAGAGTAGTCAAATTCACAGGCAGAAAGTAGAATTGTGGTTACCAGAGCTGGTGGAGAAGAAACAGTGACCTATTGGGTAATAGGTTTGGAGTGTCAGTTGGAAAGATGTGAGCTTTCTGGAGAGGGATGGTGATGATGTACTAGTATATTCACGACAAGGTGAATATACATGATGCCACTGAACTATACACTCAGAAATGGTCAAGATGATAAACTGTAGATTGTGTGCACTTTACCATGTTTCTTAAATTTTTAAATAAAATTTTTTAAAGGTGAACTGAAAAAGATGTTGAGGCAAAAGAGGTATTTGATACCTTTATAAAAACCTAAGTTATGTCTTGTTTCTTAATATTAATGCATCTTATAAATGCCCTATTAACTCCTTTACATATGCACATATACCAAAACATACAGATTGACAGTGTACATTATTGTACAAATAATGTATAATACACTGTACAATGTAACCTGTACAAATACACACTATTTGTACAGGTTACACTATTGCACAGGTTCCATTTTGTACAAAAATGGGATCAAATTTCATATACATTTCTACCTCTTTTATTTGCAACTCAATCCTTTCAAGTCATCTGAAATAGTTCTAGTTCATTATCTCTAATGTCTACCTATAATTTCACAGTATAAATATATCATGATATATTCAGTCAATTTCTTTTCTCGATGGGAAATCAATTTATTTTCGGTCCTTCGATTCTAAAGCACATCTGCAATACACATTCTTCTGCCTATTTCTGATGGCCTGTTATTGAGCTCTGTGAACAGAAGAGTTCAAAGTTGAAAGACATAAGGACTTTGTGAGACTGGATACTAGCAGTGATGCTCTGGGGTCTCCACGATAAGATGTAAGGGCTCACCCTGTGGCATTGTCATCTGAAGACACAGGTGATTAAGGCTTCAAGGACCAATGTGCCAAGCAGAATGCATTCTTGCACATTTACCAGCAGCAGAAGGAGAACTTGAGCACAAGCAAGGCACATCTGGAGACTCCCTCAGATCACTGAGGGATTCTGCGCCCAGGCTTTGAGTTTCCACAGTCATCCCATGATTATTTGTAGCATCAGCTTGGGTACCTCTGGGTTGATCAGGGAAAGGCTCCCATATTCCTTTTCAAGGTAAAGATGATCCTCACCTTTGCTCTAAGAAGTTCCAGAGATGACGGACTCTTGAAATCATCACAGGGATGCTGCTCTTTGCAGAGCAAGCTAGAGAATTGCATAAGCAGCTTTATTTCTCCTCAACAGTAAAATAAATCTGGGAGAAGACACTGGGGCTATAAAAGGCAAGTGTCAAAATGATGAAAGATTCCATAAAGTGTGTGGTATGCATAAGAGAGAGAGAGAGAGAGAAGCATTTGGAGTCTTTATCCATTTTCCCTCCCTCTCATTGAATCTTAATTCTCCACTTTATTATCACCCATTTAAAATTAAATTCTCCATGAGGGACTTCCAACAGAGGAACTATATCCAGATGACCCTGCCCAGGGACCTACTTCACCCAAGCACATCAATCTCCTACATTTATTCTTAAGCTCACAATATATTTAAGTAGCCAGTGTAAGAATGGTTAAGTGTTCACTCTGGGAACACTGGCTAGATTATTGCTAAGTCATTTACATAATAATTTCAGTGGATCTGTATGCTGTTTCCACCTGGTTCTACTCTTCTTATGTGTTCAGACATAATTACAACATTTTAGATATCTTTAAAACTCAGAGGGTGGAGAGAATGACAAGACAGAGAGAGAGAAATAATTAATTTCTGAAATGACCACAGGTTTCAGCCCCACCATCTGCTCTGCTATCTCTACCTCCTCCTTTCAACTTGAAGCTCCACTCCCATCCCCAGGGCTCTGTGATGTTTACAGGATAAAGTCCAGTCTCCCCTGCCAAGTTTTCAAGCCCAGTCCCAACCTCATTCTCCAATTTGATTTCCTGATGTCCCCACCCCCAAGTACAAAGTCACCTTGGCCACTCCCCAAGCCTCCTCTTGTTATCTCCCATGTAAATGTGTCTGAGTTTCATACTATTCCCCTCTCTGATGTTGTCTGCTCTCTGCCAATCAAGGCTCCGCTTCCTTCTGTAGCCAGCTCAAGTCCCACCCACCTTTTCTAACAATATTTCCAAAAATGTAAAACCTCCATGGTGAGGGATGTTTTCATCTCTTTTGTTCACTGATGTATTTCCACAAAGCCTGGCACATCGCTGCAAAATGAATAAAAAGCTAAGTTTACTCCTGATCAGTCCATCTTACCACTGGCCAACTTGAGGACATTTGTCACTCTTAATGACCTGCACTTAGATCCTTTGTCTTATTTGGTCTCACCCGAACTTCAGTTAATACCTGCCCACTGTTATCATTTCATCTTTCTTCTAGATGGAACAATTCCAAAGGGTAAGCATCTCTTCCAACTCACCTTCCCTGTCATTCACTCTCCCATTACTCAGTCCTGCTGTTAGCTGCGTATTTCACTTTTCAATTATATGGTCTCAACAATGTAATAACTATATATGTTAATTTTCATCCTTTGCTGCCCCCAGGGACAGAGGTTAGTTAGTTTGAAATCTCCAATCAAGCATCCATACACCATGAGCCTTCAACCACCGTTATAGCCAATCAACACTGGAGGGTTTCCTGAGAGCTTAAGGGATGCTAGAGAATATTTTTCATCACTGAGATGTAGAAAGCTCAAGGCATGGGGACTGCATACAAATGTGGTCAGACACCTCTGTCATTGCTCAAATAGCTTCAGTGTCTCTCTCTTGGGAAGTTGTATCAGCTTCCTAACTCAACTCCCTGACCCCCACTCTCCTATGCTGTTTTCAAGATTAGCCAACTCCAATTGTCTTTTTAAAAAATTTTATTGATGTATAGTTGATTTGCAGTGTTGTATTTAATTTCTACTGTACAAAAAAATTTTTAATAAAATAAAAATAATTTCTGCTCTACAACAAAGTGATTCAGTTATACATATATACATTCTTTTTCATACTCTTTTTCATTATGGCTCATCACAGGTTATTGAATATACTTCCCTGTGCTATATAGTAAGACCTTGTTGTTTATCCATTCTATTCAATATATATAATAATTTGCATCTGCTAGTCCCAAACTCCCAATCCATCATGCCCCTACCCCTCCTGCTCCCCTGGCAGGAGTCTGCCTAATGTTCTGTTCTCTTTGTCTGTGAGTCTGTTTCATAAATATGTTCATTTGTGTTGTATATTAGATTCCACTAAGTAATATCACATGGTATTTGTCTTTCTGACTTTCTTCACTTAGTATAATAATCTCTAGGTCCATCTATGTTGCTGCAGATGGCCTTATTTCATTCTTTTTATAGCTGAGTAGTATTCCATTGTTTATATGAGGAATTTATATCTATATAATATATGCGGATATATTGGATATCCAGAGAAGATAAAGGATATCTTCTTTATCCATTCATCAGTCGATGAACATTTAGATTGCTTTCATGTCTTGGCTATTGTAAATAGTGCTGTTATAAACATAAGGGTGCGCATGTCTTTTGAATTATAATTTTGTCTGGATGTATGCCCAGGAGTGGGATTGCTGGATCATATGGTAGTGCTGTTTTTATTTTTTTGAGGAACCTCCATACTGTTTTCCATAGTGGCTGCACTAATTTACATCCCAATCTTTACCATGGAAAGTGATATTTCCAAAACACAAGGCTAACTGTTGTTCACTCACTCTCTTAAAACTCTTCTGCGGCCTCTATGTAAAGCACAGCAACTGAAGAGTTTCCAGGCCACTGAGGCCACCTCCCCAATAGCTTGTGTCTCCCCCTCCCCACTCCTAAATTGCCTCTTTCCCCTCTTCCCACTGGCAACCACTAGTTCATTAGCTGTGTCTGTAATATTCACTAGTTTGTTGTATTTTTAAGCTTTCGTATGTAAGTGATATCGTACAGTATTTGTCTTTCTCTGTCCGACTTATTTCACTTAGCCTAGTGCCCTCTAGGAGAAGGCAATGGCACCCCACTCCAGTACTCTTGCCTGGAAAATCCCATGGATGGAGGAATCTGGTGGGCTGCAGTCCATGGGGTCGCTAGAGTTGGACATGACTGAGTGACTTCACTTTGACTTTTCACTTTCACGCATTGGAGAAGGAAATGGCAACCCACTCCAGTGTTCTTGCCTGGAGAATCCCAGGGACAGGGGAGCCTGGTGGGCTGCCGTCTATGGGGTGGCACAGAGTCGGACACGACTGAAGCGACTTAGCAGCAGCAGTGCCCTCTAAGTCCATTCATGTTGCTGCAGTATGAATTCTTTTTAATCTTGAGATGCAGAATAATATATTAGTTAGGAGATGAACTCTGAAGCTATAATGTTTGAGGTAAAATCCTAACTTTATCACACTCCTACTGTGAGTCCATAAGCAAGTTATTTCATCTCTTGTTGACTCAATTTCTGAATCTATTAAATGACAGCAATAACAGCATCTTCTTCTCTGGATTCTCGAGAAAATTAAACAAATACCTACAAAGTACTTAGCAATACCCAGCACATAGCAAGGACTCAACAAAGCCTCTATTATTGTAGTCACTCAATTTATATAATCCAAAAATCAGTACATTGTTACCTTTACAGTATTATCATAGGCAGAGGGTCATATATAGTGAAATAATTATACGACTCACCATAATGCAGAATCAGATCATCAGGCATTAGATTCTCATAAGGAGCGTGCAACCTAGATCCCTTGCATTTGCAATTCACACTAGGGTTTGTGTTCCTGTAAGAATCTAATGTCCCCACTGATCTGACAGTAGGCGGAGCTCAGGTGGTAATGCGAGTGATAGGGCAGGGCTGTGAACACAGATGAAGCTTTGCTCACTCACCCCCTGCTGTGTGGCCCAGTTCCTATACCAGCCTGTGGCCTAGGGGTTGGGGACCCCTGTCATAGGAAATGCTCAGTAAGGATGAACTTGTTGTTGATGAAGATGATGATGAGAGCATCGCCATGCTTGACACCTTGACTGGCCACTTCATTCGTGTATACAGTAGCAAATATATTTGAAGTGCCTACACTGTGCTCAGGTGCTAGACTAACGCCAGGTCATTTGAAGCATGCCATCATTCTGCCGCAAGAACAAGAAATCCTCTCCCTGGCTCATCTGCCACCCTAGGTCGGTAATGAACCTGACACAGTAACAGGCATCTCTGAGGGCCCAGGCTTATTCCACAGCTACCTTACTAACTGTTCTAAAGTAAAATCACTCTCTGCCATCTAGTCATTTCTGTTTCTAAGATTAGCACTGTAGGAGGTAATATTGAGCAAATACCCTGATTTGTCAACCAAAGAATGTCCTCAATGACTAAGTCTGAGATGAACAGGTCACCTCTGGGTACCCAAGAGAGCATAAAGAAATACCCTCCTGCTGGGGAGATGATCCCCTCTGGTTGTTCATATACATCAGGGAACTGAGAAGAGAAAAATCAATGACAGCCTTGGAAGGGGGATTCATAAGAGAGAACAGACATCCTTTAGTCCATCATAGTGATTGTCATCAATAAGGAGAGATTTCTGGAGAGAAGGATAAATCTTTGGGTCCCAAATTCCAGCCATTTGTGCACACTTGAAATGTCTCCCTTCATTTCCAACCTTGTAGGATTGGCTGGTGGTTCGTTTAGAAAGCCAGTAGGGTTTCCTCACAAGTGCTACCCCTCACCGGATGTCACCCTGTAGCCCCCATCACTGCTGTCTGCTCTCCACCTAGTTCTATTGGGTTGGCCAAAAAGTTCATTCAGGAACTTGAACAAACATTTTGGCCAACCCAATACATCAGCCTGTGTCCTTTCCATTATGTTCTTTAAAGAACTGGTCCATGCAGGTTCAAGGGCATTGGCTGGTTGACCCAAAAGAGAAAAACAAAACTGGGTTCTGTCCAAAGTTTACTTTCAGAAGATTGCTAGGTAGTGAATTGTGTCCACCCTCATCACACACACCCCCCTACCCCACTCAAATTCATATGCTGAAGCCCTAACCCCCAATATGATTGTATTTGGAGAGAGGCCCTTTAGGAAGTAACTAAGGTTAGATGGGGCTACCAAGTGTTGTTACTAGTAAAGGACCCACCTGCCAATACAGGAGACATAAGAGATGTGGGCTCAGTCCCTGATTTGGAAAGAACCCCTGGAGGAGGAAATTACAACCCATTCCAGTATTCTTGCCTGGAGAATCCCATGGACAGAGGAGCCTGGCAGGCTATAGACCACAGGGTCGCAAAGAGTAGGACACAACTGAAGCGACTTAGCCGTAGCAGCAAATTTAGGTAAGGTCATAAGGGGGGGGCTCTAATCTAATAGGATTAATGTCCTTAGAAAGAGATGCTAGGACTTCCCAGTGGTTAAGAACCCGGCTTTCCCTTGTGGCTCAGCTGGTAAAGAATCTGCCTGCAATGCAGGAGACCTGGGTTTGATCCCTGGGTTGGGAAGATCCCCTGGAGAAGGGAAAGGCTACCCATTCCAGTAGGACATGACTGAGCAACTTTCACTTCACTTCCGATGCAGAGGACTCTAGTTCAATCCTAGGTCAGGGAAGATCCAACATGCTGAGCTGTGCACCTTAGCTACTGAGCCCTGGAGCTATGGAGCCCATGCACCACAAAGACAATAAAGGTCACGTGTGCCACAGCTGAGACCCAACACAGCCAAATAAATGAATAAATATATATATATATTTTTTTAAAGAAGAGATGCAGAAAGCTTGCCCTCTTGCTCTCTTCAAATGCACGCTTGGAAGAAAGGCCATGTGAGGACACAGCAAGAGGCTGTGTCTACCGAGCCAGGAAGAGAGGTCTCACCAGAGCTCAAACACTGCCAGCACCTTGATCTTGAACTTCCCGGTCTCCAGAACTGTGAGAAGATAAACTTTAAGCCACACAGTCTGTGGTGTTTGTATGGCAGCCCAAGCTGACTAAGACAGAGATGTTTGTGTGGTTTAAGGGGATGTCTCACTTAGACTTTGGGCAGCTGAGCTGGCTGAGGAGATGTAACGGGGCATTTGATCACCCCCTAGATGCAGACTTTATGCTGGCAATGAGAACCAACTCCATTCCACTCTTTATGACTCTCTGGAAGCATCAGAATCCTCTCTGGCGATGCGTTTGTTCTTCTGCCATGTGTCAAATGGAGCTTCAGATGCCTCTAGGAAACCAGGCTTTGGAACACCTGGCTTAGTGTACAAGCAACTCTCAGGAAGGCTTTGTGCTCCATCCTGGCTGCCTAACTCAGAGCCCACCCCAGGTTCCTCCACTGCAGGGATTGGGGGCAGGAGGGTAGTGCTAGAAACCTGGCTTCCAGTGGAAAACAAACCATGCTTTAAAATATATAGTAATGCATACAACATAGATAATCTGTTATAACAGTAATATATACTTACTGTAGAAAAATTGGAAAATTCATTTTAATATGAAGGAAAATGTTAAATCACTCATAATTGCATTGCCTAGATGCATTTCCTTCCATCCTCCTCCTTCCAGTCATGTGCATGTGTGTGTGATTTTTTTTTTTAACAGAATTGGTATCATACTGTACATAGTTATATATCCTCCATTATAGAACGTTACATCATGGGCATTTTGTGAAATCTTTACGTCTTCTCTGAAAAAAAAAAGATTATTATAGTGCATTTTTTTTGGCCATGCCACACTGGCTTGTGGAATCTTTGTTACCTAATAAGGGATTAAACACATACCTCCTGCACTGGCAGCACAGAGTCTTACCCACTGGACCACCAGGGAAGTTCTTACAGTGGCATTTTTAACATGTAATTTTTATCTAAATCTATAATTTTATTAATATAAAAATGCTAAGGGGTAAAGGGGGAAAGGATGATTATAGCATTATTTCCTCATGCGTTACACTCTTTAGTAGAGATTGCCAGAACCTAGGGAGTGCTACCAAAGGAAACTGTAGAATCTTTTTTTCTCAAGAAGAAATTTGAAAACAGAAGAGACCCAGCCATCCAGGGAACCTTCAGCAGGTGCTGAAATAGCAAGTCAGTGAAATTTTTTTAAAAAGTCAGACATGTCAGTCTTTTGGTGTCATCTTTAATCACTTCAGGGCTTCCCTGGCAGCTCAGTGGTAAAGAACCTGCTTGTCAAGGCAAGAGACATAAGAGCCGTGGGTTTGATCCCTGGGTCAAGATGATCCTCTGGAGGAGGGCATGGCAACCCACTCCAGTATTCTTTTTTTTTTTTTTCACTCCAGTATTCTTGCCTGGAGAATCCCTTGGACAGAGGAGCCTGGTGGGCTACAGTCCATGGGGCCACAAAGAATCAGACACGCCTGAAGTGACCTAGCACATGTGTTGATCATTTCAGTTTTTCACTCACCCTCACTGTTGTGCAGACACAGTCTTAGAAGGATGCTGACAAGCAGACAGGTAGAGTGTTTTCTTTTTTGCAGGCAAGTATCTAAAATCCTAAATTATGGAGGCCAACTCTTTCTAGCTCATGGGTTAGAAAACTGAGGTCTAAAGAGCCAAGGCTGAGAGAGCAAATGCGGGGTAGTTCCATGGGCTAAGAACTCCAGCCCTGCCCAGGTGCTTGCTCACCGTCTCAGTCCATTTGGCTGCTGTAACAAAATACCACGGACTGGTGAATACCACTGGCTTCTAAACAGACATTCATTTCTCAAGGTTCTGGAGGCTGCGCGTTCAAGAGAAAGGCACCAGCAGGTTTGGTGCCTGGTGAGGACCTTCTTCCTGGTTCAAGATGGCATCTTCTTGCTGTGTCCTCAAAAATCAGAAGGATTGAGGGAGTCCCCTGGGGCTTCCTTTACAAGGGTGGTAATCGCACTTATCAGAGCTCCACATTCATGACCTGATCATCCCCTAAAGACCCCACCTCCCAACAGCCTCATATTGGGGCTTAGGTTTTAACATACACAACACAGATTTGGGAGGGATACAAGCACTCAGTCTATAGCACTCTCTTTCTCATATTTTTATTATAATGAATTTTTCCAGGCATACAAAAAAAGTAAGGCAAAAATAAGGCAAGTATCTTGTGGCCACCACTTGACATCAGAAATAGAAATATAAATGAAGACTCCTGCTCTTCCTCCCACCTCACCCCCAAGTGGTGATCTCTACCCTGAATGTGTTGTTCTTTGTCCCCATGAAGATCTTCCTGCCTTTACTACTATCCTCTCTTTGTTGTTGTTGTTTAGTCGCTAAGCCATGTCCAGCTCTTTTGTGACCCCATGGACTGTAGCCCGCCAGGCTTCTCTGTCCATGGAATTCTCCAGGCAAGAATACAGGAGTGGGTTGCCATTTCCTTCTCCAGAGGATCAATCCCTGACCCAGCTATTGAACTCGCGTCTCCTGCATGGCAGGCAGATTCTTTACTACTGAGCCACCAGGGAAGCCCTACTATCATCTAATAGATAGTGTATTTTCTGCGTCTTTTAAACTTTATATTTCTGCTGTCATATTTTGGGATCCTTCTGCAACCATTTTTTTTCCAGCATTTTTTAAAGTGTCAGATCAGATCAGTCACTCAGTCATGTCCGACTCTTTGCGACCCCATGAATCACAGCACGCCAGGCCTCCCTGTCCATCACCAACTCCCGGAGTTCACTCAGACTCATGTCCATTGAGTCAGTGATGCCATCCAGCCATCTCATCCTCTGTCATCCCCTTCTCCTCCTGCCCCCAATCCCTCCCAGTATCAGAGTTTTTTCCAACGAGTCAACTCTTCGCATGAGGGGGCCAAAGTACTGGAGTTTCAGCTTTAGCATCATTCCTTCCAAAGAAATCCCAGGGCTGATCTCCTTTAGAATGGACTGGTTGGATCTCCTTGCAGTCCAAGGGACTCTCCAGAGTCTTCTCCAACACCACAGTTGTACCCATGTCTCATTCTCTGTAATAATCTATATTATGACTATTTCACAATATTTTTTACCTGTTCTTAGGCTTGTGAACATTTTTAGGACATTTCCACTATCACAGTGGTGCACCTGTGAGCAGTAATGCAGAGATCCCCTGATCTTGCTATGCTTTGCCTGCTAAGCTAAGTGGCAAGTACGTGGAGATTATTTGTGATAATGGCTGCTCCCCAAATACGTGGAGATTCTAGTTATCTGTGGCTGTGCACCATTCTCTTGTAACTAAATGCCTATCATGTCAACCTGGGGAGGGTGGAAAGGAGACAGAGCAATAGTGCAATAGGTGAGTTGGATCCATGACAACTTGGCATGTGGAGATATATGTAAGGAATACCCTTCTAACAAGTGGAATAAGGAAAAGAGGCCTAGGGGAACCTTGGCTCTGATGTCACCCTATGATCAATTCCCAAATTCTTGTCCTGGGAGGAATTCTGAGGCCTCTATGAGGTGTGGGATCATATATTCAGATATTTATTGGTTGGGAAGCAGTTGAATCAGACTTTGCCTTTTTGATCATTAAATTTTAAAAGTCATGGATTTGACTTTTAAACATTTAGTTACAAGTCAAACACACTTGACTGATTCTCTGGATTTGAAATAGTGTTTTTTTTCCCCATCATTGTCTTCTCTGAATTTTTTTAATAGCTATTTTTAAGAGATGGCTCTAGAAGACTTAAAGCAGCACTGTCAAATAACATTTATTCGTTTGAAATTCTACCTTCCCTTTCTGTTTTTAAGACTTTCAGAAAAAGTTAAACATTTAGCCTTCCAATTTGGTCAGCTTTAGCAAGTGCTAAGATGTTTGCCCTGAGTTTTGAGTTTTTAATGAAGCTGAAGTGAAAATTACTCTCTTGACCCAGCTACGAAGGCCATTCCTTTACGTAATGGCCTTCACTTGCATCAGAATCAAGCTTATTATCAACTATCCACCACAGAAAATGAAATTCTCTAAATCTCAATGAAACCATGTTTATCTTTGGCCCTTCTTTACTAAAAGAGCAAAGGATTTAGATACAAAGAGAACAGATAGTTGAAATCTGGGCTTCCCAGAATGTGCTTGTTCCAAAGTAGGTCAGACTGTGTTGCTATAAATCTCAACAATTCTCTTTAATTCTTTCACTGGCTATACTTAGGGGTTAAGAGGGAGGGGAACTCATCCAATTAATTAAAGAAAAAAATCACCCTAGAAAAAGAAAAGCTCCTAAAGGACTGATGATCCTCATCTCTACCCACAATGAGTTCATCAACATGAAAATTATTATCAAAAGGAGGACGGGTGGTGAGGCAATTATGCTACAGTGGATGTTCAGTAGCCTGCCATACTTGACCACAAACATTCAATCTCCCTCCTGCTGTCTGAGCAGGAGGTTGACACAGTGCCAGAGAAAGGCCAAGACTGAGCCCCAAGAAGAGGAGCCTGGAATGAACCTCATCTCTCAGCTTGACATCCTTCCCCAGAAAGCCCAGAGAAGGGCTTCTCACACTGAGGATTTCAGCAGCAACTTGCTAGAGGGCAGAGAATTTGATGGAAGTATGTGAGTGATGGGAACATACTGAAAGCTTTCAAAATCTGTGTGTGCGTATTTTTCCTGAATGCAAATCCTTTCTTTTCTTTGGCCTCTAACTTATATTCCTACCTTAACCACAGAGCAGTACTCCCATTCCCAAGAACAACCTTGCCAGAAAGTAAATAGCACCATTTTGCTACTTAATCAAAAGGTTGCCAGTTTAAATTTTTTCAGTTACATATTTGTGACTTCAAAGACTTTTAGAAATCATTACAGGCCAGCAAAATCTCCAGGTTTTAAGGGATTTTTAAAGGTCTTCTAGCTTATTACTGTATCTGAGTCTCTGCAAGAAATTATTCTAGAAAAATGACTCTTTATGAGGCTCTTCTGGAAAAAATTTTTCTGTGTTTCCCAATTAACCAATCTAGGACAACACAGTAACTATTGACATATTATTTTTCCTATGAATCTAAAAGCTAGAGGTCCTTTTTAATCTTCACTGGGAAAGGATATTATTCATGTATTATTATATTTTATGTGTCTAAAGTTACTTCTTAATTGTCTTCGTTGGCTGTGCCAAAAATATGCTGCCTAAGACACAATCTCAAAACTCAGTGGCTTAGCAAAAGCACTGATTTCTTGATCAGGTATTTGTGGGTTGTGAGAGATTTGACTGATCGAGGTTGACCTCAGCTAAGTTGGCATCAAGCTGTGGTTGGGACCAGGGCTACCCAATTTGTCCCTCATTCTCCTCTGATCAGTAGTATCCTGAGGCATGGTGTTCCCTTGGGGAAAAGTAGGAGCACAAAGAATGAGCCCAGTCCCATTGATGGCTTTAAAGTCTGTCCTCCTTTCCCATCACTAACATTCCTTTGGCCAAAGAAAATCACACAGCCAAACCCAACATCAATGGAGCCAAAAATTAACTCCTGCTCTCATGGTAGGAACTGCAAACTCACATGGTAAAGGGTATGTGCTGCTGCTGCTGCTGCTAAATCGCTTCAGTCATGTCCGACTCTGTGCGACCCCCTAGACGGCAGCCCACCAGGCTCCCCCGTCCCTGGGATTCTCAAGGACAGAACACTGGAATGGGTTGCCATTTCCTTCTCCAATGCATGAAAGTGAAAAGTGAAAGTGAAGTTGTACTAGAGGACAAATGAGAAACACAGGATGACCATCTTGATCTTTTCTATTTTAAACTAAAGCAGTGGTCGATAACCCTTTTGGGAACCTTAGAAGACCCCAGAGAGAATCTGATAAACCTTCTGTATTTGAATGATGGCTTTTCCAATGATTGGCTCAGTAAACTTGGGAAGTTTTATTCAGCTTCTTCTGAAGTTCCTGAATCTATAAAATGGGAGAGCATATCTACTTTTTTTTTTCATATTGAAGTATAGTTGAATATTGTATTAGTTTCAGATGTACAACGAACTGATTAGATTATACATATATGTGTGTACATACTGCTATGCTGTGCTCAGTCATGTCTGACTCTTTGCAACCCCATGGATTATAGACCGCCAGGCTCCTCTGTCCATGGGATTTCCCAGGCAAGAATACTGGAGCAAGTTTACATTTCCTTCCCCAGGGGATCATCCCAACCCAGGAATAGAACCCACATCTCTTGTGTCTTCTGCATTGGTAGGCAGATAATTTACTACTGATACTCTGGGAAGCCCCATATATGTATGTATACATGCATTGAAATTAAAAGATGCTTACTCCTTAGAAGAAAAGTTATCACCAGATAACATAGATAGCATATTGAAAAGCAGAGACATTACTTTGCCAACAAAGGTCCATCTAGTCAAGGCTAAGGTTTTTCCAGTGGTCATGTATGGATGTGAGAGTTGGACTGTGAAGAAGGCTGAGCACCGAAGAATTGATGCTTTTGAACTGTGGTGTTGGAGAAGACTCTTGAGAGTCCCTTGGACTGCAAGGAGATCCTACCAGTCCATTCTGAAGGAGATCAGCCCTGGGATTTCTTTGGAAGGAATGATGCTAAAGCTGAAACTCCAGTACTTTGGTCACCTCATGTGAAGAGTTGACTCATTGGAAAAGACTCTGATGCTGGGAGAGATTGGGGGCAGGAGGAGAAGGGGACGACAGAGGATGATGGCTGGATGGCATCATCGACTTGATGGACATGAGTTGGGGTGAACTCCGGGAGTTGGTGATGGACAGGGAGGCCTGGAGTGCTGAGATTCATGGGGTCGCAAATAGTCGGACACGACTGAGCGACTGAACTGAACTGAACTGATGTATATATTAAAATCTTTTCCATTACAGTTTATTATCAGGTATTGAATATAGTTCCCTGCACTATACAGTAAACCCTTGGTGTTTATTTATTTTATACATCATGTGTGCATCTGTTAATCCCATACTCCCAGTTTATCCCCTCCCCCACTTCCCCTTTGGTAACCATAAGTCCATTTTCTATGTCTGAGTCTCCTATTTTGTCAGTAAGTTCATTTGTGCTATTTTCTTAGATTCCACATATGTGATATCATCTATTTGTTTTTCTCTGTCTGACTTACTTCACTTAGTATGATAATCTCTAAGGTCATCTACATTGCTGTAAATGGCAATATTTCATTCTTGTTTATGTGTGCTAAGTCACTTTAGTTGTGTCTGACTCTTTGTGACCCTATGGACTGTAGCCCACCAGGCTCCTCTGTCCATTGGATTCTCCGGGAAAGAATACTGGAGTGGGTTGCCATGCCCTCCTCCAGAGGATCTTCCCAACCTAGGGATCGAACCTGCATCTCTTTTGTCTCCTGCATTGGCAGGTGGGTTCTTTACCACTAGAACCACCTGGAAAACCTTTCTTGTTTATAGCTGAGTAATATTTCATTATATATATGTACCATATCTTCTTTATCCATTCGTATGCAGATGGACATTTATGACTGTTGAAATGACTAAATGAGATAGTATACACATAAAGCTTAGAACAATGTGATGTCCAGAGTAAAATATGCCCAATAAACAGAATCTGTTAAATCTGTTAATACTGGGTCATTCATTCAGAAGACATTTGTAGAGAGTTTACTACACTCCAGGTATTTTTTAGGGTGTGATGATACAAAGATAAAAGACACAGCCCTTGAAGGTG